>NC_090291.1:45132500-45487500 GCF_037392515.1 Haliotis asinina | reverse complement strand
TTAATCAAGTAATTCTCTCAACTAACCTTAGTCAACAGCTCCCATTTCAGCCATTTCTTACAACAAACATCGTAACTGTGGACCTACCTCTGAATGAACATTGCTTGGATTATTAGAGAATTTTGCCACATGATGTACCTGTACAACTGTTCTCCTGATCTTGATGTCACGTTTGTCCTCCTCCGGCTCAGACCCATACTCGCCCTCTGCCTCCAGCTCCAACACTGGCTCATTCAGCGGCTTCACATCGTCAATCAGACCCTGAAAACAGAGACAGGGAAATATTCAATTAGGCTGGGGCATGTTTTTGATGTGTAATCAAACAAATAAGCTGACCACTTCATCCATACCCATGTATGACCAGTCTCAGTTACTGGGGACCAATTCCAACCATACTTCTCCACTGGAAAAAAATAGGTCATGGATGTTTGCCAACTTGTGAAATCTGTCAAATGTGATGTCACTAGTGTGCAAAATAGTTTCCAGTCTTCACTAGCCAGTTGGGTTAGCATTTTTACCAGACCATTATCTTGCCTGATTTTTAAGTATTATAACTCAAAAAGTTCAAGAGAGAGACATATTTACAAAATAATTCATTAGAGAGTCTGACCTGTGATTGTGGAAATTTACTAGCCCGACTTGAGTTTCACTAGCCACAGGTTAATGGGCCAGTGGTTATTTTGCACACTGATTGATATTATTGATGAATAGATCCAGGTTTAAGATCCACCTTCACAGCTTCTGCTGAATCATTACCGGCATCCAAAACAAGAAGGAATATTCCTGATAATAAATAAACAAACAGTGTCCCTCTAAAGAACACCTACATGAACCGTCTCACAAAAACAAACTCAAAACGAATATCCTTCAGCGGTAAAACTTCATGCTACCTTGAGTGAATCTGTTGAGATCTCAACACTGGTTGATTTCTTGGCATATTTTGCACTTGATGATCCCCACTTCCTCTTCTTGACCGGACGGTCCTTCTTGTCCCCTGCCATGTTCTCCTTCTCCTCAGACTCATCCTCCTTGCCTGTAACACAACACTATCATTACACCACCACCAGGCACAACCAACACATTACCATGCTGTCTGGACTTGCCAAAATATCTCGGCAAACCTGTCCTTATGTGCAAATACTGGTAACACGAACTGAAATATCTGAATAAAATATATTTACTTATTTTATGCAACTTTTGATGAATTGGATATTTTTAAATTCAGATTTGTCATAAATTCATACTCTACAGTGACTAAGTGAGCCGAGTTTTACACTTCTGTTAGTAATATTCCAGCACTATCACGGCTGGGGGACACCTAAAACGGGCTTCACACATTGTACCATGTGGGAAATTAAACCCTGGCCTAGATTTTATAAGCCCTTTTTAGCACTAAGATAGTCGCAGGTGCCATACACTAACTTATAACTATTTTAGCACTAAGAGAGCATCAAAAATCTAGGCCCTGGGTCTTTGGCATGGCAAGCAAATGCTTTAACCACAAGGCTACCTAACAGTCGTTATCCCGTAAGATGCTGATAACCAAGAACTATAATCAGCACAAATCTAAGATTGCATCCTGCAGTAATTCAGGGAAGGAAATCAGCACAAATCTAAGATTGCATTCTGCAGTAATTCAGGGAAGGAAATCAGCACAAATCTAAGATTGCATTCTGCAGTAATTCAGGGAAAGAAATCAGCACAAATCTAAGATTGCATTCTGCAGTAATTCAGGGAAAGAAATCAGCACAAATCTAAGATTGCATTCTGCAGTAATTCAGGGAAAGAAATCAGCACAAATCTAAGATTGCATTCTGCAGTAATTCAGGGAAAGAAATCAGCACAAATCTAAGATTGCATTCTGCAGTAATTCAGGGAAAGAAATCAGCACAAATCTAAGATTGCATCCTGCAGTAATTCAGGGAAGGAAATCAGCACTCTAAATTGCAACATCTTAAAATATTGCTCCACTCAACACTGACAGTGAAATGACTGATTGTAAGTAAGACGTTACAGCCAGAGGCAAATAAAGAACCTTTATTAGAGCTGGAGAGTAGATTTCTTCGTCGAGGGGGAACCACCACTTCTGCCACGGCTGCTGCCTTCCTTGCCTCCTCAGCCTGCAATATCCAGCCAAATGTTGAATCACTGACCCGCTACAGAAGCCAAACCTTCCTCCATTCTCTACACCATATGCTTCAGACAATGCAAAGAGTTGACAGAAACACAGCTGCTGATGTACGACACTTACCAAATGATCATATAATTAGACATTGTTCTGTCTCTCGTGACTTTTGTCAGATTTCTGTCGAAAATTATGACTGCCATTCAAAATGTAAGATATATTACCTAAAGGGTATTTTTCCTTTTATTAAATTACATTTCTTTCGGAACTGTTTCTATTACTATCGAACTACATCTAACATCTCTTGGTATCACTTCTTAAACAATATTAGACTGAAAAAAGGAATTTCCATACAACAGCTCTGAAACAAGAACTGTGATTACATTTCATATTACATGGCAGGAAATTACATTTCTGAAATTACAAAAAAAATTGGGGTGTTTTATGAAATGAAAAGGTTTTCATTACTCAAAACTGTTGCCAAAAATTTTGAGCAAAGCAATATGGTCAAAGTTGTATGTTTCCACCATGTAAGTATGACAGATGAAAGAGCTTGACTGTACATAATATCTGAACGTTCAAATACCAGTGGTCACTTGTGTCGGCTGTGTTCTTGCCCACATATATACTGAGTGATCTCACTCTACACACAAAACATCAAGGGGTTAGGGGCAAATGTTGGTTGCCAGACTCGTTTTCAGCACCACTTTTTTCTCGCCTTGTAGGTTAAGACATCAACTATCTGCAACAGCTCTTCTGCCATATTGCTTTCAACCATGGAATCTTTCGATAATGTTCAAGTTCTTTCACGAAGTATGACAAGTAGTTATATAGTCCATTGTGTAACACCAGCATATTCTTTTTCTCAGAAATGTCCAGGAACAATTTGTAAGTTCAGTTCATTAAACTGGGTTTCTATTCACTTTTCTGCAAGACACAGCAGCTCTCGCCACAGATGAATATACTGTCAACATCTCTCACTGATGAAGCAATATTTCGACAGATGAGGCACTATTCTTTATGTCCAAGGGTTGTGAAGCAGTATTTGGCTGTCTATAACACAATGACATGGCACACACTTTGTATCAGATGGACACCAAGGCCCTTGTTCTGGCAGTCATAAAGCACACAATATGTGAAACACCCTCAACTACACCATTACACAGCTTTTATGATCTGATGAGTCACCTTGATCAACAACAGTCTTTTACACACTGGTGGACACAATCATACTGTCATCTGGTCAGTAATTGCTATGTTTTGACATTCTCATCATATGTTGTGAGTCGGCAGATGTAATGTGTGGCATTATCTATCCTGTTAGGCTTGACCAAGTCTTTATTCAATGTCCTCCAACAGCAATAGGTCTAGCCATAACAATTCAGACATCAGATCCAATTAAACACTTTCACAATTTTGCTAGATCAGAGTCTTTAGAAAGTGAATCTTTTTCTTTCATAGTTTTCAGTCACTTGGCACAGTCTGCTACGTTTTTGGCATTGTTCATCGTGTGTATCACCAAATTCTTGTGTCAAATGAGGACACAAATGAATTACATTCTAGACAATATTTCTTCTGACATGTACATGCCTGAAGACTGACACAGGTAATACAATTAGAGTCCTGTGAATCACACATTGTAGTGCCATAATCCAACACACATGAATGATCTTTGCTCATTGTCAACAGAACTTCAGCCCAAAGATACAACCACACCTTCAGCTTGTTTGAAGATACAGTATCAATCTTTGATAAGTTTGTGTTCTCCAGTTTTCTTTTCACAAGACTTGCTACAAACACTGCCGTTCAGTTCAAATCGTGTTCAGTATGCACATTCAGTATGCTTTCAAGAACAAAGATTTAAGAATCCTCAGTTGCAACTTCATTCTAAGATTGTGGGCTTTTGTTCGGGAAGATGAATTGGACTGTCACTTTTCGCACCACATCCACTGTCTGTGGTCTTGTGGTCACAGACCATTCAAGCTATTTCAGTCACAAAGTTCAGCATAGCAACAACCGGTGACGACTTCAGGTAACCATGGCAAATATTAGGCGGTAAAGGTCAGGGATGAGGCCAAAGAGATATGGGAGTCTGGCATCCGGGCGCAATGTATGTTTGGCAAGCTGCGTCATTCCCCGTGTCTCCCAGTTGGACGTAGTTACCTCCCTTTTCTAACGTACACGGACAGCAGAGGTAATAGTATGTCATTAAATCATGGGAGAGGCCTAACAACTTTTTAAGTTTGACAATAACAACTTAGAAGCAACTCAAGTCCATTACACAATGCCCAAGCGACATAACTTCAAAGAAAATGTTAGAATTATGTAGTTAATTGTAAAAAGTTACTCAAAGTATCCCTAAGCATGCACTGAATCGTTGACAATCAGATGGAATTCAAAACATGCCAAAACATTTTAAGACTATAAATAGCTTCTCCAAGCAACTACATCTGGGAAATACTGAATAGACAGCAGTAGCTTGTATTGGGGGTGAAATGCTCATATTTTATATCCACGTAACATTTAAAGATGTTGCCTTTCCTTAAAAACATTTTAATGACACTCAAAGACATACAGCCATGAAAAATAACACACTTCTGGAGACAGGTTTCAGGTCCGAGATTACAAACAAGTGGGCATTGTGTCTGAGCAACTAAAAACAACATGACAGTTTTGACAGCAGATTTGCCTCTCCCTCCCGTTTATTTACACCCATTTCTTTACCCCACTTTGACCCCCTTCCTCTTACCTTGTCAGCCTCACGTTTACTCTCAGAATCTTCTGTCTCCTCTGCATCCCTTTGAAATAAAAACCCAAAGGTTTAAAATAACGTTGTCACATTGTGACAAATATTTTGATGCCAGGAATAGCTGTACACATCCTGAGACTTTGGTCAGGATAAAATTGTGTGGCTGGGACAGAATATTTCTCTCACTATGAAACATTTATTTAAATTATTGCAAAATGAATGTTTCACTCAGTGAAAAATAAATATAGGTTAACACCCAAGTGTGTTTTGGGATGGTTAATATCCTGCATTAGGAATATACATTGTATTTAGTGAGCCTTGGCCTGCTAAATACATAGTGTCTATTCCTAATGCAGGATATTAACCGTCCCAACACACACGAGTGTGATAACGTATTTATCATACAATGTCGTTCTTACTTTATAATTTTATCAAATGTGAATTCAGTGTCAAGTATTATGAAATTTAACTTTGTGGAATGTCTATGTGTGTGTTACATCACAATCCTGGTGGCATAATTGTCTCCTGATCACGCAGCTGAATGCTTTAGGTCATCTAGTTCCCATTACGCTTTTATGCTAAAGCATGTATTGTTGTCAACAAATCTTAGCTTACTTTTGAAAAATAAGGACAAATCCGCGTGGAACTTCAGAAACCTTCAATTAACCCTCTGAACACAAATACACTTTAATGTTGGTGTGAGATTGTGCACCTGGATTCATGTGCCGCTGTAATCTAATCCATCTATCACAACCAGTCATGAATATCCAGAGATAGAGCACTGACAGTCTTGTAGCAACGGATGTCAGTGCAGATATGACCTCCAACCCTTGACGCAATCTTTGTTTACACTGTGAAATTAGTGCCTAAAATTTGCACATGGCCTCTCTAATTTCCATCAACATCTGTATATAACCCTTATGGATACTGAAAGATCCGTTGGCTCTACTACCCATTGTATGATAACACTAAATATCTTCACTTGAAAATGTCACCTAAGGGATTGCTTACATTCATGTATGCCATCTGGTGCTATTGCAAATTATACAACACTGTCAGTATCTACAGTGAAACGTCAAATTCATAGCAGTAAAGAAGCTGACTGTCCAAAGAACTTGGGCGTTCCTTCATTTTCACAAATTCTCAAAAAAGTTATCCAACTCTCACTAAACAGCAAACACTCACATGGCTTTACTACGGTCATCTTCATCATTTTTATCGTCTGCATCTGACTCTTCACTCTCAGATGATGACTCAGACGAGGACTTCGCTGAACTGGACTCCCTATCCCTCTCCTTCTGCTCTTCATCTTCCGACGATGACTCTTCTGATGATGTTGACTGACGCCCTCTGATGCTACTTTGTACAGACATAGGGACCTTCTTAACTGGCGCCAGCTTGGTGTCCTTTGCATCTGCTTCTTTTTCTTCTTCAGCCTCTGCAACATCTTTCTGCTGGCTCCTGTGTAAATCTTCTGTTGAATCTGGCTTGTCTGATACGGCTTCAGGTTTTTCTTCCTTTTCCTTGGAATCAACTGTATCTTTTGCCATGTCGTTTTTCTTGGCACCCCATTTCCTAACCTTCCTGGGTGGGGAATCTGCTCTCTTTGGAGAAGAGGAATTGGATGGTTTGTCTTCAGGTATCGGTTCTGAAGGTTTGGGTTCAGTCTTTTCTGCTTCTTGTGTTTTCTCTTCAGTTTTTGATGAATCAGCTTCAGCAGCGATGTCTTCTGACTTTGAACTGGAATCTTTAGAAGATTTTGCTCCCCATCGTCTGCTTTTAGTTGTGGGTTTTTCCAAGTCTTCTTGTTCCCTGGTTTTACTCTCCTGAGATTTGGAATCATCTGATGACTTTCTGGCACCAAAGCGCCTACTTAATAACACTTCCTCACTTTTCACACTCTTGCTTCCTTGCAAGTCCCTTGGTTCTGTGATTTGAAGTTTTTCAGTACTCTCTGAGTCTGGTTTTTGAGGCAGTGCACTGGAAACCATGTCCTTCACATCTGATTCTTTAGGTTTAGATGATATGTCACTTTCTGTTGGTTCAGGTTTTGAAGATGTATCACCTGTAGGATTTTGGGCTCCCCAACGATTTATCTTTGAAGATTTCCCTACTTCTTCCTTGACCTTTTCTTCTTCAGGTGCCTTAATACTAGGCTCAGTGGTTTCTGAAGACTTTTTAAGTTCTTTGTCACCTTTAGCCTGTTCATCTACCTTTATATCTGCAGTGTTCCCTGGTTTTAAGACAGCCTCAGCTTCCACAGAATCTGTGTCTTTGGAAGATTTACGACCCCAGCGATTTCGCCTTTCAGGCTTGTCACTGCCTTGAGATTCACCCTTTTCTTTCGAGGTATGATCTTGCTCAGACTTGGAACTATCTTCTTTCGCCAATTTCGAGTCAGGCTCTTTTGATTTAGAGAATTGGTCTTTATCTGATTTAGAACTAGGCTCTGTTGCTGGTTTTGAAGTACTCTCTCTCTGTGTTTCAATACTGGGTTCGTTTCCAACTTTTGTAATTGATTCTTTCTCTGCTATAAATCTTGGCTCAGGTTTAGAACTGGGCTCTATCTCTGAGGTAGAACTGGACTCTTTGCCTGATTTTGAAGTGCTTTCCTCCAGTGGCTTAATGCTAGGCACTTTCTCTGACATGGAAATGTTTTCTTTCCCTGATTTAGAACTGGAATCTTTCTCCAACATGGAACTTGGGTCCTTCTCTGATTTGGAGCTGGAGTCTTTTTCAGATTTGGAACTAGGGTCTTTCTCCAATTTCAAATTGGAATCTTTCTGAGGAGTGGAACTAGAATCTTTGCTTCTTGAGTCTGTCCTTCCATCACTTTCTGCTTTGAGTTGTGTCTCTTCAGACTTTGGAGTGTCCATAACATCAGGCTTTGCTTGAGAATCTTTCTGTTGGCCCCATCTACTTTTCCTTCCTGATTTTTCTCTCTCATCAATTTTCATTTCTTGAGCTTTGGTTTCATGTTCAACTTCTTCTGAGCCATGACCAAAATTGGATTTAGAGCTGGCATCTTTTTCACGCTGTTGCTCTTTTGCAGCAGACGATTTTTGCTCTAAAGGTTTTGGGGATTCAATCACTTCTGGCTTAGAAGATTCTTGCGAAGACTTTCCCCACCTCCTACCCCGCTTTTGTGGTACTTCTTTCTCAGCAGGAGCCTCTTTTGCTTTCTCTTTCTCCTCCTCCTTTCTTTCATGATCTAATGAACTTCCTTTACTGTCTGTAGATTCATCTTCTACAAGTTTCACGGTTTGTGCTGAAGGTGCTGGTGCCTTATCTTCAGCCTCATTCTGTTCCTGGTGCACAGCTTTTGTCTCAGGTTTAGATTCTGGTTTCAACTCCGCAGTGACACTCACTTTCACTGGTTCAGGAGGAGGTGGCTCTGCAATGGAACGTTTGATATAGTCCTTTCGAGACATTGGTTTCTTTTCTTCCAATGACTCAGATTTTCTCTCTCTTTTGGACTCCACAGTCTCTGCATCTTTGTTGTCTTTCACAGTTTTCTTGTCTGGGGTCTTTTCCTGAGGATCTTCTTTTGCTTTGGGAACTGGTTTATCAGACTTTTCAGGGGGAGGTATGGGTTCTTCCCTGGCTGGTTCATCAACTGCTATCGCAGCAACAGCTACAGCTGCTGCCACTGCAGCCTTACGACTACTTCCTCTTCGAGGTCTTTTACTTTCTGTCTCAAGGGAGGTTTCTTTTTCAGCGATCACTTCAGCCTTCTCCTGCAATAAAAATATAGCAATGACAATATCGGCAAGAATGTCAAAATGTTATAGTTTGTTAATTATTTTTGGTTCATTCTGACTTAGGGCGACACACCAAAACTCAGAGGAAGTGGCATGTAAGCCATTATCAGTACGGATATAAGATGGTGTCACCTACTCTTAGCATACATCATGATGACAATGGGCTAGCAAAGACAAACTCTTTTCAGAACAACAAAACATGTCAACATCTCGATTATCCAGTAGAACAGTGCATTGGGCAGCCGCATGTATGGCAGAAAGAGCATTGAAAATTAAATGGACAGATCACTAGAATGAGGGACGACAACATTTTGTCATGAAAGGACTGAGCATGTTCTGTCCTCTTGACAGCACTGTGTCTGTTGCCAGACACCAGGTGGTGCATAAATCCAGTCCACTGATAGAGGGAGCGAGTGAGTGACCGAGCTTAGCGTTACAGCACACAATCCATGGATCAACATTCACAGTGGCAACAAAGTCGGCGAGTTTGACCACCCTATCCTGTTAGTCGTCTTTCACGACAGGTATAGGTTACTGAAGACCAATTGTAACCCGAATCTTCACGAGTCACATGACAGCACAATTACTTATTGTATCATAAAAACAAAAACATTCATACAGTGATTCCGATACTTTTCACTAAACAACAACTGTTTGCCACTAACATGGCAATGTTCCCCGCCACTAAAGAAGAATGAAATATTCATAGCATATTCACTACTCTTTACTTTTTGCTCAGACACAAGATGTGTGAAATGACTGGTGTCTGGATAATCACCCAATGCAGACTGTTGTCAAAATTGAGGAAACTATTTGCAATGTTTTATGGAATATTGCATTCATGAGGAATCGCATTAACAAGAGTTTGAAGAGTGGTCAAAGAGTCGTGGTGACCTTGAAAATAAGGTCAACATCACCCCAATGTAGGCTGTCACTAAATTTGAAGACACTGGGTACAACAGTTCATGAAATATCAAGTTAACAAGTATTGGAATGTCCGTATGTACAAATGCTGTGAACACAGTCCCTGGTTAAGCGTTGCAGTGGGGGACAAAAAAACATTTATCTTCTGCTGAACAACTTGCAGATAGGAATATAACATTATCTGCTCCTTAATGAATAACTCTGAATTGCTTTGCCTTGGTTTCTTTCAAACCTGAAAACAGATTTCTCCATCTGTCTCAGAAAGGATCACTTCACATTACAAAACCTAACACCAAAACATTTGATACTATGGTAAACTGGTGCTCACTACCTTTGAAGGGGAAGGAGACGGTGACCTTGAACCTGAGACTGTTCTTGTCCTTCCTCTCTTGCTTGTTCGACCTTTACCTCTTCCCCTTCCACGACCTTTGCCTCTGCTGCCTCTGACTGGAGTCTCCTCTGGTGAGGACTCTTCTGAAGCTGATGATGCCGAAGGTGATGGCGACGGGGTGGAAGATTTCTTATGAGCACGTCGCAGGGATGATCTTGTTAGGGACTTGGAAGGTGGTGAGTCTGCCTTCTTTGTTTGACGTTTACGACCTCCACGTTTTCTTGGAGGGCTGCAAGAAACAAAAACAACTTAAATACATCTCAGATGTGGGTCAAGGGTGCCCTATGTTTCAAACTTTAGTCAAGGGAACCTTGATGTCTCAGACTTGGGTCAAAGTTGCCTTGATGTCTTTACGTAGATGGGTTTTTTTCTAAATGAAAAGTATCCATCAGTTCATTTGAAGTTTCATAACAATTATTACGTGTAGATACTGGTATGTCCATGAGACGATACACTTTTATGCATTACTTGCAACGCAAGTGAGCGCATACTGCTTTGCACAAGTGTTGAGGGATATGTACCTAAAAGCTGTGACAAAATATAGAAAAAGAAATCATCACTGAAAGGCATTCATCCATTATCAAAGGGAACAACTAGACACCACACTATCAGTTCAACTAATTTTCACTATGAATTCAGTTAGATATTGGGACAGTGAAGATATTGCCTCTTTTTAAAATTTCAGTGGTTCTGTCACAATATCTGTGTTTATAATTTGTACCAGTATTGATGGATCAAATGGTTTATGATGAGGGTGCAGATTTGATACAGAAATATGTATCCAGTACACAATAATATACAGAACAGACACAGAACAATACTAAGAGCGTCCCGAGAAATGCTCCATCATAATTACGGCACCACAAACTTGACAAAGATTTTGTTTGTGCAAACATCAATAAATATTATATGACATCTTAAATGAGATCAGACAACATTATCTCATTACTTTATCTGTAAGGTGCCAAGAAAATAGTATTACAGGGCCTCTGGAGCCTTGTAGTATGGCAAGGTAAAAACATTGTCCCAAATTGTTATTTGCTCTATGAACCCCACATCTATGCTCATGGGATTCTTAAAGTGCCTAAAATCCACAGAATGTAAGCTTTTCTCCCTAACACAGGCAGAAAGGCTTACAAAACTGAAATTGTGCTCAGTAGCAATAAACATTCACTTGTTTACTCACTGGTTCTGACACAACACACTTTGGAAACTTTACTACATGAAATATATTAATCCTATTTTGCTGAAATCTTATACTTGCTACAAGAAGTAATGAGCTAGTTCTGAAGTAATTGTATCCATATGTGTGTACTGACAATTGTTGTCTGAGAGATCACAAACAAGATCTGTTCCCAAAAGATGGCTGCCCAACTGAAAAAACAGGTACAATGTTACAAACAAGATGCTTGCTGAGATGGCACAAATCTTTACCCCACGCATCACTGCTTCAAGACAATTATTCACTTCAGACTTACAACAAGCTGGATTTAATGTTCTCATAAATACTGTAGGATAATAGTTTATTGTATATCATGTACATCCCAGTTTACAACTCAAAAATGGGTCAAGAAAACTCTTTCAACTGACTATGGGTAGATAAGGCCAAACTTCAAGTTCAAGCATGTCTGGTTCAAGGATAACTTCTTTCAAAGGGTAATGTAACACATTGATACCGATTTTTCTATCACTGTCAAGCAGGTATGGATTAAAGAAGTACATGGATTAAAGAAGTTTGTTTCTGCCTCTCCAGCTACTGAAAATGCCCCTCAAAGAAGCTGACTGTGGAAAATCAGACATGGTTAAGACAATAGTTACAGGAAGAATTTGTGAAACCTCTTTTGACTTGTTCATATTCTTCATTATATACATCAATGAAATACCTAGCACAAACATAACAAACAAATGTTCACACAAATCTGTTCTGTCAGGATAGCAAGAACATTGGTGAGCTGGAAAAAGTACATAATACTTTGGCGTCATGGTTGGTGTCATATTGCAATGAATCACTGAAGGAGTCCTATGCTGACCCCTGAAATTACCATATCGGTCCTACGTACTCTATATGAATACATGTATCATCTTCCCTTGAAACCTGGTGATACAATCTTCCATGCTGACAGGTATGTTTAAGATTTGAGTAGGAAACTACTTGAAGGGTGCATCACATTAGTCTCTGTTAAGCACTAAGTTTCAGGTGGTTGTTAGATTCAAGTCCTACAACAGCAAACTTCCAGTGTCATTATTCCTAATAAATCTGAATACAGTCTTTTTCAATGTTACTTCAAGCAGAAGCTGCAGGCTATGTGAATACACACAGACTCACAGGCCTGAATAACATGTAGTAGATGTTGTTTGGTTTGTTTTATGCCACACTCAGCATTATCCCAGCCATATGGTTACGGTCTGTAAATAATCCAGCCTGGACCAGACTATCCAATGATCAACAGCATGAGTGCAGTAGCTATGCCACAGAGAAAGGGACTATTGTTTTAGTGCTCATGGCATCAGGCCATGACTAGAGAATCCACATCACCTCACACACCACAAGAAAGTCTTGCTGGCCAAAGGGTGAATGCCATTCTTATGGACCAAATAAGACTAAAACTCTGGCAGATAAGCATCAGGAAAACACTTCACTGACTATGGAAAACTCTGGAATAAGACTTGAAACCATGGAAACAAATCGAGACTCGTTCAGAATTATGGCTACACCTGAAAACCAGGGCCAACGTATCTCAGCTAGATATATGTGACTACATTTCTGGTTTCTTGTGTTTTGTGTGAAGAAGTGTTCTATTCTTATTGGTTTTGTGTCAACACAAGAAGGAATAAATGTTTAAGGCCTGGTGGATCTATGTAAATTTGTGCTCTTTACATGATCTGTTACACCCAGTTGACTGTTGTTATTCTGTTCAAGTCTAAGGTAAACTTTGATGCATTCTTTTTGGGTTGAGAACTTCAAATATTTCCAGCAGTATCACAGTGGGGGACATCAGTAATGGGCTTCACACATTGTGCCTATGGGGGAAGTGAACCAAAGTATTTGGCGTGACAAGTGAACACAACATTGTTGATTTATATGGAACTGGCTGTGGCCTTTCTTAGTATAGAATTCAACAAACCTGACGATATTTCTCCTCAGTGTTATTGGGTAAATCTTGAAACTTAATGTGCTTATTTCTCTATTTTGTCTTTTTAGTGTTACGCTTCGTCATGAATATGGGTGAGAGAGTGTGCAATGGCAAAACATTTCAGAATTCTGTGCTGATGCTGGTAACAGTTGTAGTGTTTACCTATGCATGCTGACATACTGGTATTCATCTTCTTCCAAATCCTTTGATAAGATGATGGGAAAACAAGTAAAGTATGATACTTTGGGCCCTAATCCTCAAAACAATGTAGGGATGAGAAATTTTTACCATTCCAAGACACACTGTCTTTATATGTTACATGATACACATTTTCTCAAGGTGAAATAAAGGAGATAATTACATTTGTGCAAAGGGATTGATTGCTTTTAATAAAGCAGCAGGTGATTGGAACCTTGTTCTTGATCTTCAAAAGGATAAACTTCATTATTAACCTTAATCATTAAAAGGAAGGGGAAATAGTTCTAGAAATGACTGTCGATTCATATTGTTATGGTGTGAAGGAATGTTGGATTTGTAGAAGTTCACATGGCCAAGGAACACACCAGATCAGATTATATTCATACATGAATACTTCACTCAAATGCCAGCAAACATTAGGCCTGGTAATGATACTGATCACTCTTTAATCAATTTAATTTATCATTTGCATTAAGAAATCCAAAACAAACAAAAATTATCTGGAAATTTAACAGCTCCCAAAACACTCAAAACTACCATGGTTTCCATCGCAGGATTGCACAAAAGAGACTGACAACTATTAGTTGTACTTTTGTAAATGACAAACAAATCGGAAGATGAGCAGTGCGCTTTATATAGCTCTGAAAAAAAATACTATTCAACGTTTATTTTGAGAGTGGTATGGTTAGAGATTTTGGAATCAATTTATCTTTTGGAAACACCAAAATTGTCAGCAAGTGATGAGTATGAATATCAGAGCCAAGTTTACTTCATCAGGTGAAAACAGATGACTAGTGTCACAGATGACATTTTTGGTTATTATTTTCCAAACTTTTTATTTATAAGGAGTGGGATCATAATAAATAACAATAAAGTTAGTATTATAGTGCACCTTGTTGAACAAGTTTCCTCTGAGGCATAAAACCTACAGCAGTTGTATTTGGTGTGAATGAACATGTGTCTGTGTCTAGTTATGTATCAGGAAACTTGAACTTTTCCTCTTATTACATCAACATTATCGCTATTTAACAGTGTGTGTGTGCATGTGAATGAATGTTATGTATTACAGAATGAAACAAGACACTGACACGTCTTGACAAAGATTCACATACAATACATGGTTACATACTGTGACACCCCTTGTCTATTCATTGCTGAACATGCCAGCGTAACTAGTCCATTCCAGGATTTTTCTTCTTAAGCTGGTAACTTTTTAATATCATAAGCAATGGACTGACAAATTCAACCCCATTACAAGAATGCAAACAATGTAATTACTGAACATAAATCTCTTTCATTTCCAAAATAAAACATTGTTCCAGTTTCCCTCACAGCAGGTGCACACCTATGTTCGGCTGGCTGAACAATGTACACTGACAGACAAGCAGTCACTGCATGGAAATATCTCCACGCACCATTCACAACTTAACACATTTCCAGTCAACTTACTGGTATACAACTAGGTCAGGTGTTTTTATGCAAAACACGTGAGTGTGAGAGATACAACAAAGACAGATGAACACCATGCTCTCGGAAGTACTTTACATTACTACACTTACATTCACCTGAACAAGGCACCTTCACCTCCCAAATCTTGTTATACATGTGACATATGGATGGCATGAAAAGCAGATAAACACTTGGAAATATTTAATCTAGAAGAAGAAATGAGTGATGAGGGACACTGCTGTTTCATGAAAATATTTTCCATGAGCCTGCATGAAAACTAAGTGAGTTTGGTTAATTATTTCTTTAAGAAATATCGAAGGAATATCAAAGCAGGGGATACCAAAAATGGGCTTCACACATTGTACTCATATGGGGATTTGAAAAACGGTTATTTGGTGTGACAGTCAAACATTTTAACCACTAGGCTTGCCCCACCATAAATATCATTCCAATGGGCATTTATCATTGTTCAAAACAACCACCCCACAACCCCATGAATACTATCAATACATGAATACAATTTATCAATAATATCTATGGGCATATCAAAATGATCAACACTTGACAACTGAAATGCTAAATCCCAACGGGAGTGTGGTTTTATGCCACTTTAATCAATATTTTAGCAATATTATGAGGAGGGAACACCAGAAATGGACATCACATATTGTACCTACATGGGGAATTGAACTCAAACCTTCGGTGTGACGAGCAAATGTTTTCAACCAATGGCTACACCACCTCCCTTAGATAAAAATGTATGCAACCTTACTACTACATGTAGTTATATATGTACTACAAGAATTAGACCTTTGATCTTCATATACAACTTAATGAATATATCATGAACAAGGTTTGAGTGATCTTCATAAACGGAACATGATATTCCAGTGAAACTTGTATGTAAATGATTACTTGAAGATACATAATTCATTAAATGATAGCCACAAAATCCTTTTAAATCAAAAATCACTGCAACATACAAAATCTGTTTTCACAAACTAACACAATTTGAACAAGTGTCATCATGAGTGAGTGAGTGACTGAGCAAGTTCATTATTATTGCATTATTCCTGCAATATCACATTAGGGGACACCAGAAATGGGCTTCACATATCGTAACCATTAAGGGAATCAACCCAGGTGTATGGCATCATGAGAGAACACCTTAACCACTTGGCTACCTCATTACTCGCTGTTACCCCATGGTCCCCTTGTCATTGCATTCCCAGTGTTCTTTGAAAGCAAAATAAATGCTTTTACTAATTCTAAATGTCCCTTGAGTTGGGCTACTTTATAACTAGGGTTGGCAAACAAATTGATACTTGAAAATATTGATTATGGGAAGAATTATCGACCACTTTTTAAATGAAATTTGCGTTGTTATTGTATATAACCTATTGTGATGAAATATAAACAATAAAGCTGTCGTAAGTTGGGAACAGACTCTAAATTATGCCCCAAACATTTTGTTTGTAGTCCATGCATAAATGTGTCATCACTCACCAGTGATATCAAACATGATGATTCCTGTCAGATGTTTCTGCTTAATGTTACTTCTCAGATATTTATCAATAAACATTTGACAAAAAGTTCACTGTCAACGATCCCTTGAGATCTACATCGAAAGATGGCTCTACTTACATGTGACTTTCGGTTCACTACAGCAAGTTTCAACAAGAAATATTCACGGTTAGGAGGTTCCGCCAACATGCTGATATGCATTTTTTCAAAACAGGTACAAACATTGGCAATTTAATGCAAACCCAATGCTCCATGTGGTCAGCAAGTGAGAACTGCCAATGAATGCTGATATGGCTTTGCGCAGTTGTGTGTTATATCATTGGCAGGTACCACACCTTAGTGAATGAATAATTCATCTAACAAGAAATATGTACTGAATTAGGTTGAAAGATCAGTGTAGAGAGTTTGCATCACTTGGACTCAAGAGACAGCAAACAACTATGAAGTAAGTGGGCTCTGCCACTTCATCAAAATTTAAAATTGACAGTCAAATTTTTTGGCACAACTTGGTTGATATTTTGATGATACCTCTCATATAACAACTGGTACCTGTTGTTCCCATGTGGAGATAAAATCCGCAGGTTTAGTGTGATGAGCAAATGCTTCAAGCACTAGGCTACCGCCATTACGATAATCAACACTCTTAAGGATCTCGAGTGAGTGAGTGAGCATGGATTTACACCACCGTTAGCAACATTCCAGAAATACACAGGACAACATAGCTTATATTTTCATACAGAAGATGATTTTCAGCCTAGATATTTGACAATAGATCATTCAAACAAAAAGGCTGTCTGTGCAAGGACACTTTCAGTGTCTGTAAACGTTATTTCAACAGATCAAATAGAGCTATTTACATTGATCCAATAGCATTTTTACCTTCTACACGAAACCCTTTAAAGAGGACAAAAGTTATCACAAGATGACTGCCAGTGAAGTTACTTGTCACTACTGATTAATGATACATCCTACATTTTTTACTGAACACTTTACATAGGCATATTTTTGGCCAACCCCTATGGACGTGCTGATGGACAGGAAACTCTAAATTAGCTGCCTTTGTTTACAAGGCAAATGGAAAATGTATTGAGTTAATTAACTAATATGTTAGAGGCACAGGTAACATATTTCTGTTCTCAGATATTAAGACTTCATTATTTTAAAAGACAAGTCTGAAGCGTGTTGTAACAGAACGTGAACAGATTCCAATACGGGCATTGTGCCACTGCACCAGGCTAGCTATTCTCGAAAAGTTCATAGCCCTACAAACTTCTTAAGCCCATTCTTAACACACTGGCTACGATCAAAGTTAAGAATTCTTAGGGCTACGAACGTTTCGAGAATAAGGGCCCAGATACTTGAACGGCGCTTGGCAGAGATGGAAAATGATAAAGAGAATAGAGAATGAGACCATGGTGACATAGTGACTATGCTGATCACAAGCCACACATGCAAGTGTCATATTCTTAAGTGCATCACACACAATGGTGTCAATAAGTCATTTCTGAAAATTGTCCATTTGCTTGACTAATATTTATCTGGTTTCTTGGATGACAAGATACACAATGCAGTAAAAATAGAGAAATATTACTCAACAATGAAGTCACAAGTGGGCAATGGACATTTGGCCTACAAACTATGGACATCCTCTCAACACCCATACACCCTAGAGAAGAAATCTATTGTCAATTGGCAGTGAGTGAATGAGTGAGTGTGCGAGTGATGTTTTAGGGCACTAGCAATATTCTAGCAATATTCTAGCAATATCATGTCAGGGACACCACAAATGGGCGTCACACATTGTACGCATAGACCACTATTGGCAGTGATTCTTGAGTCAACACCTACTTATTGGTTACTTGTCCCTTACAGCAGTTTTTTTTATTCAACTCCAGTGCAAACAACAGTTTATTAATAACAAAAGACACTTCATCACTTGGCAGTGTTCTGATTGTCAGGAAAGGATTCCGCTCCAACCTGCTTCCTAAAGGTTTTTCATACGACTATACAAGGAGCCTTAATTAATGACTTGATCTGGATGGATCATTGCTCTTATCCCTTGAGAGGCAGCCAACATATAGCTTAAAAGCTGAAGGTGACAACCTACTAATAACCACTAAAGCATTTGGTTGCCAGGACTTAAAAAGAAACAAAACACAAGGTAAGCCAATAATGTTCAGTCTAATACCTCAAATTGTAATTTGGCATTATTTTCAGTAGCTTTTAATAGTCTTAGTGCATGCACTACACTTTGATCTAAGTAGACCTGGTGAAATATTACTTGACTAGAGCTTCAGACCAGTGTCTGAAATCAAACTGAACACACATCAGCTAGTATTTAACACTGATTAACACAAAATATATGAAGCAATGTCTTAGGCTAAAGTCAATACACTAGGTGTGGATATCATTTTTGCAAAATTTGACTACTGATTGGTGATGTTTGCAATTTGCTGTAAGAGGTCTTGAGAACAATTAGTGAGGAAGGGATGATATACAACACAGACTGGTAAGTGCTGACTGACTGGAGCATTTCAGTAGTTTCAAACTAGAGCATGTCACTCCTTGCCTTTCTGTGCCTGGGTGAATTCATGAGTATGACTTGTCCACTTAACATATTTGCGCTAAAGACAAGACCTGAACGAGGTTAAATCACTTTCACAACATGAGCGAGTTTAGTATTAGGCAGTACTCAGCAATATTACAGCTACATGGCAACTGTCAATAAATAATGATATTGGATCTCGAGAACACAATCCAGGGATCAATAGCATGAACACCAATCTATGCAATTGGGGTACAACATAAACCCACTCAGAGAGCCTGACCACCCAACTGCTTTGGTTGCATCTTTTCACAAGCATGGAAACCCGGATCTTCACAGGTTCTATCACATGATAAATATTTATGTCATGTAGTCCACTGATCGTAGTGAGCCAGTTCGTTTTATACCACACTCAGCAATATTCCAGCTATATGGCGCGGCCCCACAGATCATAAAAACAATGAAACAGAGAAAACTCTCTCTGCAGAGTGAAATGACTATTTTATTAATAATTTGTTTGTTCCTGCCAATGCGTAAAATATCGTGAGTTGTACATTTTCTTCAGTTGTGTTTCTGGTGAGTTTAGTTTGACACCACCCTCAGCAATATCCCAGCTATGTGGCAGTGGTCTGAAAATAAAATCGAATCTGTATCAGACTATTCAGTGATCAACAGCATGAGCATCAATCTGTGAAAATGGGAACCAATGACAACCCAGTCAGCAAGTATGACCACCCAATCATGTTCGTCACCTCCCATGACAAGCACAATCGCACCAATGATATGAACCAAATTCATCAGTCATTTTACAGGTTCCAATAGTCAGGCAACTGTACAAAATTAAACCCTGCAGCATACACCTGGGGTACTAACCCAGTTCCCAAGTGGTGTTGTGATGATCGAAAATAATCGAAAATCATTCCAAAATGGGTTAAAATAATTATCGATTAAAAAAACTAAACCATTTTTGATTCATCAGAATCCTGGTGTTTTAGAACACACTTGAATGAAGTAAACTAAACATTAAATTTGACCAATATTTATGAACACTCAACAGCGTAAAGCTCGGCACATAGTTAAAGTTTTCAGCACATTTTCTGCTTAACTACATTTCCAGTGGGGTTTTTTTTTTTTTTTTTGGGGGGGTGGGGGTTTGCATGAGGTCATTTCACTGCATGACAGTACCAGTTACAAAAAAAATCATGAATTAGAAAATAAAATGGGGAAAATCAAAATTGGTGACAACATTAAATACATGTATTTTGATTGTAAGCAATAATTATTTACAAGTTCTCTAATAATTACAACATTCTAAATATCCATTGACAAAAGAATTACTGGTTATATCTGCATGACAATATCCACAAATGAACTTCTTTACCTCGATGGAAATATTCTGGCTGGACGCCATGGTGCCAAGCTGTATCGTCAGTCTACAGGGTGATGACAAATTCTGTCAGCTTGGCTGCCAACCATGGATATGCTATCACTTACACTGGAGGTGTCACAAACCTGACAAATGCCTCAGTCAAATCTAATCACAAAGCATATCTTCAGTCATCTTGATTCAGTTTGTGAATGAAGTGTGGTCGTTGTGTTGATAGCAACAATCCCCAAATAAGAAGCAAATATGTCAAAGTTGTGCTTCTCAGAACATAAGGAAATAACTTACCTGTAATACTGGCGATAGCTGGATTCATTTAGCGTTCGTTTTCACATGATTTGGATTGTGATATGTTGAACCTAATTAAACCCCATTGTGAGACAATATTACTAGTTTAACCAACCATCAAGAACACCACTACACCAACAAGAACAAGAGAAAGTTGTGCCGATTGCATTCACTTCCAATAATGAAAGGAAAACAAACAGTCCAAACATAGCATTGAATAAATTTATTCTGTGAATTCCAAATTTATGACAATGATGATACTAAGATGGCTGACTACATATCTAGTACATGAGGACACACAGCGAAATGTCTTTAGGTGAAAGTGAAGATTACAAAGTCAGCTACAAGTGATGCTAGAAGGCAAATGGGCCATGTACAATGACTGCCGATTTCAAGCAACTGAGTCCAGTTTTCAAGGATGAATATTTTACACAATGTATGATCAAATATTTATATCAATGATTTGGTTTGTCAAAGATAGTCAGTGTGACTAATGAGCCATTCATGGAAAATTTGGGAACCAAACATAGGGCTGAATCTTGTCGGAAACACCCGGCAGTCTTTCTCTTGTTCTTGTATTATTCATAAACCAATGAAACACTGCTAATTAGTCAAACCAACTATTTCTGACCAAATGACAATATTCACAAGATGTAAACAAAACTGCAATGCACAACAGTGTCCTGTCATATTATTTCAACTACCATAATAAAATTGACAAATTATCTTAAGCCAATGTTCTTCTCCATGTATACTTAAAATGGACCTAAACAGACCTGTGGGGGAAAAATGGACTGTCTTGACTATAGAAAACACTGGCCTAAAAATATACAGATATGTCAATGGAAGATGACATTGGCACACTTTCAAGAACTGTTTTCTAAATCATTATCAAACAACAAATGCTTACTTAATGCAGCAAGAACTACCTCTAAGAACAATAATCAAGTAAGATTGTGCAACACGCTTCGAACCAAACTAAGTTCTTACCAAACATCAAAGCATCTTGAACATTTGGAACTGTTAAATGACAAAAACATCAATAACAGACTAGTTAACACAAGTAACATGGTAACACACAAATGGAAGCATCTAGTAAACAATCAAAATAAAAATGGATTTGGCATTTCTTTTTTGGTCATACATTTTTCCTGGGACATTTTCAAGAAACTAAATGAAGCACTAAGATCAATGGAATATGAAAGTTAATGTCACCATACTACAAAGCCTCTGAACTTTTTCCACAGGCATGTTTAATGGAAGCAAACAAAAAAATTTTAAATACTTATGAATATGCATGTTAACACTGGTGAAAAAGACCAATAGTCAGAAATACTGTCAATGAATAGAATTATCAATGGTTACCAAGATGATATATGTGTTGTCAAGAAAATCTCACATGAACTTATGATGAAAAGGTCTGAATTTAGTCAAAAAAATACAGAAAAAGTAAGATTTATGGATGTCAAGTCCTTTTTGTGTTATTCACTATAAAAAAGCTGACATCCATGAATATTGCTTTTTTTATGCAGTCCACTTCTAAATGCCCTTCAAGAAAAATATATGAAGTTAGGTCTTTATCCATGGGCTGCTTTGAATACGTTCAGAAAGCTGCTTTGCTGGTAACCCATGCACCACAGACTTAGGAATTCTTCTTCAAAGTTACTTCAGTATTTATAGACAATTATTAACATTTACTTGATGATAGTGGTGTTCCAACAAAATTGAAATAATCAAAGATTGGTCACAGTGACCAAATGACCAAACAATTGATCACATTTTCTCATAATCGAACGCAAACGATTTTGGAACTTCTGTTTGTGTTTGAAACACTTGATGATGGAACATATCTTGAAAGATGTCAGGGCCTGAAAACGTGTTTATCTCTTAGAAAACTCGATACACCAACTGAAAAGTCATGACTGAATATTTCTTGAACACGACACGAAGCTTATATTCATGATATATTAGTCAATACTTTAAAAGTGGCAAGTTGCATCATGTTATACTATCAGGAATAACAACCTGGATAGGTGGATAGGAGCCTCTGAAAAATGACACTAACCACTGTTTTCAATGATTGTTTGTTGGCAGTAAATAGATCATTACTTGTGAGATTTCAACCAATTCCTAATGCTAGTTAACGATTATTGATCTCTATGTCGTATATCGACATAGATTAAAAATCATATGTCACGTGAAAACTACAAAAATGGTTCAGCTTTGTGTGATGATTAAGTATTCAAGCCAGTTTAAATCATGGCATATATGCAAAATTTCACAGCACAAAGACGTATCCTGCTTGATAAACAAGTGAAATAGCTATCAATTATTGCAACTTTGTACCAGTTATAATCAAAAATGCTTTTGGCAAAATATGAAAATGGAGTAGTAACACTTAAATTTCAAGTATGTTTTGATGAAACAAAACTGACCCATATGGGTTTGATATCACGTAAAATTCAGGAATTTTCACAATTGTTTGTTGTCATTAGCAGTAACTTGAATCCAAACTTATCAGCTACTTATGCTAACTCTAAATATAGCTTGGGATAATAGACAGCATAACCAACAGAAGCACTATGTAAAACAGATTTCTGAAAGTTATTTCCTGAAATAATGTTTCAAATAATTGCTACATATGGCCAAAGCTTTGATGTTTATTCAGAGTCAAGTGCATCTACAAGTTCAGTCTATCAAATGTAGTTTGATTTATCCCTTGACCAGCTTTTGCCAGCAATACCAATGCAATTAACTATATAATGTGAAGTCATCAAAATAAGAACAGGAATGAAGAGAAATACCAAAACACAGTACATGTACTGTAAATTTAATTCCTTATTTTTTCACTAGTTAACCCAAAGATACAAATATCCAAACCACAAGAACATGTCTGCCCACAACACCATCCCATCCAATCAGATTTTCTAACAGACATGCCACTCATTCTATCCAGAGCTTGAAATACAAAAATAAAATGCACCAGGTTGTTAACAAAGTGAAAATCTCCATGGCTTTGCAAGGTTTACTGTCATATAAATGCATGATACAAATCATAAATCAAGGCCTTTCTTTCCTCTGAACATTCAAAATCCAAATGAGCAACTTTGGTCCTTACACACAGGTCTGACAGGTGACAAGTTAAATTTTCAATCAAGGTGATTATCGTTTAAAACAGCGGTTGATTGTAAAATATCTTTTAAAAAAGAATCTGGTTAAAATATACAGTAAAAGGCACCAATGTCTAAAGCATATTAGATACAGGGCAAATTAAAGGTTCAGAACTCAGATTTTACATTTTGTGAACATACTGGATGAATCCTTCACTTAATGATTTGTAGCATGCTTTCAGTACGTAAGTGATACCAGAGAATGTGTTGTCAAAGCATTTTACCTAGAAGATAATGATCTCGATCGTGATCTGGATCTTTCTTCAGATCCTGACCTGGATCTTGATCGAGACTTTCGTGCCTTTTTCGCTTCGGCATTCTTCCCATTGGAATCCGCATCTTTCTGTACCTTAAGTGCCTTTTCATCTGAAAAAGAGGTTGCAAATTTACCATTTGACATTCTATCAATATAGTTAATTATACGTATTTAATACTATTTACTGCTGAAGAGAGCAGTTCTTAATTCCAGATATCAACTGCAAGTCTTGGATTGGCAATTAGAAGTTGCAAGAACCAAAAAAATAAATATGCAACAATGTTACTGTCTTTTACAGATAGATCAAAACAAAAGTACAGTATCACAAGACAAAACATATACTTCGAAAAGCTTCCCTTTCTCATTAGACAGGAAATGCAAAAATCCTGTGCAAAAGTGTGAGGTACTGTACTGTGAGAAGTTATAATTACTTTAATTCCAAATGATATTTTATTTCTTTTTCAAAATTTCAGTACACTGAAAAATCCTGTCTCACTGGAGTCAGTGGGTTGTTTTTCACATCAATCCTCTACATATTTCTGCATACCTAACAATATTAAAGAGTTCTAAGTCCCTTTTAACTTTAAGTAATGTGAAATTGACAACGATCTCATTAACTAGAAAAAAGTCCTCATGTGCATGGGTATTTATCTTCACTTATTACATTTCATGCAATATGAAGTGTCTAACATAAAAGATTGAAGTTAAGGCAAACAGAGTAAGACCAAAGAATCATTACTTTTCATTTCCACTTTAAGCGTCTCAGTTAAGAAAATAAAATGGCCAATTGCCGTGAATTGTTTGCAGATTTCTGGCCAATAACTTGAACATTAGTCGTCACAACAACTAAATCGCAAAATTAATACTAAACGAATATTTAAAAATACTTAGTTATACCAACAAATGCAACTATTAAATATCAAATGCAAAACCTGGAGGTAAGGGTTTGTCGTGCCGAAATGGATGACGAACATTCTTCCAAATTCTCAGACATGCAACGTTCGCATTATTTCACAAAGGCGTATATGTGAAAATATAACACCGACCATCAACTTCTACAGATCTAAGAACAACCAGTATACTTGGCCCTCAAATTTAATAACTTCACAAATGTGTCCCTGGAAGAGTGCTTACTGTCACGGTCGTGACTGACAACTTTGATGAGCAAATAGCGATCGGCCATTATGCACGAAGGGGGCTCCAGTTATTGTCTAGCACATAAACACGTGACACAAGCAAGTCAAACACAGGCACAAACCGACTACTTCAAAGAAGGAAGATACAACACATACATGCCATTGCTACTTGTTGCTAGACAGTCAAATGTACTTCAAGTGTAATATGCTTACTTTTGTCTGAAGATTTTGATATACTCCGCTTTCTGCCCATGGCTGTCTCAGACGCGGCAGGTGCGTTCCCAACGGCCTTGACCTCTTTCGACGTCACATCCGGAGAGACTACTTCCGGTTTACCTGCCAAATGCGTTTCGTCTGCTGAAGATTCGTCAGCTGTTGTACTTTCTTCACGGTGTTTCTTTTCTTCTGAAATGAAACAGCCACCGATAAATACCACTAGATAATAGTAGACAAGTAATAAACTGGTGTGTTGTTTGATATTTTCATTGACAAAACTTGTCAATGAGTAGCAAGCAGCAGACTGGTTCGAAAAAAGAAAAACAACCCGGATGAAAAGCATGTCCCCAGACCGAAATAGCTTTGTCAATTTTGGTTTATGTTTTCAAAGAACATTAATGATGTTGGTTCTGATATTTTTAGGAACCAATGTTAAGTCAGAATCAGAGATTTTTGTTTAAAAAAATGAACTGACATATTTTCAGAGTCGAATGTTATGTATCTCAGTTACGTTATGTATGTTACTATTTACGTAAATAATGTGCATTGTGTGTCAACTAAGTGTTTGCTTTAAAACATCTCCATGTCTCCATGTGAATGCATGATGATAATTTTTTTGTTTTTCATTTGCTAGCTCGCTCAAAATCCCTGTGAAACACATTGCAGTTTAGGGGTCAGTGATTAGGGGATGAAACCCAAGGAGTGTAGAGTTAGTTTTGAACAGTCTGTGATATTTCTTGAACAAGTAGTGCCATTTTTTCATTATGAGTTCTGGCCATGAATAAAAACTTCCCCTAGTCGCAGTTATTATCCAGAAATAAGGAATGAAATTAACAGTAATTGACTTAAATAGTCATCTTAAGTTAGTTTATGGAAGTTGAAGCCCAGATTTGACTGATATGAAAAATAAATTGATAGGCATTGACATATACACAAATTGCTCAGTCACATTTCATCAAGTTTGATTTGATTTACAGTTATCATAAATATTTTAATTCTAAATTTTCTATGGGTATTGTATAATAACCTAAATGTTGATATACTCCCAAACATAATATAACCTCGGCTGATTTTGCAACACAGAGTCAGATCCTGCAGAGAGAGTGAGTGAGTTTAGTTTTACGCCGCACTCAGCAATATTCCAGCTATATGGCAGCGGTCTGTAAATAATCGAGTCTGGACCCGACAGTCCAGTGACCAACAGCATGAGCACAATGTCATGTGTCAACCAAGACAGCAAGTCTGACCACCTGATCCCGTTAGTCGCTTCTTACAACAAGCATAGTCGCCTTTTATGGCAAGCATGGGTTGCTGAAGGCCTATTCTACCCAGGGACCTTCACAGGTTGCAGAGAGAGAGAGAGAGAGAGAAAGTGAGTGTGTATGCTCGCACACATCCACATCCACCATTCTGAAAGTTTATTAAATGACCATTGAAACTGAAAACAGGTGAAAATGAACTGTGCTTCTCCTCTATCACTGGTCATCTTACACAGTTCACTGAATGTATATAAAAACATTCACTAACATATGTCCTGGAAATGAGACAGACTATTTCCATATTATATTTATCATTTGTTTTACATTGGTTAAACAGATCAAAAGATCAGTATCAGAAAATGGAAAATTATAAGCTCAGTATATTATAATGAATAAAAAATTCTCGGAAAATGATTGGAGATAGAACACTTGACCCCCCAAAATCATGATTTTTCTAAAAACCAAAGTGTACTAAGTGTTGAAAACACAGCCAAAAATCATAATTATATAGATATTGCTAGCTATTCCTTTTTACCAGGTTGCATTTTTGTCGTTTAAACCTTTTTTTTATACTTTTATACAATTACTTTCATGAAGACTATATTCAATGAAATAAAGCAGAAATAAGAACAGAGTTAAATGTTCCATTACCATGATGAAAATCACTTTATAATTGGTAAATCTCAAATGATGAAATTGTGCTTGCTCCTTGGGCAGTTGACAGAACACTCGAAAAGTAACAAGATGTGGTTTTAGATGGAGATAGAACAAAGTTTGCTTTTGAAAAGGCACTTTCAAAGCAATAAAGCTCTGTAAAACGTTGCTAGAGTAACAGATTATGATCTAAAGCCTACCCGAGCACACCAACACATTTTGTCAAAAGTGGACTTAGAACACTGGTTTCCGGGTGACAACATCACATTTACGTAAAAATCATGCACATAAAATCTTGCAATAGGCTAGTACTCTCAGACTCTCCGCGTTCAGTGCATATGTCTGCAAACAAGAGAAAAGTCTGGTCAACAGATATGCAAATTAGCTTGGTGTTTCCAGGCTGGGTACTGACTGTGCCAGGACATGGAGCTCCTAGTAACCACATGACAATGCTATTTCTCAGTTGTCAACGTGAGGAGTGAAACAAAGCTGATTACCATAGACAGCAGAGTTCAAAAACAATTATTGACAGTACTACCCACCAGAAGGCAGGAAGTGTATTGATTAAAAAATTAAGGCAATGAAAATGGTTTCAGCCCAGTGCTTTTCCCATCCACATAAGGACTTTGGTTCCACTGAACTGTTTTTGTGTTTCATTTAACCATATTTTTGTTGTTGTCAATACAATGCCTCTTAATCTTAAAATAATTAAAAATCTAATTGTCTTGTGTAAAGAAACTTATTGAATAGCCTATTCTGCAAAGGCCAAAATATCAGATTAAGAGCTTGTTAAATTTCATGATCAGTACTAAACATAATTTACTGTCCCCAAACACTCTCAAAGAAAATTTCCATTCATGTTCCTCTTTTTCTTAACTTGACAAAACATTGTGACCATCATCACACATTTTAAGTGAATCACATTTGTCGACTGACTGGGTTTGGTTTTATGCTGCTTTTAGCAATATTCCAGCAACATCATGGCGGAGAACACCAGAAATGGCCTTCACACAAATTATCCATGTGGGCATTCAAGCCAACACCTTAACCACTAGGCTACCCCACCTGTAGACAATGTTCAGAGATACCTTGGACACTTTGTCAAACACCCCTTCCATACATAGTATCCCTCTCTTACACACAAAAAATAAAATGCCTTCAAGTTCACACCTCTGAGAAAATTGGAGGAAAAATCTATTACTGTTATGTGGCCCCTCAATAAACCTCATCTTACATGCTTTTTAGTTATTAAAATGCCTGTGTGTCACATGTACAATGAGGCATTGATTCAGGGTTGCATACTGACCTCACACAATTTCTTTGGAACAGAGGGTTTCCAAACAATTATTTTAAGGAAATACAAGCCGTGAATAATAATAAAATAAAAAAACATTACCTGCACAACTGTAGTAAACATCACTGAACAAAAGTGAAATATTTCATATTAACACTTAAAGTGAATAAATGTGTTTTCCACAGCAAGAAACAATCCTGCATTGTGTAAAATCCAGTGAGCACGAGTTTAGCTTCACTCAGCTTTAGTAATATTCCAGCAATATCATGGCGGAGCACACCAGAAATGGGCTTCTCACATCTTGGCCATGTAAGGAATTGAACCTGGGTCGCTGGTGTGACAAGTGAACCATTTGGCTACCCCACCACCTCTTGTAAAATCCTTGCCAAGCATGCCACAAGTTTTACAGCAAGTGCAATTCTACACAATTATCAAGGTCAAACATATTTCACCTAAGAATTCGAAGAAAATTAAATTCAGTTGAAAGATGACATTTTTCTACAGCTTAACAGATTTCATGACATAAAGGGTGAGTTCTGTGTTTAAATGAAAACACGTGCTGATGTTTCATTGGTCCATTTTATCAGCTCGCTCAGCGTACTTCCTCAACGTGCTCAAAACCTTCATCACTTACGGGATTCTGGAACTTGATGTCAGCCTGAGTGAGTGAGGGGGTGAGTGAAGAAAGAGGAGAGGGAGGAAATGAGTGATAGAGTGGATGGAAAGTGAGATAGTGAGTGGTAGAGTTGTTGAGTGAGTAAGGAATAGTGAGTGAGTTGATGGGGGATGGTGAGTGGGTGGGTGGGGAATGCTGGTTTAGTGAGTGGGGAAATGGTGATTGAGTGGGAGAGTTGAAGGTGGCGGTGAGTAAAGGGGAGGAGGTGAAAAGAGTGTGTGTGTGTGTGTGAGGGAAGGGGGGGGGGGGGAATGGTGAGCGGGTGAGTTGGTGGTGAGGAGTGAGGGAGGAAGTGAGTGATGGAATCAATGGAGAGAGTGGGCCAACTAGTTTTATCTGACATAATAATCCTCAGTCAAAAATTCCAAAATCTAATGAATATTGTTACTTTTTCTGTGAAACTGGAAGTGGCAGAAACTGTTTTGAAAAAAAGAAAAAAAATATGTCTACAGTATATTATCATTTATGAGCTGACCTGTGTATAAGCCAACAGCCTAACTTGACCCAAAGAATCAGTTTCAAAATGGTATGTTTCGTGCATAAGCAGACCCCCCACATCCGATATCTGCCAGTGTAGAGTCTTGGATTTAAAACATAAGTATGGTCATGGTCAATCCACACCACAAGACATCTCACAGTTACTGTCTTGGATGTAAAGCGTAAGTATGCAAAGTGAGAATAATATCTAACAAAGATTATACTGACTATTATTCTACAAATCCATGTTTGTTTTCCGTTCTATATCCACAATAATATGTTAAATCTGACAGAACAAAAATTATAAACTATTTCCCCCTATTTTATAGTTCCTTGACTTGATTCACCCTCAGGTTACTTTTTAAAGCAAAGGAATTCTTATCGCTGTAAATATTTCAAAGCAGCATATTCCAGAATCTATCTTTTTATATAGCATATGTCAGTAGGAAAGATAGCCCATCCCAACGTCTGAAATGAGTGTATTTTGTGGTGGACAGGTTGAAAAAGAATCTAGTCCGTCCTCATGTCGGGTCGGTGATGTAGATGTTGATGACTTGTCTGATGATTAGTTCTGTAATGTAACCAGATGATTCCTCTAGGAGAGATTTAACAGTCCAAGCTGTGTGTGCTTATTAAATGATAGCTTTAAAATAAAACAAACCAGTTTTAAGTCTTGAAATGGTGTTTTATTAATATTTGGAGGACAGGCTAGATTTTGGCAGGACTGTGGACAGGCTAGATTTTCTACATCTTTCCTACACTGCATATGTTGTCTTCGTTTCAAAGGAACTGATGATGGAAATAAATATTCACTATGTACTTGACATTTTGAGCTGTGAATGGATATCACTATTTCCACAAACCTTCCCATTATGTTTCCACAGGAAGCATGTGAACACAATGCATACATTATTTATCCAACATAGACAAGGACCTTCTTTTGTCAGGTAATGCTTTCAATATATGTATGATGCAGCTCTGGAACAAGCAGGATTGACCTTTAGGAGACATCAATGTGCAATGCAGCTGTGTAAAAGATCGGGGTGTCGGATTACAGGTGGGCGGCTCGCCTTAAGCAAATCCTACTTTCAACAGTCGGGCTGCTACCCTTTCTATCATAAACTTTCATTCCTGGCAGCAATCTGTGCAAGTTTAGAGGCCTGGTAAGTTACTATTGTCTATATCACACAGCAGGTGCTCTGTACTGTTGTATAACAAGCCTATGTGTTTTACTCCAGGTTGTCACAGTAATCATAGGTCTACAATGATGTATTTTGTCACATGTACCTACATGTGTGGCATTTGCTGTTTGATTCTTGGGTCTGTGGATTTTGATGTTTCTTGCTGTATGTATGATACAAAATGGTTGTACACACATAAGTTTCTTAAAAATATTACCATATTTTCATATACACATATTACTCTTCTGTCAACAGAACTAACTTTTGACTGATTAAATTGAAAATACTGTGTCATGGAATATACATTTTTCCAATGCAGTGTGCCATTTCCAGCTGTATAAGTTACTTGGATGAAGAAACACAAACTGACCAAACTAGATCGCAACTGTACAACACAAAAGACCTAACACAGGGAAGTGTTATGGTGGACCTTTTCAACTTAAGACTCAATTTCCAACCTTTTAATCTAGTTATCCAACAGAGGTCACACGATATCATTTAACGTATCTCAGTATAACAGGATCTCAAATACACAGTTATGATCTGTGTGTTGTTAACTGTTGATGTGACCCACTAAGGAATACTACAGTTCATCTATTTATGACAAGAACTGCTTTAGGGAGCTATTCGAATAGCCATGAGAGTGTTTGGAACATTGGGACACTGTAAACTCACGCTGCTAAATCAGGAAAATCAATAATTTTTCCCTCCTCAAATAAACAGGATAGTGTTACATCTGACATTTACACTGCAGGAGGTACAGAACCAGTTCATGTATTTTTTATTCAAATTGACAGAAAGAAATCAATTTGTGGTGGAGATCTTTACAGACCACAGAATTAAGGTTTCAATACTCATGTTAAAGGAGACTGTGCAATCTAACCATGTGCTTAAGTAATGTTCTTTTGATTCAAGTAATTTGTTACAGTGTCTGTTGAAAGTAACACAAAATGATAAGCAAAAGACACAAGTGATATGTGATCAAATTAAATCTTTTGTCAAGATTAAGGCTACAAGGAAGCGGCAATAGGTTCTCAAATGTTCAAACAATTCAATACCCTTCCTGTTTCATTAAAGAAGGAATAACCTTCTGATACTTTGTTGCAAAGAAACTCAGAAGAATCGGGAAAATATACGTTTTGTCCATTTGTTTTTTGAGTATGGTTTTACGCCGATTTTAGCAATATTCCAGCAATATCACAGTGGGTGGGTGGGTTGGAGGTGACACCAGATATGGGCTTCACACACTGTGCCCATTGAGGGAACTGAACCCAGGTCTTTGACATATGAGCAAATGCTTTAGCCACTAGGCTCCCCCAGCCACCCCTTGTCCATTAAGATCTGGTTGGGAAAGGAATGGAAATTCTGCTTGAGGTCTACAAGCTGCACTGTCAATAAACATCTTAATATTCTTAGGCAATATTATCAAGTCTTTTTTCACTAAGGCATGTACCAACTGCAATTAATTCCATTCCAAAAATGACACACACATTAATGAATGAATGTAACTAATCTGTAACTTGTTAGTGAAATATGCAGTCTGGACATCATATTATGTACATTATTCATGCAACAATGAAATAACCTAGAAAAACATTGGTAATCATTGATAAATCTTTGCATGTGTGTAATACATTAATATAAAGACTGAATACACATGGTGCATTGGATAACCTTTTCAAACTTTCTCTACACACACGCACACGCACACGCACACGCACACGCAAAATATGTCAAATGACACTGAAACAAACAATTTTCAACAATTGTTACATGGAAATCCAGAACACACTGTATTCTGTGAAATACATGTTTTAAAAAGAAATAAAACATGAAAATATTGACTTGCATGTGTAGATTTTCTGTCTTTGTAGCAGTGCTCACATATTACAGACTGGTTTTAACAGTAAGGACAGATTTTGTTCAATGGAGCATGGCGCTTAATGTGGTGAATATGGCACTGCTGTAATAATTCCTTCTTCGTTCAGGCTTCCAGATGCAGGGAAAAACACACCATGCTTCTTAAATAAAATAGGCTGATATCCTTGTGATGATTCTTTCAGTAAGCCTTTAACTTTGGAAGTTCTACATTATCCTGGCATGGCTGCCATTGATATGCTATTGATTCCAGTGTTTTACAGGACACATAGTTTCTTCAGTCGGTGGATTTAACTGCAGCTTAGACAGGACTGTTTATTTGCTACAGATCACCTTTCCTTAACAGCTACTTCCAGAAACGTGATACACTTTTAATGAATAACCTCCAGACTGTCGAGATATAAATGAACATTTGTGTTCTGAGCATGTAGATTTCCTATTCACTTAGATGACTTCAGCCACAAAACTGAAGCCAAAGTCTAGAAATATTCTCAGCTGATAATAGTCCACATAAGACTCTACAAAAAATGGTTCTGATAGCAACATTTGGAATCTAGTTGAAAATGTTTCCGGCACTGACCATTAAGTTCAGAGAATGTTGACGGAGGCTCCAAAAGTGTGAAAAGGAAACTAAACATTTTTTGGTCACAAAACTGACAAAATTGTAAAAAATGTATTGAAAACAATTCCCTAATGTCAGGAAATGAAATCAGTAAAACACTTGACACAAGCTCTGATATGGCTGTATATACTGGTAATCGTTAAGGTTAAGTGCACTTAAGTTCATCTGCTCAGAGAATAAGGAGATCTAAATGTAAGGAGAACTAGATGCTTAGTTTTTACATTACGATATTAACTGCAATTTTTAAATACCTACAAAATGAGGAAAATATGAACTTTCCCCAAAAAAATGTTTCAAGAAATAATGTTGTTTATCAATTTGTCAAGAGCAATTAGTTCAGAATCCTGATTATATCCTAGAATAATAATTTCTCTGTCAGTAGTGAGACAAATGCTGTCGTGTGCTTTTCGAAAATTGGTGTCAGTTAAAAAAGGGTGTTTCCATCTGTGACATTGGTCCCTTTTTTAACTGTGATTTCAATTCTTACTTTTACGTCTGCTCATCTAAATGTTGTTCCTGTAAGTATAGCACCTCAGCCATTCTCTGGTGTCATTCCCTGGTTTGGTTCATTTTACCAGCCGTTATGACTCAGCATGTGCATATAATTGCTACCCAGCAGCTGTGTGACACTATGATCTATGAAACAGACATCTATTTCCTTGAGAGTCTGAAGTATTAGTCTATGGTGTGTCTCATCATCTTCAACAAAACATCCCTTCAGCATTTCTGGATGGATCTAGGTCTGTTTACATGGAAGGTTTGTTCAGTTGTTTATTTTGATAATGTTGATGAAAGTAGATAAATGCTTTCAGTATCTGTTGTATTCTTACAAACCTATTTGTACAAACCATGCATGAGGCAATATAATTAGGTGTATTATGAGACAATACATTATCCTCCAATCCCTGTGGTGACCTGTCCATGACATCTCTGAGTTGTTCACCAACATAGCCCTTAATTCTGTACACAACGTAATGTATATCTGGTTTCCTTCCTCTCCTTTGTATAATAAGTCAAAGACATTGGAACTGGGAGTCTTTTTTGCGCTCTTCCATATCAATTGGCCACATTAAGTTGTTCAATCGACTAGTGATCTGTGTAAGTGGTGTATTTATCTCCAATAATCCTGGTCAAAGGGTAAGTAGGGTGACACCTGGGGCAGAAGCAGATGTTCAGCCAAAATACAATGTTCATTATTTTCTGACAAGTGAACAGATGTTCCATGTCTTTAAAACAAAACAGACATAGGCTTCCCTGAACCATACTGAAACAAAGGTCAAAATTACCTCATTCACCTACAAGTGATCTTCAAAAATGAAACCCCTTCAGTAGTTCTTCTTTAAATGCATCAATAGCTTTTAAACAAAACCTGCTGATGATTTAGTCACTGCTCTTGTACCATTTTCCATGTGTAATCCTTTTAGATATTACATGTCATACACTCAACACACACCTTTTTCCATTCCAGGTCTGATATGGCACCATTATGAAAGTATTCAACTTAATTAACACTGTTAATGAGTGAGTTTAGATATACATTGCTTCTAGTGATAGTCTAGCAATATCACAGTGAGAACATCAGAAATGGGCCTTCAGCATGACAACCAAACGCATTAACCACTAGGCCACCCACTACCCTGAATAGCACAGCAGATGTCAAAACAGTCAATATTTTTGGCAAAAAAAAAGTTAAGTTTGTTCTTTTGATACACTTCACTTCAGGTTTCACTCATATGCATCTGCTGAAAGACCTTCAAATTGTCCGCCAGTTGTTAGCATGTATGTGTCATTTACTGTCTGGGGAACAGTAAGTAATGGTGTATGTGCAAACATTTGTAAATACAAACAATTATCATAAAATTTCACTGCTTGATCTTAGCTCAATCAGCTCTTTGAACATGTGAAGAGAAATATGAGCTAGCTCAGCTAACGTCTTTCTTGCAAACAAGACAGTAGTAGCAGCATCTACACTCAAACATGTAATATCAAAACACTTATATCAAATGATGTCCACAGGACAAATCACATAGTCAAGACATAGTAAATCTTACAAAATGGGGAAGGACCACTTCAACAACCAGATCTATTTAAAATCAATGATGAGGTGGATAGGCCTGGCTAAAATATGATTATCCAGAGAGTGTAAGAATGCATACAGGAGGGTGTAGGTGTCACAGAAATAGAGCTCACGAGAAAGATCAACAACCATTGCCACTAAGGTGACAAAATCCCCCACTGCAAATTATCAAATCAAACTTTGAAAGTAATGAGAGTGAAGGTTGTAATTTAAGATGAAGTTAAATGTCAACAAAAAGATGACAAGTCAGTCTCTCATGATATCTTGCTCTATAGTTGCTCTATGGAGAAAATCCAGTGAACCATTCTTGAGATAAGAATTTTTAATGATAATCAATATAAAAATAGTATCACCAACAACATCCACACATAAACTAATGTGATGAAGTATTGTTATATCTACTTACATAATACACAAAGATACATCTTCATTCACTGACAGCTTCTAAATTACATACCTGATGCAATTTTGCTGGTTTCCAAGCATAAATATGTCATCAGTAACCAATGATGTAAAATATGTCAATTTCTTTTAAACATTTTTGGCATTTTGACTCAAAAGTTATTTCTCCAATATTCATCAAAAATCAATTAGTAATTACTTTATGATGTTTTGCTAAGTTACCTTTATCTTACCTTCATGTAAAATGCTTTAATTTTATTGGTCGATGATTCATAAACCAGTTTCTGGAAAAAAATCTTACCCACTGCCACTGGATATGACAAACTCTCCACTGTATGACGTCATAATTTGGAAAAACTATTACCCAGTGCCACTGGAAAAGCCAGACTCTCCACCATATGACATCAAAATGTGCACACAGTCCATGAAAAATTGTTCAATTTGCTGTTTTTTGAGTTCCCTATGTACTTTCTATCTATTTATTTTACTAACTATCACTGCTTTGATATTTATTTCATAATCATTTGTATCATTTGCCCACTCAACTTAAACATAATTAACCATTTTTATAGCAGTTTTAAGCTTGTTAGAATATGTTTCACTGATTGTAAAAATCCAGCCAAGATTCAGACGCCATTTTGTTTACATGTCAGTTGATAGTGAGCATTACAATCTTTGTAATAACAAAAATGATATTTTGTTCACTTAACACTTAACACGGTGTTAAGATAAATATTTTGTAAACTTCTTCCTGAAGTAACACGGGCTGATGTACATCTTTTTGTAGCAGTGTCATCCATCGTCTACCGGCTTGAACAACACTGCTACAAAGAGGTGTCAACTTATTCAGAAACTCTGCACTCCATACACCTCATAAAGATAAAGTCTTCCCTGACAACAGTAAATGAATAATGAACATGTAAAACACTATATGCTTTAGTTTAAAAAAACCCATCAAACCCAAATATGACAAATGTGACAAAACATATTTAGTTACATCTTTTACATCTTAATGACCCAACATGCATGAGGAAAATGGAATGCAAAAGATCTGTAAGCCATCAAAATATAATGCAAAAGTAACCACGATAGTGATTTACTGCACAGCACTGTGTGAATCCAAACTCATTCCCCTGAACACAGCTTCTTACTGACATTTGTGTCAGCTGAGTACAAATACTACTGATTACACTACAATGTTGCAGTAATTGGCTTTGTTATGTAATTATAATAACGTCTGTATTGTGTCCTCAAACCACTTGTCCAACTGCTCTCAGCAAGTGGCTAATTGTTTCTGCGCTTTACATGTCTGTGCTAAGCTCAAATCCAAAATATGAAACAAGTAAATGATATTTGTAACTTCACAAGATGAATATGCATATTTAAGTGCACTATGACAATATCACAGATGTGCATATTTATCTCGTCAAAAGCACGCTAGTAATATCACAGGTGTTAGTAAGGCGACATAGCAATAATGTTCCCCAGGAATATCTGGTCTGAACGTCATACTACAAGACAGCACACATGTCACATACCCAGTCTGATTCTCTCTAGCCAAAATACGAAACATTCATATTTTTCTAATGCCAGTCTTGAGCCACAAGAAAGAACTCCTTTGATCTCATAAACATGTATTGTCTTACCTGTGGCTTAGATATGGAGGATGAATGTACTCTTGATCTGTCCACTATTTTCATATATTCAGAATAAATGTATACCATTTCAATGTAGAACAAATCCCATTACTGTTACGTTTTTCCAGCTACATGTGTTACAAAACATCAATAAATATATAAAATTAAATGGGGTCTAATATGAATAAATGTAAATTTGACTATCAGTAGGCTGGGAGGTCGTGTTTTTCTCATTGATGTCATAATATCATCAACATACTATTACAAGGTCTTACCTTTGTAAATACTAAAATTTCTTTTCGGTTACTTTACTGGAAATAAATGTATTAAATGTTGCAGCATACTGAACCACTAATGGATTTAGTAATTTATTCAATTATTTCTAGAAAAGAATTTGGTTAAATGAATATCATTGTGCATCCACCATCACACAGCACATACATATTTCCTTGGCTTCAAATTTTATCATTTTTAAGTGGAGATAACAATAATCCACAATACAACATCAAAAAAATTCAAACAAAAATTATTCCTAGATCTACAGTTGGTTCAACTGATACACATTTTTTGCAGTCTGTAAATATATACAAATACAATGTGTCTTACATTTTGTAAGCTTTCAGATGTTGAGAGAAAACAGCTTGAGGCTTATCCTAATTCATCCTGGTATCAATCCTTTCGTCATTGTCAACATGGTGCAACATCATATATCAAAGTTGTTTACCAACAAGGCTACAACAGCAGAGGTTATAGTGTGGTGTAGCAAAACTAGTGTACAAGTTGTACACTTGTCCCATACCATAAATATTAGGGAGAATTTGCATGAAACCAATTCTTGCTTGTGAGTCAGTGTCATTTAATACACAAATCATGGAATTTATTTGGTGTTTACGTTCCCATACAGAGACATAAAATGCCAGGCAAACAGATACATTACTGTTTCCTGACAACCTAAAAATCGTGTAACTTGAGTTTCTTTCGGAAAAAGCGTAAATATAAGCTAGGGTCTAATAACACATTACTACACTGCACGACACAAAAAGATGTCTGCTGGAGGATTTGTCTGTCAATGATAAAAAACAGTCAACATAGTTGTTAATGTCAACACATCTCTTTTACAGAACTGACTGGGGAGTAATTTGCATTTATTGACAAACACATTTGTGAAACTCATATTTCTGCTTGTGTAAATACAAAAATATTGAAATCAATTCTTAAAACATAAATTAAAATGGATTTCCCCAAGTATGTGGCTTTACTGACAAATGATTGTAGATTTTTGTACCAAGACAATTTTTCAGCAGGATAAATGAATGAATACAAATGTTTGTAAGAAATAATTTTTAAAGACATATTTTACTGATAGAACTTAGAAGGTTAATACTGTTTTTCAATTTGTTTGCCTGCTTTTCAATTTATTAGCAGTATATTTTTTTTAATTCTCATTTATCAAATACATTTATATAAGAATTACAGAAATGCCTGATTACTGGGCATATATGACATTTTCAATATGACCACCATGCAGCCATATTTAAGATCAAATAAGAACTTTATTCCTTGACAGCATTTCTGTACGCTTTCAAGTATCAGTTTCATAACCTTCCGTGTTTAATATGATATAATGAAAAATCCAACCAGGAACTTGTGTAAATTGAACTTTGAACATAAGGAAACAGAAGCGACCCAAACTGTCCATTCAACTTCAGATAATAGTTTTTAGGATTTACATCTATGGTTTAACTTCCTGTTTTGGCCTCTCAGTCATTGGCATTAGGGTGAGTTTCATGGCTATAGAAGTTCTCCATTATTACAATGAGCGATATTTCGGTGAGGCTACTCACACAATCATCAAACAAGCTGAATCAACGGCTTATGTGGAAATTCTTTTATCTGTCTATCTAACATAATGCATTCTAAAATCAGATTCAATATACCCTTAAATAGTCACAGTAACTGTTGAGTGAAACATCGTAAAACAGAGAACATATATGAAATATAAGGACTTGACACCTTCAAGGAACAACCCTGTCAATATTTCTTCTACCATGTAGAAAATTGTGTCGGTACCTAGGTTGGTTGTTTGTTTATTTATTTATTTATTATTTAACTCCTCACTCATCCAAATTGAGTCTGGACTGGACAATACAGTGATCAATAGCATGAGCACTGGTCTATGCAAATGGAACATGACAACAAGTCAGCGAGTCTGACCACTCAATCGTCAAGCATGTCCCAGTATCTGGGACACATGACAATGAGACATCTGCTTTTACTAGCTAATATAATGAGATGGCAATGTGGCTGAATACCTTCAATACCTGGCTTGTTGGATATACAGCAAGTACTTATTCCAACTGAGATATTTTGGTAACAATAACAGTGGATTAGATTGTTCTTCAGGGAATTTCATCTGTAACGGGCCGAAGCTGCCTGTGGTGTGCAAGAATGATAACAACCACAATGCCACTGCCCAAATTGAACTCACTATCTTTAAGGAAAAAACGCACCTGTCCCACATTCCCTTCTGCAGGTTTTTGTTGAGCCTAGTTCAAATGGCAGAGTGGCAAAATTAGCTGTCCTGTCTGATTCTAAAGTTCTTTCATAATCAGTACAAACAGCAGCATAGCTAATACCTTGATTTATTCTGTATTGAACTGTATCGCAGAGTAAAGACTTCCCTTCCCTTGTTTTCCTACATGCTATAAACATGAGATGTGGACAAAAAGTACTGTTTCGCAGTAGGTGAAGAGATGCCAGCTCAGTGTGTTTTCTGTAATCTGTATTAATATTGATTAGGTGATAATTATTGGGTCACAATGTTTAGAGTTTTGAGTGATATTTATTAAGGGTCCCATTTTGTATCATGGTAATAGTATTTTAGCTGCATGCCTTTTAAAGCTCAAATGCAACCAAAAAATCAAACATAATTAAAACACATTTATCACGTATTCGTGGCATATAATATACATTGCTGCTTTTAAAAAAACAAATAAACAAAATTATAAGCGTACAATCGCGATTCAAAAGTGCAATATTTTGTACTTGGGCTTACTTCCCCCGAAACGAAGCCCTCGGGAGCCCGAACCCAGTCATACCAGGTGGATATGCACTCAAGTGTAACGACGGCTTCCGATTGGCTGTTTCATTTGCGGATATGCTGAGGGTTCATTGTGTGTTCAGAAAGATGATCTGTTTGATGGGCATTTTAGAAGTATAGCCAGTCACAAGAAAGGAAAATTCTTTATGGATAACAACTTCTTTTTGTGTACTTGATGTGTCGTTTCAGTATGGATTCATATACTGTTGTCAAACAAAATCATATACACTAAAAGAAGTCGTTATCCATGAAGAATGTATATACAGATGTTGGGTTTGGAAAATACATGCTCTCTGAATCTGCCCTCAATCCAATCAAATATCATGTCAGTAGAGATGGTAAACTAGTGCGTGGCTGGAATCTGTCCAAGTACAAAGCAGGACTTGAAACTGACAAGAGTTTGCACCAGTTTCCGTCAGATCCAGTCATCCGAAAAAAAATGAATGTAGTTTGTTTGCAACCCACCGACATAAAAACATGTCATGTGTATCACACGTGCCTAATTACATAATGTGGCAGACACGGGACTTGGGTGCACGAGTCATAAATCAACTTATTTTCTTTATGTCATATAGTCTGATATGTGCTAAGTTCAAATTGCACGTGGTCAATGATTGAAGCTGTGTATTGCATGTTGTCTTTAGCAGACAGGCAGACAGACATATAGGTGTGAATAAACCAGACACTGAGCTTTCTCTGTGACAGAGTCTGCTTACCACAATCAACAAGTTTTTTACGTAACGGGTAGATTATTTACTTGTTTGTGTACACAACCAAGATCAGACTACTGCTCACGTCCTAAGACGCTGGGCATGCATACTGTTTCAAGCTCCACGAACCTATTCAGTGCGCATGCGTTATGGACGCAGCACAGCTGCTGAAACCAGTTTTCCCCCCAGCGTTGGGGGCAATTTAGTGAAACGTTTGAACTCCGATTTCGCAGGCTTTTCTTTCAACGTGTTATTTTCAACTTTATAGGTTGAATTGGCATTTCTTATGATTTGTTTCGGTAAGTGCATACCGAAAGGTACTAGAATCTGCAAAGTTGTGTTTTACGTTGCATGTGACCTATAAGGTTGCGCTTTTGAGTTACCTGTCTTTAGGTGCTGTTCTGTATAAAGTATGCGTTTTGACTGTTAGTAAACATGATGCCGAATGAGAAAGTTTTAAGTTCATAGCGATGTAATGGCACAGTGCTCGAATGTTAAAGCATATGTGACTGTATATATTAGGCTGTTTGTTGTGTTGTTGTGTTGACACACACAGATTTCCACTCAGAGTCATACTGGCGTTGTGTCATCATTTGGTGTATCTATATTTTTCTGTCTCTTCGTCAACGTTTGACATACATTCAAGACAGCTTGCAGCATAACATTTAGTATAACTGTTTCACTGAAAACCAAGACTTGGTGATTTGATGTTATGTTTGTCACTGATTACTTAAGATTTGACTCAGGTGCATTGTACTAGAAACCTCTATTGAGAATCACTGTATCTTGCTCTTTGGTCAATACATTGTCATATTAATGAATATTTTCGACTTGTCAGTGTTATATTTTGTTGGTTCATAGGGGATTTCTTATACCTTTTGTCACGGCAAATTATTTACTGTAACATGAGGGTGCCATCTCCATTTGCCTACACAGCATTTCATCTACACTAAAGTTGGTTTTTAGTGCAGTCTCCCTAGTACCTACACAATGAAACATGTACCCCTTACAATAAGTAGAAATATATTTTGTAAGTTATTATTACTTCATTACTACTGGCATTGTGCATTTTCTGATGAATATGCACCTCCTGAGCTCTTATCTCTAGTAGTGTATAGCCTGTAAAGTGCAGAATACACATTACACCAATACCTTCTAAGTATTGTACTAAAATCAAGCATTGTATTATGGACAGTGTTCTTGTGATGCACCAATGCTGTCTGAGTACTTGTATCATGCAGCGTACTGACAGCTGAATTCCCAGCAGACACACATATCAACTGTGTAGATAGAGATTTGCCTCATGCATGTTTTCACTGTCAGACTCAGAATATTGCAAAATCATTGAAGAACTTATTCAACGTAATACATATGATCAACATAAGACACACATAACAACTCCTGGCCAAAGAATCAACCCATTTATGGATGAACAGATTTATCAACAGCTATTTTATGCTTAATCTTTGGAAATAAGACAAATTCTTTTCAGCATAATCTGTTCAATTATACTAAATATAGACAAATATATTTTCATTGTTTCTAAAAAAACCCCACAATGTCAGTAGCTGACCACTTGATTGATTACTGATGAAACAGAATTGGTTCCCGACGTACATTTTTATCATGCAGTCTTGTTCAAATGGAATTTGTTATTTTAAAAATAACTCCTAAATAACAAATGGAAGCAGTAAATGTAAGGGTGAACAGGTCTTTCTGTCATGCTCTGGAAGCAAATCATGACAGATGGACAATCCAACGAACGATGAATGGACAACAAGTGTCCCCTGACTGTGGTGGGACATTATGTTGATATCACCACCAGCCACTAAGGGTGAAATGACATACCAAAACCCTGATGCTTGCATTCAATGCATCACAGATACAGAGATACATTGTGACATGACAACAGAAAATATGCTGTTACGAATCAATACACATTTCTATTGTAGGTTTCACTGTGATCTCAAATAGCTCATGTCCTTAAAAAGAACAAGTATGCCTGTTTTCACAGAATGAAAGTACAAAATGCTTAGCTATTTGTATTGGCTTTATATTTTTATCTTGTAATAGAACATTTTTAAACTGAAATGTAACCCACATTAGAAGGCTAAAACATATTCAAAACTGTTCATTATGCACCTTGAACAATTCAAAGCTACACAGATATGAAAACGTTTTACATCAAGAAGAAAAACATTGCAAAAAACATGAAAAAACAAACTGTGCAGAAAATGTAAACAAAGGTTAACAAAACAATAACTAACACATGAGTCAGCATAGCTGTCAGTCTGTGACGCCAGAAGACAATAAAAATGCTAGTTTCACATTCAACAGTTTAGTAAAGGGCATCATGGAGTCTATGCTCTGGTGCAGTAACATTAGAACCTACTGGCCCATCTAACTCAACCCCTTCAACTACATAGAAAACTATATATTACATGAAGAGAGAATACTAATTGTTTCAGGGCTACTTTATGTTATCTGTTATCATGTGATTATGTTGGAGTGGCATATAAGAATAGAAGTCAGGAAGTACAACATGGACAAATTTATGGATAACAACCTCTTTTATTTGTTGAATGTGACATTTTGGCAGAGATGCCTTGCAGTTGTTATCCATACATTTTTGTGGGTATTCTTAGAAATTATGGCAGCGTTAATGCACAAAAAAAACAACATAACATTAAGGCTGTCAATTGGTTGATGGGAGAGAAACCAATTATGTACATACAGGCCAATCCAACTAGGTGTGATAACAAAATAACAATAAAACATTTTGGTAGTAAAAGTAAATCCATACCATTCTTGTCATGAGAACAATAGAACAATCAAGGTGTGGGGTAATGAAGTAGACTACACTTGAGTACACATGGCCAATCTGTGATCTTTGCTGTTAATCTAAAGGCTGTACCTAGTTTGGAAAGTTCACCTGATATTAATTCGAATGATATAAAGCATGCGTACTAAAATGCTGAGAGCCATTTCTGGATTAGCAGACTAAATCTTTTGGGAACAAACTGTACTGGGTAAGCAAATACCTTGGTCTGTTACACCCAGCTAGTGGCTTTGGTTTTCTAGTTACCTCTTTTTCCCATGGATAACATTTAGTATGAAGAATCTAAATTTAACAGCTCACAGATGACACATACTATTATTTAGTTGTACAGAATATACTATGCTTAATTTCAGCAATTCTTCACATATATCAATATTAGACCATTACATTTAATACATTGTTAAAAGTGCCCAAAGTTCATTTTAGATGGTGCCCAAAAGGAACATGAAATATGTGATCATTATCATCCAAAAAATAGTTCACCTTGATCACTGTGACATCCAATCTATTCTTGATTTTCTCTGAAATATGATATCCCAAATTTAAGGAAAACATAGATTTACTTTCTGTACCCAGATACCATGATTGCATCTTAACAAGGGTGAACGGCTTTTGACAAAGTAAACTGGCAACTGCTGATCACACTGCCACACTTGCATTTAATTTGCAGCATACAAAACACCAAAGAGCCAGACAATTGGATTGAAGATGGAGCAAACACAAACTTCAAACAAGACTTAAACAAGCAAGGATTGGGAAAGGCAGGGTCCATGGGCCATTTTGCACATTAGAAAAGAAATGTTCATTAAAATGTTTTTAATACAAGGGCAGTGGCCCATTCCAAATTCAGAAACTAGTTGATAATCCTGAGAATGGCCCACTGTCAAAGTTCTCTATCCCAGTCCCTGGAATAGTTATAAAACAATGATAGAATCAGTGAGTGAGTATTGTTTCACTACCTTTCAGCAATATTCCAGCAATGTCATGAGGGTGATAGAAAGAAAACTTGAACTTAAACTAATGAAAATTGAAACAGACCAGTGGTCTCCAAACCTGCAGTGATGAATGTCAGTTTTCAAATTTGTTCATGTAAGCTAAATCATCCTGACAATAACCCAGATGTCACATGGTGCTTAGATTCATATTTTACCACTGGTTAAGACCTGAAGGATTTTAGGACATCCTTTGACATACATTGATTGACTTACTGATTTTGATTTCAGTTCACTGCAGTTGAATAATAATTAAATTGAAATATAAGCAAAAGAACTGGAAGTAACATAACAAACTGCAGTGTAAGACACAACATCAAACTACATGTAAGCTTTTTAAATTCATTAACGTCATTAAATTATGGAAAAAGATTTAACAGTGCGAGTCGATGGATGTGAGATTTGACGATTGCTGCAATGCCACGAAATATTCCTTTCCACAAGATAATAGTAGATTAACACTATTAAAAGTAAGTGAGTATTGTTTAGTATAGAAACATAACTACCACACTCCATTTACACGAACTAGAAGATACTATGGAAACTCCCCTGCATTTGCCTGAGCTAGAAAACACACAAATTCAAATAAGAATTCATAAACAGATGCATGAACTTGTATTTTGTTATCACATAAAATCATACTCATGACAACGCAATCAACTAGTTGAAAAGCCGAACCAAGAATAAGAAAAGCTCGTGCCATAAAATCTAAAATATGACTGACCCTCAATTTTCTTCTTCACTTCCATTTGCATCTGCAGCGACTTTTGCTGACGGGCTAAGTACTGTTTGATGAAATCATTCTGGCCAGCAATTTCATCATTTTGAAGCTGAAAAGTGAAACATGAATAGACATTAGACTGCATAAGAAAATAACTGTTTCTCAGGCACATTTTTTTTCAAAAGTGAAAAAGGCAGTAGAACTTTTTTCAAACTTCTGATAGGAAAAAAGTGACAAGGGAAGAACATTTTTTGCTCTCAGAAAGACAGCTTGGGAAGCTCATAAGCATGGTTTAATGAGTTGTAGATTCAGTCACACTCGTTCTTACAGACACTCATTCTTATAGTAGACAAATGGATGATCTGAACTTGGCAAAGTCAAAATTATTTTTGTTAAATGGCAATAAAAAGTTGTTACATGCTCAAATACCACTTTCAATTTCACTTTTTTACTTAGCCTAATACAAGTACTTAAAGTCCGAAAATTAACAACATTTGTTGTCATAAGGACATTGTCAAGGCTGTAAGACATAACATAAGGTAACTGATTGAGACAGTGAAACTTGAAAGCAGTAAGAATTTGACCAAAAGACAACAGGTGATTTCAATCATTGAAATACATCATAATTTGAGTTTTCACATTCTTGGTAACCATTACATTGGATGAAATTCAGCCACTTAATCCTGCTGCAGACTTTGTGAAGGGCAAGTAGGTAATTGAATAGTTTCATAAATAGCCCAAACTAAGATATTTTGAGTGTGTGTGTTTCTGGCTATGTGTGTTTTGTTCTATTTAATTCAACACTCAGTATTATTCCTGCAGTCTATAAGTGATGAAGTCTGGACCAGACAATTCCGTGGTTCCAGCTGTCATCCATGCCTGATCATGACAAAGCATCAATCAATTCACTGAGGCTGATTACCGGACCTACTGAGTGACTGAGTCATCTCTTACAAAAAACACAGATTACTATGAATATGTCACATATTCTTAACCATTGCCAAGTCACTGACAAAATATTTACTTCGATGTGCTAGAGCACAGCAATAGACATACACTACAATATGTCATGTGAAAACAATATTGATATGTTTAATACATTTGAATGTGGAGGGTTTTCAGTACTAATAGAAAAACCAACAAGGTTATAAGGTTGGCATTAGCATGAAAACCTCACACTTATTTTTGTGAAACTTAGTTTCATTTCAAGCAACTTGAGTTCAGGGGTAGGCAGGTCATAAGAATCAAGAAATGTATTTCAACAAGCCTCAGAAGCATATACATGGACACATACATAAGCTGTGTATCAATTTCTCACAACTTTTACACTGTCTCAACCTATTTTAAAGCCTTTTGAGTTCCCCTTCTAAAAAATTGTGTTTAGTCATAATATTCAGAATATTTTATGTGAACATAAGCATGTGTTACCATATCTGTTTTTTCTACCAAGAGAAAGATTTGATCTGAATGACGTTAAGACATATCGTTAAAGAGACAGATAGTTGTCTCTTGTTTATCAATTTAAGATTTAAAAACAGAAAACCAAGATTAAAATGAATTTGATGTAAAATATACACCTGCGAATAACACGTAACAATTTTTTTTTCAATTTTTTTTCCTACAAGATAAGTAAAAAGGAACTTACAGCTTGATTTGGAACATGTGCTGGAACAAAACAAAATGAACAGTTGAAATACATGGATAAAAACATTTCATTCAATCACAATTATACGCAATTAATTAAGTGGCACTATCAGTAAAACGTAACGCTGAGTCTATGTAAATATTTATTTCGTAAAATATGAAAATTTCACTATTTGCATGTGTTTTCAAATATTAATTGCATTTACTGTAAACATACCTTCATGAAACGTGCTCAAATATCGAATCTAAATTTCAGTCTGTTTCAACATAATAATAATATGTAGGGTACATGCGAACATCCCTGTCAGTTATATTTTTTTCATTTTAAGGTATACAAAGTAAGTTAGGTTTAGACAATGATATCTAATTCTAAAAAACCTATATCAAATAAAAGTATCTTAAAAGTTTAGATCACTTTGCATCTGTTTCTTGACAAGGGCCCCATGACAGGTCAAGGGTAGACAACTCACCCTCGTCATCGCTTCTGGGAGAAACCTTTGCTTGGGTCTGCAACTTTTCTAGTAGAAGTTGCTGAATAGAATGAAATAATGGACAGGGTAGAAAAGGGAAACGTATAACATTTAGTCAAAGCGACGTAAATCTGCAAGAGAATTCGTAAAGACTTGTTTGGCAACAACGCCAGAAGAATGTTTACTAACAAAGAAAACAATGCGTGTCATAAATTGTTTACATTAGTAACATCGTTCATGAATACGGTATTTTCCAGCCGTGCTGTTGCAATAATAGAAGTAACACTGATATAATCCAAACAGCAAGGTAGCATATTTATTGTTTTGTTCCTTGAATTTGATAAGCAAATTTGTAAAATGAATGACACTGTCAGAAGATTGGCCTACTTTTGTTTACGCTCATTCTCACCCGAAATTTAAGCTAACCGATCATGCATTTGGTACTAACTTACAGCTTTTAATCTGTCAGCCAATGCAGTTTTGCTTCCTAACTTTGATAATCCTCTTTTGTCGCATTCTTTCTTCAGATCGATTACTTTTAGTTCGTCGACTGGCTTCCCGTCCACCAGGACTGCCTCTTCGTCCGCCATTTTGCTTAACCAACGCGAACTTCGTGAGTTCCCGCCAATTATCATCGGTTATGTTTTTTCACAAACTGCGCTCAAATGTAACAGTTAAAGACAACTGTGATATAAGTCTAACTATAATTAGATTAATACAAGTAAGTAATATCAAATTATAATTTAGTTTTTCTATTCGGTAAAATCCGTATAAAGAATGTACTTTGATCCCATACTATTTTCCCTACAGCTAATAATTTGTTGAACGTTTGCACACATACACTATAGGAAAAATGCTGTAACATCGTAAAGAAATCTTCAATTAATAGTAACGAAAGACTTTCGGTCCACATTCTAGTGTGACCATACACAAAAAGAGAAAATTATAATTTTATAAAATCACTCGCTACGACAGCTGTTTCATTCTGCAGGAAAACACAGCTCAAGCACCTGCCAAAAGGATGAGCTATAACAAATGTCAATATTACGAGATTCATTGACAGTTAAAAAATCGTAGTAGGTGTATCATTTTAGGAATATTCACAGCGAAAAACATTGACAACTTGTACCATGTTGAAATTTTTTAGTGTCACTTGCTTTTGAATTCGGCTAGGCATTCTCTTATACGTCTAATGCATCGGCTTACTATCGTCAGTTGTTCAACTAAGGACAGAACATCTGTTTCATAGATTGAATAAAACCAGGAGACGGAGGGTGCGATTTTATCTGAACAATGGATCAAAGTTTAGTTTCGGTAATGCAGAGTATTGGACAAGCTCTGCGTCTGGACGATGAAAACAAGTACCAAGTATGTATATAATGGCATTTATTTGCTTTCCTATGTAAATAATCCAAGAAGGAAATATACTCTATGCATATAGGTTAAAACGCCCCACATACATTGCAAATGCATCGAAGTGAGTGAGTGGCTTTAGTTTTATGCCACACTCAGCAATATTCCAGGTATATGGTGGCGGTCTGTAAATAATACAGTCTGGACCAGACAATCCAGTGATCAACAACATGAGCATTGATAGGCGCAAATGCATCGAACAGGATAGACAGTGATGTAAATTACATAGGCAGATTAAATTGGTCCCCTGATCATGTGTTAAGGTAATACTTATCACAAGTATACTCTGAAACATTATCAACAACTAACACTTTGTTCTGAATTCAACTTTACAGATTATCATCCCCCCAGCAGGTAATAGGGGGTGATATACTTGATGCCTCGTCTGTCCGTCCATCCGTAATCATTTTATTTTCTGGAGCATAAGTCAAAAAACGTTCAGTATTTCTAGACCAATATTGGTAGATATATTAAACTGAACCTAAGGTTATGCCTTTTGATATTTACAGATTTTTGACATTTTTGTTTCCTGGATTTCCAATGAAATGTTTTGGTCGTCGTCAAATGGGAGGGTTGGACTTTGTCTCCGGATCATAGCTCAAGAAGCGTTCAGTTTTTTCTACAAAACTTGTCAGATATGTGAGGCAGACCCCAAAGTGGTGCCTTTTGCTACAGATTTTTGTGATTATCATTTGATTTCCATGGAATTGATTTGGACTTAATCTCAAAATGGAGGGATGGGCCTCATTTCTTGAGCACATCTCAAAAACCATTTGATATCTTCCAACAGAACTTGGCAAATATATGCAGCAGATCTTGAGGTGGTGCCTATTGTTCTTCTCTGGTATTTGGCATTTATATTTTTCATAATTTCCATGAAAACGATTTGGACATAGTCTAAGGATACATCAAGTAACTGTCTGATGATATGTTCTTTCAAATATGACATTGTAGGGGCTAGAGGATTATGTCATCTTCTGATTACTCTTGTTAGTTACTCACATTGAGTTCTCAGTCAAATCTAGACTTCATGAATATAACGTGATTACACAATGTCATGTAGAAAGTGGTCAAATGTAGCATGTGTGATGTCTGGGGTTACACTTTCTTAGAAAAGTACAAATTCTAGTACGTTTGGTTGTGTCCCACCCGGGATTCGAACCCGAACCCTCAGAGTCAGGCACCTAATCGCCAGCACACCAAGTCAGAATTGCAGGTCGTGGTGGCTGAGCGGGCGAGGTGGCTGACTTTGTGTGCTAGCTGTTACATTGAATATAATGTGGTTCAGGGACTGTGAGACATGTTAAACAGATTTATACAAATCCTGCCTTTAGACATCCTCGATATCTCCAGGGCATACGTTCCGATAAGTCTCCACTATACCCTGGATGCATCTACAGCTACAAATTTATTACCTCCCTTGACTGGCCTTTTATCCAGTCAGGTGTATACGCTGTGAATTTGAGCGAACCACACCTCACTTTCGCTTTTTAAATCATCTAATCGATTAAACTTGGCAACATGAAGCATGCACAGGTTATCTGAAAGAGGCAGAAGGAGTTCTTGCTTGTATTTTTTTAAATTGTCGGAGCTATGGATGTGTCTGTATGATTTCCCCACTGCAAACAAACCTTTGCAGCTGCAACCGCTATCTTTGTTGATGCTGGCAAGCTCAGTTGTAGCAGCGGCTTAGCTGATTGGCTACTGTGAGAATGCAGAGCCAGCCAATGGAGGTAATGAAAGTTTTGGTCCGAACCGTAGCTGCATCCAGGGTGTAGTGGAGACTTACCGGAACGTATACCATGGAGATATCAAGGATGACCTTCAGAGGACAATACATAGAACTGTCTTGTTAGGGCTGCTGGATTAATCAAACCACAAGCATAAAACCAGTTTAAATTCTAGTCCATGATAAGTTAGTGTTTGTACTGCTGTAACATATATTTGGAACTACACTTTCTCACTAAATTACACAGATTCAAGTACTTTTAGATTCTGAGTCCCAGTCAAGATTCATACCAGTATTGCCGGAGTGAGGCACCTCATCACTAGCACACAGCCATCTAAACCTCTCAACGACATTCAGACACATTTGGGATGAATTCTGGATTCTGGACTCTAATTAAGAGTCATTAGTGAGTGAGTTAACTTTTACACCACTTCTAGCAATATTTCAGTGACATCATGGCGCAGAACACCAAAAATGGACTACCAGCATTTTACCCACATGGGAATTGGAATCCAGGTCTTCGGCATGATGAGCAAACACTTTAACCAACAGGCTACCCGACCACCCAATTAGGAGTCTTTGATAGCTCACCATTTAATTGCATTTGACTGATTATTTATGCTTACACAATGCCATGAGAATTATTCATTGTGATTCATAGACATTCTCTAAGCAGCTTCTCTTTTTAAAAATCTTATTACCCTCAGGGGCAAGGGATAGCCAATAGGGCTCTGACGGGTACTCGAGTACCCGGCGACGGGTCGGGTACGGCAGGACTCGAGTCTGATTTCCAGGACTCGAGTACCCGATAAAGGGAGATAACTCTAAACTAAACGTGACTATTCGCACAGTCATGGATGAAAAAAGATCAAACGTGTGGGCGCATTTAGATCTTGACAGTTCCAAACGAAAAACCAAGTGTCGCCTTTGTGGCATTATGTTGAGCTTAACCAGTTCAATGAGAAAACACCTTAACGTGAAATACAAGTCCGTGTGGACGTTTCTTCCCAAACTCCGGTCAAAAAGCAGGCCATGCTGACGCAAGGATATTTTGGTGGTTACAACCAAAAAAAGCTTGACTCAAAAACATACGTAACTTTCACACGCAAGGCCATGATGATGTGCGTTAGAGACCTCAGACCTCTGAACCTTGTTAAAGGTAATGGTTTTCGTGACTTTTGTCACTCACTGAATCCCAGTTATATCATGCCATGTCCAAAGACCCTCCATAATTACCTTATGAAAGAATATGCCGACACAAAAACCCAGCTTAAGGATATTCTAAAGCAGTCCTCTGGCGTATCTTTGACAACAGATATGTGGACCAGTTGTGCTACCCATGGCTACATCACCGTCACAGGGCACTACATCACAGACGAGTGGGATTTAAAATCATGCATTCTTGCCACTAGACGCATGGAGGATCGGCATACAGGCGAGAACATCGCTGATGCCTTGGTATCCATCAAAACGGAGTTTGAAATTGAGTATGTTTGTGGTCTCACAACAGACAACGCAAGCAATATGACTGTGACAGCGAGGGCAACTGGCTTCCCACACAACAGATGTTTCACACATACCCTGCAGTTAGCTGTCCATGATGCACTGAAATTGAATGCCATTGACAACGTGATTATTCATGCACGAAAACTGGCGAGTTATTTTTCGAAATCTGTGCTAGCTACGCAGGAGCTTGAAGATGTACAGAGGCGTCTTGGCAAAACGGTGAAGCACGTAGTCACTGATGTTCCAACAAGATGGAATTCTGTATATTTCATGTTTGAGAGGCTAAATGAGTTGCACACGTCCATTGTAGCAGTTCTCCATGATGACAAATTCAAGAAACAAAAACATCTCAACCTCTAAGACAACCAATGGCTTCTTGTGGAACAGTTGATAGTTGCCCTCAAACCACTTGTTTCTGCAACAGAGGTGTTGTGCAGCGAGGAGTTCCCCACTGCTGCTGGAGTATACCCACTGGTGTTTGCCTTAGTCACAAAACACCTCGTTCCCTCCGATTTGGACACTCGCATTGTGGCTGACATGAAAACAACTATAGCAGATGGACTTAAATCCCGCCTTATGACAGCTGACTTCTGGCTATCCCCAACCATGACAGCCTTAGCACTGGATCCGTGTTTCAAAAATCTTCGTTTTCTTGATGAAGAACAGCGGAGAGGAACACAAGAACATGTAGTGACATTGTTAAGGGAAACATCTGGAGAGGGTCAAGAACCCACACTTTCCACTACACCAGCCACCGAACAAGTAACTGTCAAGCTGGAACCAGTATCGCCAATGACAAAACCCAAGTACTGTGAAACGGAAAAGGCTATGAATTTCCTCTTTGGAGACATAATTGAGATTGCCGATGACCAAAACACTGACTTGTCTTCAAGAAATGCACAACAAGAATACAAGGATTTCCTTACTTCTGCTTCAATGGTTTCTAACTTGCTAACAGGCAAATCATTCAGTTTAAGCTGGTGGAAAGAAAACAAACACTGTTTCCCAAGAATTGCAACCCTTGCACAACATTTTCTCTCTATTCCGGGCACTAGTGTACCATCAGAGCAGGCATTTTCTGCAGCCGGGCTTACAATCACACAAAAATGAGCTTCACTCCACCCCGACATGGCTGATGCTATAATATTTCTGAACAAAAACATGCATACTTCTTCCGCAAAGCCAGAATCCACAATTGCCACAATGCCGGATTCTACAGCTTCTGAAACTGAGCGCGCTCTTACAGTCACAAGAACGTTACAGGACTTTCCCCCAGTGAAAAGTGAGTCAGAACAAAAACAACAGAACCCGTCTCTTCCCGATCTGCCAGAAGATATGCGTAACAATTAAAGATGACTCATTTGTGATGCCTGGATTTCCAAGTTGTTTTCCAGTTCGTTGTGTTCAAGTTAAATAACAGTAATATAATTTTTATTAATATTTGTATACCAATTGCCATAGGGAGATAAATTTACTTAAATTAAGTTCTGATTCAAGTTATGCTTCACATAAACTGATTTCTGCTATGGGCTATTTGTGCCATTGAGTCAGCTGAATGATGTGACTCTGCACAGACCCATGCTAGTCAAATAAGTAAAATGATATTAGGTTTGTGTTTCGTCAAATTTGATAACCACGCGTTTTAAGGAAAGATTTCATGTAAGTACAGACGCTATAACATAAATGAGTCATTCTTGTTTCAGCTACTTACAACACACGCACATAGCTCTCACTAAAAGTGGTGCTATAATTTCCGGGTACTCGAGTCCGGGTCGGGTTTTATCCCGCTGGTACTCGAGTCCGAATTTTTTTAAGTCCTTTAACCATTACATATGAAAGACTTGTGGTTAGTCCTAAGCAGAACACCAAACTCGTTCTTAGAAAACTTGTGGTTAATTCATACCAAGTGATTAAAAGTTGCCAAAATGTCACCTGCTTCACTCTCGCCGCCAACAAAACCACAGACAGGATAGGTAACTCTGTTGCCAGAGCCCTGCAGTGATGTCATATGAGGAATTTTTTTCAGTTAGTTGTGTAGAAGATGTTTCGGACGTTTGTCATATTGCTGATTTCTCGATGTCAACAAAGACATGCCGAATTGTTGTGTTGCGATCAATTGTTCCTTGGGGTCTGGTGATGGTGTCACTATGCACAGATTTCTATTGCACCCCATAGTTCTTGCTTAATGGGCTGTTTGTGAGTGCAAAGCAAGTTGTGGAAGCCTGTGGTATATACTGATGGTTGGATGGTTCGCCCCCTACCTCTCTTTTAGGATAGGAAATGCTATTGAGATTTGATTTCATCGAGTTATAAAATCAAGGCTACTTACTACTCATTGTAATATATATGAGTAATATTATATATTGACTACTGCCTCGCTTCCAAGAGTGAAATTGTCATGTTACAAGCAATGTCATGCAAAGTCCTATTGTCCATCAATCAAATACATAATTTACTACCAGTAGGAAGTAATTTTAATTTTGTAAGTCGGTGAAAACAAACTTAAATAGCATTTATCCTCAGAAAGGGCGCTGCCATTTTTTAAAATGCTGAAGTCAAAGGCTAAGGTCCGTTAGAATTATTGAGATTGTTGTTTGTTTTTGTGAAATTAGGAAATCAAGACTACTTTCTACTATTAGTTAAATATGTATTTGAATCATGACCAAAATGATTTTGCATGACAGAACTTGTAACATAAAGATTTCTTCCACGGAAGCAAGGTGGGGGTCCAAGTGACAAAACTGTTTCTAAATTCACTTTGTTTATAAACGTTCACTCACCAGTATGTAGACACTAGTCACTGTACGTCTTTATATTTGGTCTTATAATCCCAATTGGTATATAATCATACTTGTATGCATTTTGAAACTTAATAAGAGGAAGCGATCTGCTAATACTTATAGCAAATGTGTAACAGGAATATAATATCTAGACATTTTATGGTTTGCCAATATGAATCATAATTTGCATGCATGCTCTGGTTGTATGTTGTCTGTGTCATTAGACTTCACGATGAAAAAAAATGCTTCTGTTGAATGCTATGACAACTTAATAAAAACAAAATGCAAATATTAAAATTATAACTAATTGAAGTTATAGGAGCAATGTCAGGCTATTACCTTGTTCGAGGAATACATCCATTAGTATCCACAAAAACAAGTGATATGCCATTCATAGGCAGAATTTCCATGTGATGTGTCTTTTAGCAGTCTAATATAAGAATATGTGATGTATTGTTTCAGGTTTTTAACATTGGTGTATAGTCTCATTGGTCACCCAAAATAGCACACCTGGCAACTAATTGCGTAATGTCTGTCATTCTTTTCGAAAAAAGTAATTCGGTTAGCCAGTATTGGTGGTTAATCCTTTGAAAGAAGGGTGTTGTTTTTACACAGACACAGACACAGACACACACACAGACACGACATAGTGTATTCAGTATACTGATAAATTAGTAAATATACATACATAAACACTACCTTATGACAAATCTGCATTTAAATCTGCAAGAAAGTAATTTGATTGATCCAGACACAACAAATGCCAAATGGGGACCTTTGTCTGGTAATCTATGTGGTGTTACCACTAATTATACCTGACATAAATTCATTAACTGAGCATCAAGTGAAAGATGACAAATAATGTGTAGGTTTAAAACACAGGTTACAAGGTAGCGACACCAAGTGATTTTGACAGAATCGTCCATGAAAACAAGGGTGGTAACTCGGAAACTAGGCAAATCAGGAGACAAACCTAAATGACAGTAGATTGTGAGAGGATATAGCTTTCATTTTTCACAACAGCTGTAGCGATTTCAGGTTTGTACAAACCTGTAAACAAAATAGTTTACCCCCTGACATGTAGATGGATTCTGCATAGACCCTCATATCTATATCTACTATTACATCATGGAGACACACCACTCCGATTGGTAGAAATTTTGTTTGTGGCTGAGAATTGTGCACTGTTGTCAAAAAGGTTGATTTAAGGTAATTAAAGATCGAAATGAGTAGTTTTAATGACGGGGTTTCATTTATAATGTTGCCAGTGAGTGATTTATATATTTGCACCCCCTAGAGCATATGTGATCTTTAAAGTAAGAACTATTGTAAAGTTGTCAGTGTCATTGCTAGAGTGATGAAATTAATGACCATCCCATAAAGAAATATGACCTTTTACACATGATCCAGTACAGCATTTATGTTCGCATATTTTCTAAGACATGTTACATGTTTCTAGAGTTATTCCAGTGTGTGAAACTCCTATAAAAACCCAGGAAGCCCACAGGGCTGATAACTGAAAAATGTCGCTGGCCCTGTTATCATGTAACCAGCCTTGTATTAAAAATATGTGGAAGTTATGACTTGATTGATCATGGACTATACAGACATGGTCTACCTACCACAATTGTAAATTATTTTTTAAATATTTCCCGTAGTCAATGACACGATCAAATATATGGCATTGGAAAATGTATTGACCCACAGGGCTGGCATTAAAATAAAGTAGCAAGCAGCGGGCTGCCAGGCAGATGCTATTTCATACACTGTTTATTTGTGACATTTCAGAATGCTCATAGGTGATCTGATGTTTCTGTTGTTTGTTAAGAGTCATAAGTGAGTGAGTTAAGTTTTACACCACTTATAGCAATATTCCAGCAACATCATGGCGCAGAACACCAAAAAATGGTTTTTGTTTGTTTGTTTATCTTTACTCTCAGATATGTTCCAATATTTTGTTCATGATGGAAGCAGGACATTTTGATGCAAATTTCAAACTGGGTAATATTTACAATGAATATGACTTCCAAGAGGTAGCTGTTAGTAATCTAGCTTTACCTTAAATGACTGCTGATAATTCCTTAACAGAATTGTCTCAGCAGCATAAAGGGGGTTAACATATGTCACATATAGTAGACATATTCAGCAATCCCAGCCTTGAAAAGTGTAGCCTAGTGGTTAGCATTCACTTGTAACACTGACCTGGTTTGATTCCTCACACATTGAAAGTCCATTTCATGGAATATTGCTGAAAGTGTTATGAAATAATGCTCACTGTCTCACTCCTGCCCTGGGGTGGTGGGGTAGCCTAGTGTTAAAACGTCAGGTCGTCACACCAGACCTAGGTTCAATTACCCATATGGGTACAGTGTAGAAAGCTGAATCTGGTGTCCCCCAGCCGTGATATTACAGGAATATTGCTAAAAGTCGCATAAAACTAAACTCACTCACTCCTGCCCTATAACATTTGTACTTGATGATCTTCTGCTAAAACTGCTGTGAATTTCATTAAATTTTGTCATTATCATGTAATGTTTGTTTTCAGGATGCATACATCAAGTATTCTGAGTGTGTTCTGAGCATAGTCAGCAGTCTTCTCCACAATGTTAAAACAGAAGGCAAGTGCCCTTTTGATCTAGTGTTTTCTCCTAGAGAGCAGGAGCTATTTGAGTTGCTATGAATGTTTATTCCCAGATTAAGCTGATATAACACAGTGATCTAAAAGGAATAGTCTTTGGAGCAGCATGAAAACTCACTCACTCACTCACTCACTCACTCACTCACTCACTCACTCACTCACTCACTCACTCTTGTTTATTGTGCAGGCGGCCGAGTTGTTGCATCCAAGGAAGTCCTTCGTCACATCCAGCTTGGTCAACAGTGTATGGACAGACTTGCTTCACTCATACAGGCAATCGGTGAGTGGATCTGCAGGCTGTTTGCTATGCATATTTGCTATACAGGCGAAACAACCTTGTTTCTCTGCTGTTTTCCCAACAGAAAAGAAGGGTCTACGTCTAACCATCTATTTTGGCCTGTTGCAAGGACTAGTGTGAGGTATTTGGGTTAGAAATATACTGTCTTGATCCAAGTGGTGTCTTTTAGAAAGAGATGAATAGAGTCATTTGAAAAAACAGTTGAAGGCATTTTAGTCAAAGGCATTTTGAAATGACAATTTAGTGTGCAATTATGTGCTCCAAAATGGCAACTTTAAGCTATATGATGTATGAGCACTGTTGCATCTTGAAGCTTAGATGCAACCCCCAAAAATGGACTTCATTGAAACACAATTATCATTTATTCATGACATTTAATATACATTTCTGATTATGAAAAAAAACCCAAAGTTTTAAGCATACAATTGCAAATCAAAAGTTCAATGTTTTTTGTTTTTTCTTGGCTTTGCTACCCTCGAAACGAAGCAGCCAGGGGCCTGTTTCATAAAGCTCTCGTAAGTCTGAGATCTTGTAACACTTCTTGTAACATTGGTATCTCCTATGTTACAGTATAGGAGGTAGGGATGCTACGAGGAAACCTACGAGATCTTAAGCTTACGAGAGCTTTGTGAAATAGGCCCCAGGATACCAAATCTAGTCAGAGCGGGTGGGAGTGCACTCAAATGTAACGAAGACTGGTTCATTTGCTGATAGGGTATGTGTTTAGAGATGTTGGGTTTTGTAAATACGTGCTCGTTTTTTCGGCGTTGCGTTCAAACAATCAGATACTTAGATGGTAAACTAGTGCATGGCTGGAAACTGCCGTTTGTCAAAACTGAATTTAGACTGGTTTCCATCCGATCCAGTGAATCAGAAAAACTGGATGCAGTTTGTTTGCAATCAACAGACCTATCATGTAATGTGCACAAGTTTTGGGGTTTTTATCCACCCGGCATGTATTGCGGGGGGATAGAGTCGACGCCCCGTCTGTCCGTCCATCCGTCCATCTGTAATCATTTTGTTTCCGGAGCATAAATCAGAAACCGTTCAATATTCTTAGACCAGACTTGATAGGTATAATAATCTCAACTTGTAGTTGTGCCTTTTGCTATTTACACAGTTTTGGTTTTTTTATTTTTCTTGTGTTTCCATGGAACATTTTGGTGTCAGTCTAATGGTCGGGTGGGCTTCATTTCCGGAGCAGAACTCAAAAAACGTTCAATATTTTTCTGCAAAACTTGGTAAATATGTGTGGCAGACCCCAAAGTGGTGCCTTTTGCTATTTACAGGTTTTTATGATTTATTATTTTCTCGGTTTCCATGGAAATGTTTCGGACTAAATCTCAAAAGTGAGAGGTGTGTTCTGTTTCCGCAGCAGAACTCAAAAACTTCTTAATATCTGTCAGTGTTACTTGGTAGATATGTGTGGCAGACCCCAAAGTGGTGCCTTTTGCTATTTACAGGTTTTTATGATGTACTATTTTCTCGGTTCCATGAACACGTTGCTGACTTCGTTTCCGGAGCACAACTCGAAAACCATTTCATATCTTTCAAAAGATCTTTGCAGATATATTAGACAGATCTTGAAATGATGAGTTTTTTTATTACAGATGTATGGCATTTATATTTTTCATGAATTCCATGGAAACAATTCAGACTTGGTCTAAAAACAAAATAAGTAACTGTCGGGTGATATGTCCTTTCAAATATGTGGGGGCCAGGGGCATATGTCATCTTCTGATGACTCTTGTTTCAAAAGTGAGAGGTGTGTTTCCTTTCCAGAGCAGAACTCAAAAAGTTGATAGTATCTGTCAGCAAAACTTGGTAGATATATGTGGCAGACCCCAAAGTGGTGCCTTTTGGTATTTACAGGTTTTTGTGATTTATAATTTTCAGGGTTTCCATGGAAACGTTTCGGACTTAGTCTCAAAATGGAGGGATGGGCTTCGTTTCAGGAGCAGAACTCAAAAACTTCTAAATATCTTTCTGCAGAACTTGGCAGATATGAAAGGGAGACCCTAAAGTGGTGCCTTTGCTATTTACAGATTTTTGTTGTTTATCATTTTCCCAGTTTCCATCGAAACGATTCTGACTTAGTCTCAAAATAGAGGAATGGGCTTCAATTCTGGAGCATAACTAGAAAACTATTTAATATCTTAGAGCAAAACTTGGCAGATATTTGAGGCAGCCCACAAAGTGGTGCCTTTTTCTGTTTACAATGTTTTGGCATTTTTATTTTTCCCAGTTTCCATTGAAACAATGTAGGGGAGACCCTAAAGTGGTGCCTTTTGCTATTTACAGATTTTTGTTATTTATCATTTTCCCAGTTTCCATGGAAACGATTCTGACTTAGTCTCAAAACGGAGGGACAAGCTTCGTTTCCAGAACACAACTTGAAAACCATTTCATATCTTTCAACAGATCTTGGCATATATATGAGACAAATCTTGAAGTGCCTTTGCTGTTTACAGATATATGGCACTTTTATTTTTCATGACTTCCATGGAAACGATTCAAACTTAATCTAAGAAAACATCAGGTAACTGTCAGATGATTTGTCCTTTCAAATATGTGGGGGGCGGGGAGATATGTCATCTTCTGGTGATTCTTGTTCAACTTTGTAAGCTTTTGCATTTTTGATAATTTGTTGCTTTAACTCCATAATGAAAGGTAGCAGAATCTGCAAATTATGTTTTGTGTTGCATGTGACCTTTAAGGTAACCCAGGTCTACATTTTATGTGGTTATTTTTCAGTCGCAACTCAGAAGTCCCCTGTTGTTCAACAAGGGGCACCTGCAGCAGAGGAAGGACCAACTGACCAGACACTGGATCCCAGACTGGCTTCAAGGTTTTCCCAGCCTGTCCCACCTCTCAACCCTGACAACTCCCCCCATGCCTTCAGCAGGTGCTTTGTCCATATACTCGCTTGTGCTTAGGGACCACTCAGTTATTACAGGGGAGGGAAGTGTGGAAAACACTGGTCATGTGAAGTTATGCCAGGCTTAGTACACGTTTCATTTTAAGAAGTAACCTGACGTTAATGTTGTAAATATTGAAAAGAACTAGTAATATGAGTGGGTAAGTGCAGCAGTTGGAACAGTGAAACAAATGCATGTTCAGTATGTGATGAGCATTAACTTAGACCCTACTTGTTCTCGGTGTTTCATATGATGTGCATACCTTTTTGTAATGCAAACCAGTAATAGTGATTTGGAACTATGATCTTTTGTTAAACAACTTTTATCCATGGGTGAATAAAATCTTTGGATTTAAATGTTCAGTTGTCAAGGTTATGAGGATCTTAATTTCATTTTGTTCTACTCACTGTTCTGTTTTAAGTGAAATTCATTGGTACATTTTCACTGCAAACAGCCTATAGGAACAAAAGAGTGACCTGTGTTCCAGTCACCCTTGACTGCCATCTTCCCTGTAATACTTGACTTGTCTCATGTCTCACACCAGCCTGATCATTTAAGTGACGTTTTTTTAGACTTTCATACACAGCTATATTTTGTTGTTACTGCCTTTTCAGCAATATTCCAGATATATGGCAGTTGCTGTCTGTAAGTTGTTTCAGATATAGACTGCTACCAACCTGTCATAGCATCACATTCTTGTCGTGACAAGTAGTGACACTGTGTCACTTGGTGTCGAATCATTTCTCTACCAGGGATATCAACAAGTCAGGATTCATATATACTGAACTGCAAAAGAATATTTTTTGTCAATTTTCCAAATAGAAGACATTGCTTACTTTTATTTTGCTGTCAAGTATATTATTGTTCTGTTCTGGGTTTTTTTCCTTAAATTGGAGTCACATTTTAAATGTTTGACTGTGCAAACAACAAAGGCAGTGGCATATTTCTGTGATTCTGGTTTAAGTTCTGATAAGTGAGAGTTTGGTTTTGACAGGTTTTAGTGTATCAATAATAATCTGAATATTTTTGTTAAATCTTTAGATGTAAAAGGTTGCATGTAACCCGGGGAATATTTCTAAAATACCTGGCATTAATGGTTTCACATTTCTGAAAGCAACTGGTAACACAGATAAGTCATATTGTCAGTATATATAGACTGCTGTTTACCCACATGGCTTGTTGCTTTGGTTTAGTTGAAGGGACAGGATCCCTGATTGTTAGGCTGTGCCTTACCTGATGCTAGTCAGTGCCCTTGTTTCCCTACATTATCTAAACAAATAGTACAGGAACATAACAACAGTTTAAAGAAATTTAAGTCCATACCCAGATATCCAGAGTTACCTACCTTTGGTCATGCTCCTGCAAAGTCACATAGAAGTGTTTACCAGTCATTGCCATTTCATATTAAACTGGCAACAGCTAAATTGTACCAAAGACAATACATTCAAGCATTGCATCCCAGACTAGTATCATTTCAGGACTGTAATTCTTTACATGTGTTCAAGATTTCCTCGGATTGTAAATCAGTTTAAACAGGATTAGCTTCAATTTTCAGACTTCAAAGAAATATGTTTTGTACTAGTCATCTGGATTCGAAAAATACCATTTTAAGACCACATGTGCTGTTTGTTCATTCATAACACTTAGCTTATTCTTCACAGCATAGGGAGCGCTTACAGACCCAAGGATTTTACAGAGCAGGGATTTCATAGACTGAAAAAACATTTAGCTTTAAAAAAAATGTTTTTCATATGTATATACACCAGGTACTGTTTTTTGAGTTAGAAGAACACAACAGTCATAGATAAAAACTAAAAGCTTGACTGTGCACCTGTAGAAACTAAACTACTCCAGTAGATCAAGGTTCTTACAAACACATGACAAGCTGACTTTTCAGTCGACTGTAGATCTCGTTGTTTGAACACTTGGGGAATGAAAGAAGAAAGAAATGTCTAAATTTCACATGCATTGAAATCAGTAAAACTAAATGTAATCAAGAGACTATTTTTCCAAAATATTTCTAATCCAAATTTGTCGCCCAAAACACAATTTTTTATTTTCATACCCTCAAATAATTGCAATAAAAGCAACAATTTCCAAAAATATTTTTCATCCAAATTTCTCACTAGAAATGCAATTTGTTTTGATTTTAACACCTACAACTTCATTTAAGACATAAGCCAATTGTCAGAACTTATGAGATACGTTAGGCTGGGTTTGCCAGCATGATTCATGTGTTGGTATGCTGCTTCTGAGACAAGCATTTTTGTTTTGGTTTTGCCATACATTCCCTTCTGCACACTGACATTATGCAGCTGCACAGCTTTCTTGCTTATGCACCCCAAACCTTTTCAGTAACACTCTGTATTCTGGAACAGATTGAGGTCAAACTACTGATACTTGCTACATAACTAAAATGAGGATGGGAACCATATTGTCTACACAGGTATTGGTGGCACTGGATGACAATCACCTCTAAACGTGAATGACTGGATATTTCTTGATACCATCAGCAAGTTTAGCTGCTATTCACAGCAACTTTGTTCAGTTTGTGGTCCGAGGTGCCCCAGTTGCCATAATTTGTTCTGCATCTCCCAGTGTTCAAGGAGAGAACATGGTCCAGGCTCTCTAATGTGTGTTGCAGAGTTGTGTCCCTTTGGCTTACTCAAAACTTGAGAACAGTGGTTTTGGTACATGTTTGGTGTCAGCATGCTTATGCTTGTAAGTTTACCAAAGTGGTAAATACTACGTATCTGCATCACTTTGGGCTTTCTGAACATGTTTAAGCTGACATGCTCTGATGTAACAGTACTCACTTGTAATTGGTGTTCAACATCCCATGCTTGTTGTAAGAGACGACTAACAGGATCAGTTGGTCAGGCCTGCTGACATGTCATCAAATCCCAGTTTTGTTGATTGATGCTTATGATGTTAATCACTGGATTGTCTGGTTCATACTGAATCATATAGCTGGAATATTGATGAGAGTGGTGCTAACCAAGAAACAAACAAAAATTCATTCATTCATTCATTCATTCATTCATTCATTCATTTTAAAAAAAGGACTCACTCCTGTCCCTGAAGGTCATGTTGAGGCAGACATAAAATAGCTAATTGAACCCTATACCATTTTTAAAATATCCAGGCCCTGATTCAGAAGCAAAATAATTTTTGCATCATCTTCAAAGCATTGGCTCGAAATTTAAATGGAGATATTTGTGAGTCATTAAACCCCAATGGATTGAATCGTTGCTCAACTTTTCAGCTGTTCACCTCTCTTTGGTCCAATCTCCCATGTTTAGAGGTGGTGATACAGCTGGTATTGTGCTGACTGGCATAAAGCAACATTCACTCGCTCACTTGCACAGGTGGAAAGAGAAAAAGTGGCCGTGACAGTTTTTGCAAAAGTGCACTATATATCACACTAAATTCAAACCTCTTTATGACAGAAGTTTAAAGAACTCCCATAGACATCTTATTGCATGCATATAGATAATTGTACTGTTGTTACTTGAATGAAACATGCTCTTGTTGAGCAGACTGTCATAAAGCAACATTCATTCACTTAAAGAATACGGTATATATCGAGCTAAACTGAAACAATTTTTATGAGAAAAATTTAATAAACTTACATATACATCTTCTTTCATAAATATACTGTACAAAATAAGGTAGGGATACTGGTATTTTTATGATTGATATATTATCAGTGTGTCAATGAGTAAATTAATCATTATTCAAAATTTCAAAATTTGGATATATTCCTAATTATTTTTGTCCAGTATCTGTGTAATTTCACTGTTGTTGATCCTCCAGCGTGCACAATCCACACTGCACATGACTAGGCCAGTACCAGTCTAAAACCTTATTACCTGTTAATGAACAAATGTCTTCACATAATTATGTTGACATTTGCAATGAGAAATAAGTTCACAGACTTATGTACACCATGCTATCTTTAGTTAAAAAATGTAGTGTTTGTTCAAGCAACATATGCGGAGTCGAATGGGTGCTCACATGACTTTTTTGATGTTGTGTCATGTTGTGCATTGATATGGTGAATTATTCGAATGACTGGATCATCTACCCGTAAAGGTCTGGGGTAGAATAGGCCTTCAGCAACCCATGCTTGCCATGAAAGGTGACTATACTTGTCATAAGAGGCCACTAATTGGATCGGGTGGTCAGGCTTGCTGACTTGGTCGACACGTCATCAGTTCCCAGTTGAGCAGATCAAGGCTCAGGCTGTTGATCACTTGATTGTCTGGTCCAGACTTAATTATTTTACAGACCGCCACCATATAGCTGGAACATTGCTGAGTGCAGCGTGAAACTTAACTCACTCACTCACCCTGATCCAGACTGATTGTCATGTGCCATCATATTGCTGAAATATTGCTGATTGAGTCTTCAAATATCAAAATCACACAGAAATCAACGTAAACAATTTTCAAATGACTCCTCACATAAAGAAAAGTAAATATGATCATTGTTATTATTATTATGATGACTTGTTCAGACCAGATCGCTGTAGTTTTGTCTGAAGCCAGCTTGATTATGTTGTTGATAGACACTGACTTGTTCAAGTGTGACAGGATGACCTCTATTCAACAGAAAACACGGCCCTAGCCCGATGGCAATGGCGTACAAACAGAACCAACAGCTGATGTCCGCCTACAAGGCCAGGCTGGCACGGATTCAGAAGGGCCAGGCCCCAAGCATGGCCTCAATGCTGGTAGGTCACTCATTTCTACCTCACCTGAAGGAAAGTCGAGTGAGGATATGCATAAATAGTGTCCTTAGTGAATAGACAAACAAATGACCTGGAATGTGATTTCTTCCAGAGCCTGACTGTCCAGAGGAAGATGGCAGAAAACCTGGCCATAGCCAGGATCCATGAGGAAGCTGTATCCATACAACATCTCTACTTCTAGTGTAATAAGCACTTGTCACTTACTCAGCAGGACTAAAAACATCGCATTTGGTAGTATATATATGTTCTCTACATAGAAATTATTTTGTCTTGTAAAATGTGTCTTGAGTGTGAAATTGTGCACTTAAGTCTTGTGGGGTACACTTGCTTAGCTCTAGACTAGTGTTTCTGCATGCAGGCGCCCTGACAATGCAGTAAAGTGAAAATGCTCAATGCTATCAATTCGAAATCACCTTTGAACTTCTTCATGGCCTATATTTGGTGTGACAGTGGGGTAGCCTACTGGTTAAAGTGTTCACCTGTCACACAGAAGACCTGGGTTAAATTCCCCACGTGTGAAGCCCATTTTTGGTGTCCCCCATCATGGTATTACTGGAATATTGTCAAAAGTGGTGCAGAACTAAGTTTTTCACTAACCATAATTTGGTGACTTTGCACAGTGATACAGCTGCATCAGTAATGACTCTCACAGATAATGGCCAAGTGGATTCTTCTAGTCTCAGTCCTAGTCTTGCAGACTTAGAGATGGTGTTTTAAAATTTGATTGACATTGACAAAGACATTGTTATTTGTATGAATTCTTTCCCTATCACAGTCGTACAACAAAATGTTGTTTGACATCAACTGAAATTGTGAAGTTATTATTATACAAATGTATAACCTTCTTTGTAAGGTTTAGCACAAGTTTTACATGAAACTCAACACAAGTTCTTATTCACAGCTTCTTTGAGTGGTATGTTTAGAAGTTGAGAGTCAGATAAGGACAAACTTTATGTGATGAGTGCAGCAGTTTTCATATCATCAGCTTTGTGACATTAATAGGACATAAATGTAGGTCACCTTTGTACTGTTGATAATTTAGTGTTTATGAGGTCTCTTTCTACTTTAACTCTTTGAGTGACCTTCAAAACTCATGAACTCATACAGTACTTATTATTCAGTTTCAATTGTGCATTTTGAATATAGTTTGACGGTTGAACCAGTTCAGGACATTGACTCGAAGGATTAATACAATCCCTAAATTCACATACAGGCAATTAGCATGTCAGCTAATAAGATGAACTGATCGTCATAGGGAAGGAAATTCTGAGAATTCGAGATGTACATGTAGTTCTAATCAGTTTCACAGCATGTTATACAACAAATATTGAGCAATACAAGTAGGTTCTGGATTTGCTGAAACATTCAGCTTGCATAAATGATTCCTTTTCGGTTTAGACTCCTGAAAAATTGTCAGACTTATTTAAGAAATACAGTTCGTTCTACCACCATGTATAGTGTAATAACAATGCAATGATTGTTTTGATTATGTTTTATTAAGGTTCTGAAAGGTATCACTGAAAATATGATCTCTGAGAAATGATATCTGAGAAAAATAATAGTATCAATTCTAACCCTTTTATGTAAAAACTGCTACATGTTAAGTTGAGCTGTTTTCCTTGACAATATACCAGCTTGCCAAAAAAATGAAAGAGAGACAGAGCAGACTTGAGGAACAGGCTCAAAGGTGAGTCCCAGTCTACCAGTATGTCCTCTTACCTTTGTCTTGTTTCATGTGTAATCAACCCTGTGGCACACTTGCCCACATCATAGTTAGAAAAGAAAGTGTGCTTTCCCAGCTGCCTTTGTGTTAAGTTGTTGTCCTAGACTTTCGAAAGGTGTGAACATTGTTAAGCATATTCTGGTAACCTTTTGACCCCTTTGGATCTGCTTAATGTGACAATGCAAATAGGTGATGCTGAAGGTCAAGGCGACTCTGACCTGCTGTACATAGAAGCATGCACCTTCAAAATTTAAAGATGAGAGATTAGAGTGAACAAGGTAGGATTGACTTCATTAATTTTTAGCGACCTTTTAGTAAGGACAAGGTCACTGGTGGTCACTCGATAAAATCCGACATAAAACATTCTTGTATTTTATGTTCAGTACTGATTTCATATATTATCACTTCAGGTATATTTCAATCTATCAATTGTATGTCTTGACATTCATTTTACAGTTCTGACAGCAAATCAGTCAGTGATTTCTGTAACATAATATTTGTGTCAGAAAGTGTTTATTCTGTCAGATTTTCAAATCTTTTACGTATTGGTGATCACAAATCATGACAACTTCTAATACTTCATTTTGCTAATGTTAGTCATGTACAAGATATAGATTGTGTCTCATTATTGGTGGAACTTTATTCTTTTTATTTCCGACTGTAAATAAATCAATATGCAATGAAAATTTGTATGTGAACATTACGCATTTTGTCTTCGAAATTTTCTTGATGCCAAAATCTGTTAAATAAACACAAAAAAAGTTTGCATATGAATATTTATTAAGAATTTCAGGAATGAAATTACATACAATAGGTCAATATATTATAGGTACTTGTTTTATTACTTTTGTTTGGTTGAGTCCCATCTGGGGTGCGAACACACACTCTCAGGCACTTAATTGCCACCATACATGGTCAACACACATCCTGATGGGCCTAGCAAAATTAGTGATTTACTGAATCTTTGCTTTGCTGGGAAAGTGTAATCCCAAGATAACATGTGTTACAAATGTCACAAATATTTATATGTTCAGCAGTGATATATTCCAAAAAGCTGCACATAGAACATTTTGATGTTATGAGCCTGAAGTCAGTTGCCAGTGCATGTAGTTTTAGTGGGTTTCTAAGGCCTGACCATGACCGAGTGACCATTAGTGAACTGGAGTCGTCAGCCACTTTGTGCGCTGGTGCATAACCTGAGTGCAGTTTGTGTTCTCCTTAACCTATTGTTAACATTCCCTTAATCAGCCAGACCAGTTGTCAGCTGAGGTCAGAGACAGTTCTGGAAGTATGATACCACACTGTTGTCTTTCCGATACAGAAAAGTACAGCAATGGAGGCTGAAGTAATTAATCTTCAATCTTCATTGAAGATATTCCACAGGAAATTTCTCAAATTCAGGTGACTTTTTCCCATTGACCCATGATAAAAACAGATGAACATGCTATTTTGTCAACAAGCATCTGGAAACTGAAATGAACATATTTACAGAAAAAAACAGGTGCTAATTTAGAGTCATAAAATATAAGAAAAATACAGAGACTTTCTTCATTTTGCTGTGGTAAGTGAGACATGCCACTTTATTTTAATTACATTGGCTGTACTGGGTGTTATTGTTTCACTGTCTGTATGGCAGATACAGTCCGTTTCAGTTCAGATTAGAATGATGGGACGACCATCTGTCTCATTTATGTTATGTGCACTTAACCCTATTTTGAGTTATTTAATCTTTCATCATTCTCATTCGAACCCAAACAGACTAAATGTTATTCCAGTGTGGTATAAGGAAAACAGAATATTGTCATTGCTTTGAAATAACATTGATTTGTGGGGTTGTGAAGAGATGGTAAAGAGTGCCTGCTTTTAAAACATTACTCTAATTCATGTATCATGCAATGACAAAGTTAACAATATAGATATTTCTTAGTGTCTTTAAAGTAGTGTAGATCATGGTAACTGATCATGACAGATATACAGGATTTCATTATGGCATATATCATGACAGTTGATTCTAAATCATGGATATTTGTGTAGAGGCTAGACATGTTTTTAGCTGCAGCTGCTGGGTATAGACTGTGAGAATAAATGTTTGTGACAGACAATATAAGTTGTTTACTGGTGGTGAGGGGAACATAAACAATCCATGAGCCCATGGTCCCCGAGGGACCAGTGAACAACGTATTTATCTTACCGAACACCTGAGTTTTAATTTCGAGCTGTTTGAAGCACTTCTGTTGAATACGAGGTGAATCGCCATTTTGCAGACGACACAAGGTAGACAGATTTAGAGTTATCTCCCCTCCATCAATTTTCAGTCGCAAAACATTGGTAATTTCCGTGCTTCATGCGTGATTCAATGGTATTCAAGGCAAAGAAGTACTACCATGAAGCACCATAAGAGTTCAGAATTCCCAGCGGTGTACATTGAAAATAATACATCGCCTGTTAGCGGGGTACATTGAAAATAATAGAATAGCGATTAGCCAATCAGAAAGCGACATTCATGTGTGAGGTAAGATAATGTATTTTGCATATATATATTGTGTATTTTGGTAAAAATGAATTTGGTGAAGTCTTTGTATCCTTAAACAGACTTTTGTGTTTTATTGAAGAGAACTAACTAGTGTCATTTCTAAGAGAGTTGACCAGTATGTATTCTTGATAGAATTGACCACTGTGGGGTTTTAAAAGAGAATTACCTAGTGTTTTACTGATGAGAATCTACTTATGTGTTTTACCGAAGAGAATTGACTAGTGTTTCATTGACAAGAATTGACTAATGTGTTTTATTGAAGAGAATTCATGAGTGTTTATGGAAGAGAATGGACTTATGTGGTTTATTGAAAAGAACTGACTTGTATGATTGATGCAGGCCAGTGTTTCATTAAAGAGAATTGCAAGTGTTTTATTGAAGAGAATTGACTGATGTGTTTTGTTTTAAAAAAGCTGACTTGTATGACTGATGCAGGCCAGTGTTTCATTGAAGAGAATTGACTAGTGTATTTTAATTAAGAGAATTGGATTATATATGACTGCATGTGTCTGTGGCAGGCGGTTTACAGCTCCTACAGGGATGTCACAGGAGGAACAGGAACAGAGACAGATATACAAGAAGATTCTCGAGTATGAGCAGGATGCGGTAAGTATAGACGGTTGCTAGGTGACAGACTTCTCAATATTGACAAACTCTTTAAATAGCAACTTTTTTATTTCATGAGAGCAATGTTTCAATGCAGATTCTTGCACTGTTCTCAAGCAGAAATAAAGACATTTTTATCCATATCATCATTATCAAGTTTGTATGTAGTGTCTTTCCCAACTTCAAAGACAGACTTCATGGTGAATATTAAATCATGTAGTGATGGATCTGGACTAATGTTCCTTTGTGAGTCCATGTCCAGTAATTTAGGTTGATAGCTGTATTAAGCAATGATCACTTAATCCCCATAAAGGAATGATTTCAAGCATATAAATACAAGGCATCTAGTCTACAATGGGACTTTTTTAATATTTCCGAATATAGTGTGTCATTAGGCAATCTGTCCTAATCATTCAGATCACGTTGCTGGTTTGTCATTCAGCAATCTGTCCTAATCATTCAGAACCCAAACACCTGCAAGATTGCTGGTTTGTCCTTAGGCAATCTGCCTTAATCTTTTAGAACACCACAACCAACTACAAGACTGCTGACATGTCATAAGGCTCACTCACTCTCATTCTTTCAGAGACGATCAGGGAGACCTTATCAGTTAAACTGTTGACTTCAGGATTGAATGAAAATGTATGTGTATTCAGGAAAATGTTGTCAATCCTGCCTAATTATTTCATTGCACCCAAATCAATATTCTGTTGACAGAAATGGCTCGTTAAGTGGAGACAGAAACTCCAGAGTAACCCTGAGGACGAGATCGTCATCAACCAGCTGATACAGGAGATACTCAGGTGTGTATGAACCAGGTGATACAAGATATACTAACGTGTGCACGAACCAGGAGATACAGGAGATACTCAGGTGTGTATGAACCGGGTGATACTCAGGTGTGAATGAACCAGGTGATACAAGAGATACTTAGATGTGTATGAACCAGGTGATACAAGAGATACTCAGATGTGTATGAACCAGATGATGTTCAGGTTAGTATGAACCAGGTGATACAGGAGAAACTCAAATGTGTATGAACCAGGTGACACTCACGTGCATGAACAAGGTGCTACAGGAGATACTAAGGTGTGTACCAACCAGGTGATACAAGAGATACTCAAGTGTGTACGAACCAGGCGATACAGGAGATACTCAGGTGTGTATGAACTGGGTGGTACTGGAGATACTAAGGTGTGTACGAACCAGGTGATGCAGGTGATACTCAGGTGAGAATGAACCAGGTGCAACGGGAGATGCTCAGGTGTGTACGAACCATGAACCAGGTGATACAGGAGATACTAAGATGTGCACGAAACAGCTACCACAAGAGATACTCAGGTGTGCATGAAACAGGTACGGTGCTACAAGAGATACCCAGGTGTGTACAAACCATGAACCAGGTTATACAGGAGATACTAAGGTGTGTACAAACCCGGTGATGCAGGAGATGCTCAGATGGGTATGAACCAGGTGCCACAAGAGATACTCAGGTGTGTACAAACCATGAACCAGATGATGCAGGAGATACTAAGGTGTGTGTGAACCAGGTGCCACAAGAGATGCTCAGGTGTGTACAAACCAGGTGATGCAGGAGGTACTAAGGTGTGCATGAACCAGGAAATGCAGGAGGTACTAAGGTGTGTGTGAACCAGTTGCCAAAAGAGATGCTCAGGTGGGTATGAACCATGTGAAACAGGTGATATACATGATATTCATGCTTGTATGGACAAGGTGATAATGGAGAGGCACCATTATGAATTGGGTTGTCAGGCTTATTTATTTAGTTGTGCTAGTGTTGTAACCCAGTGTCATGGATTGTTGCTGAATTGATCTTTTGTCAGTTATGTTCATGTTGTACAGCTGGGATAATACAAAGATGAGCAGAGTTATTTCTCTTGGCAATTCCAGGATTGGCCTGTATGGAGTTTTCATATAACAGTTTATACTATGATCATGATCTTTGATTTGTCAGTTGTATACCTATGTCCCTTGGTCTCACCAGGAAAGGTTTCTAAGAATTACTGTCACACCTAAAGGGATAAAATGGAAAAGCTTTTTCGAGTTACATTCACATTTTTATCTGTTTTCAGGTGCTCAGATCACCCACTGACTCAGCTATTGAAGACATATCAGTTCAAGATCTATGAACGTCTCTACCCCATTGTGTCAAGCAAGATGATGAAGCTGAAGGACATTACTGTGCCTTTGCCTGTGTATCTTTACCCTGTTGATGAGATACCTGATGCAGGGAGCAGCAAGGAACAGACCTCACATACAGGTGATCCAGGGAGTGTAACAGAACAGCCAGGAAGTGCTCACAAATACCACAGTGATGATTTTGATAAGTCAAATAGTGGGGAGAATTTAGTTCCTAAATCAATTGATTCTAGTCAGGAGGGTATAGATGAAGATGTGAAAGACAAACAGGATGTGGCTAAGGGTGATACGTATGTCAGCCAATTTGAAAATAATAATACAGTGCCACAAAGTGAAATGAAATCTAGTCATGAACATTCAGATGAATCCGAAGTAGCCAAAATCTTGTCAGAAGTAGGCTTGGAGAATAAGGATGATGAGATTTCTGATGGAAATGAGGAAAATTCTGTGAAAGAAATGGACAATATTTATGAAAAATCAAAGGAGGATATAAAAAATGCTATTTCAAAAGGGAACCAGTTAGAAAAACAGCTAACTTTAGAAAATGAAAAAGCTAAAAGGATCCTCCAAAGAGTTTCTGAATATGAAAAGTACAATGAAGAAAACATGGATGATTTGTTTGACGATGAAGGTGATGATGACGTTATAGAAGATGATCCACCAGAGACAAATATTTCCTGCGATCCACAAATATCATCACAATCCATCCAAGACAATGGGTCTCCTGAGAGCATGGACAGTAGGTTCTCAAAAGGTATTCCCAAATCTTTATCTATGGACTCTGGTTCAAGTCTGCAAACTCCAGGTGACAGTTCATTGAAATCATCCCAATCTGTGGACTCCTTATCCAACCCTGAAATGACCAAATTGGCAGAAGAGGCATACAAGAGACACCTTAGTGGTATTTCACAGGATGTGCACAACTTTATGGAGAAGCTATTAGTCATGTTTACAATTGCATATGAGCACCTTGACTCACCTACTGGCAGGGATCAGTGCTATGCTTCCTTGGAGGAGCCCTTCTTCAAACCCATATGGAAGTACCTGCTTGCCCTCTTCAGGTATGGTATTTTGATCAGTTGTTTGGGTTTAATCAGACACCGTATGTTAATATGTTTGTTGATTTTTCTTCTTTTTTTTTCTTTTTGTTTTTGACCACCCCATGAAGATGCTTGTCTACTTGTCACAAGAGATGTAAGAGTAACCCATACAAATGTCTAGTGCAGAACAAGTACTATCTAACTTGTAAACTGTTAATCAACGCCTGAGTATGTCACGGAATCTTACCTTGATAGAAATACATATTTATGAATTTCTACACTTCTGTACATATTGAGTCTTTCATGAGCATTATGTAACCCTTCCCAGTCACATGGGTGACATGGTTCTTTCCTGCTTAGCAGAGTGCTAGAATGGCAAAGGCACTGACAGTACTTTATCTTTTTTTTCTTTCATTACATCACATTGCATTGACGTTTTCAGCAACCCATGCTTGTTGTAAGACATGTCTAACAGGATCAAGAGATCAGACGTGGTTGACGCATGTCATCATATCCCAGTTGCTCAGATTGATGCTGTTGATCACTGGATTATCTGGTCCAGACTTGATTATTTACCAATACCCACCATATGGCTGGAATATTGAGTTGAATTTTTAACAAACCAGTTGGCTTCAGAGTCTCGAGTCTCTAAATTTTGAATTTATATCCAGGGTATTCAAGAAAGGACACATGGTTTCTGGATGTGGGTGCATGGTTTCAGGATGTGGATGCAGAATCTGGATGCAAGGTTTCAGGATGTGGATGAATGGTTTCGGGATGTGGATGAATGGTTTCGGGATGTGGATGCAGAATCTGGATGCATGGTTTCAGGATGTGGATGAATGGTTTCAGGATGTGGATGAATGGTTTCGGGATGTGGATGCAGAATCTGGATGCATGGTTTCAGGATGTGGATGAATGGTTTCAGGATGTGGATGAATGGTTTCGGGATGTGGATGCAGAATCTGGATGCATGGTTTCAGGATGTAGATGCATGGTTTGATCTGGATGCATGGTTTCAGGATGTGGATGCAGAATCTGGATGCAAGGTTTCAGAATGTGGATGCATGGTTTCAGGATGTGGATGCAGAATTCGGATGCATGGTTTCAGGATGTAGATGCATGGTTGTATCTGGATGCATGGTTTCAGGATGTGGATGCATGGTTTGATGTGGATGCATGGTTTCAGGATGTGGATGCATGGTTTCAGGATGTGGATGCATGGTTTCAGGATGTGGATGCATGGTTTCAGTCTTTCTCAGTAACATGGTGATATTTGTTGAAAAAATGTTTCAGACGTCAAGCAGAAATCCTTATTGTTATAGCCATTTTGTCAGGTTAGCAAACAAACCTAAAGAAATCCAGCTGGCCTACAGAATGACTTCACAGAAAGGCTCTGAACCTAAAGACTTTGGTGTGTCGAAGAAACTATGGCTGGTGTCGTCTGATAGCGAGAACAGGCTTCCGTACGACCAGGCAGTGGTGGAGCTGAAGAAAGTGAAAGAGTACTACACCATGCTCAGCAAGCTGGAGTGTGTGGGTATGTCTTCTCAATTACAACCAATCCTCAGTAAATATTAACTATTCCATATAAGACATTAGACATTGTTGACAGCTGAGCCAAGATTCACCATTCACTTGTCGGCCGTGTTGTTTCAGTACGTGTATGTCGGGAGGTGTGTTCATGTGTGGAGCAGTATTACCGCTCCATTGAGGCAGACACCAACAAGAAGACACCGAGTGTGTAAGTTAAGAAACTTCCAGGGTTTTTTTTTTCTATGTGTCATTCAGTTATTTGGAGCAATTCACTGTATTATTTTTATATTGATACTGCAAAAAATCATAATATAAGTTTCCCCTTTGGTCAGTTTTCATACATACCTAGTTTCCAGGGCAACTGTATATTGCAATTTTTTGTGTGATGAAGGTTTTCTAAAGGTTTGATCACAAGGACAGGGTGTCCTTGAAATTATGTTCAACGGTGTATAGGGACAGCTGATTCTTCTCATCATCTGGTCTATAATTTCTTGTGTTACATTTTTTCACAGGATAGAATGGAAAATTCCCCAAAGAGTTAAGATGAAATGACAAAAAAAGAAAACAGAAAATAACATATATTTGTGTTGTGTAAGTCTCTCTTGTTGTATTCTTACTTATTGTTGATAAAATGAAATATATGTTGTATGGACAACATTATCTTGTGTTCAGTGGTGCTGATGACCTGCTTCCAATCCTGAGCTACGTTGTGGTGAGGTCCCAGATGCCACAGCTGGTCAGTGAATGTCAGGCCATGTCCGAGTTCATTCATGAGGGGTGAGTTCAGACCATCTAAACTTACTTTTTGGAAATTACACACCATACACAATATTGCTAAAAGTGGTGTTAAACTACACTCAACTAACATCAACTAACATCAACTACCATATTACCTGTATATACACTTGCTGTGTTTTGTTCCAGGTACATCATGGGAGAGGAGGGGTACTGTCTAACTTCCCTCCAGACTGCAGTCAACTTCATCACATCTCCGGACGCAGCCTGTGCATGATCTGACATCAACACACATTCCACTAACCAGATGCACTGGCTACATTGTGATAGTCCTGGACATTTTGTGCTATGAGTGTGACATATTTTCATTCTACCAGCATTTGCTTTGAAATCTCAGTGAACAGATTTTGTAAACTACAAGGACAGAGATGCCAACCCTTACGCTTTTGGAGTAATTATTACAGTTTTGACTGTTAAATTATGCTCTTACACTAAATCTGCGAAAATAACACTTTACTACTCATTTTACAAAAAAAATCAGTGAAGTGGACAAAATTTCACAGGGAAGTGCTTCGTAACACATTGGCACAGGGGCACAGAAATGGCAATCTTATAGCATCACACTCATTCCAATTAACTTGTAAGGAATCAAAGTATTTTGTGTCACATGACCAACAGTTTTCAATGTATGGAGCTTCATCTATGATTAGTCAGGTGTATTTCTGTTCAGAATCTTCCTTTTGTGAAAATGTGCACCATGTTGAACCGACCAGCAGACAAGTATTACTCTTAGGCCCAAAATAGGGTTGTCATCTCTGCAAGAAGGTATAGGTACCAATTAGAAACTCAAAGGATGAATCAGAGTAATATGTCTCATAATTATAAGTTCATGACATCTAACAGCTTATACAGCAGGGTCCCGTTTCACAAAACTCTCATAAGTCAAAGATCTGATAAGTTTTCTCTTAGCCATTATGCCTCCTACACTGTAGCATGAGCTACAGATGCTACGAGAAAAGTTACAAGATCTTAGGCTGACGGGGGCCCAGGTTTAAACTTCCAGCAACATTATGTACACATGCACAAAAATTAAGCGCCACCCACTATTTTTGTGATCTGCTACTTTGGATACTCAATGGTAACTCATAACGAGATCTGTCATTGACATCATTGGTTTGACTATGTTTGGCAACTAAAGGGGTGATGACGCTGTGATGACAACTCATTTGCCTTGCAATGGCCCTGCATGACATGCCAGCATTTTTTCACGCCTATCAAATGCCATCTCTCAGCGGTAGTTAACTTTCTCCTCACCATGACTGATTTTCTAACTCTAAAGTGAAAGGAGAATCTCACAACAGACTGGTGAAACCCATCCTCAATATCTCCAGGGTATACGTTCTGAAAAGTCTCCAATATACCCTGGATGCATCTACGGCTCTGCAAATAAATTTATTACCTCCCTTGACTGGCTTTTTATCCAATCAGGTGTCTACGCTGGGAAGTTGAGCGAACCAATCACAACTCACTCTCGCTTTTTAAATTATCTAACCGATTAAACTTGGCTAACAAACCATGCAGAGGTTCTCTGAAAGAGGTAGATGGGGTTCTTGCATATGTTTTTAAAAAGTTTCGGACCTATAAATTTGTCTGTATGATTTCCCCAAATTGTGAGTCACACGGTGAGCAAACCTTCTCGGTTGCGACTGCTGCCTTTGTTGACACTGGCAAGCTCGGTTATAACGGCGGCCTAGCTGATTGGCTACTGTAAGAATGCGGAGCCAGCAAAGGGAGGTAATAAAATTATCGGGCCGACCCGTAGATGCCTCCAGGGTACAGTGGAGACTTATCGAAATGTATACCCTGGAGATATCGAGGATGGGTGAAACCAAGTGGGTGAAACTTGATTTTCAAGATTCAGGTGGTAGGGAAATGGAGTTCCATGTGCAGAATGTTTTCCTTTTCATATCTTGACAAACTTAGGTTAAAGAATCTATTGAAGGCTGATTGAGTCATAAACATTTATAGTTTGTATTTCTGATCTTCGGTGGTGAAATCAAGACACTATGAAATTAGAGGCGCTAAACTTCTGTAGATGTGTATACATTGTTTTAACAGGGTTTGCTCAAGAAGTACTTTAAATTGTAATTTGAAATTGCGTAGTAATTTTGAATAAATATATTTTATTGTTTTTGTTTTATTTAACTTCTTTGAAAGGCACTTAGAAGTAGGAGCAGTAAACAAGGACATCAATATGTGGATGAACAACTTCTTTATTACAATTGACGATATGGTGTAGCCTCTAATGCCACTTTCAAGCAAGTTCAGTCAGTTATAACTGTGTTAGAAACAACACCGAAATATCTCTTCTTTCTCATTACTTGACCTGTTTTGATCCTTTTATTTGTATTTTTTTTTTGTTTCTTTGTAATCGGCTTAGAACATGTCTTTAACATTACCTTAACATTACCATCATTCCACCATTTGCAACATAAGCAGATCTGTGATCACTCTGTGGAAGGGGTGGAAACCAGTTTAGCAGAATGTCTTGCTTGAGCAAGACAGAAAAATGAAAACCAAGGGTGCTTCTAAATGTTTTCTGCAGCCATCCTGTGGTAACTGTCGTTAGGTAAATACTTGAGTCAGCTGCAGGAACAGCAGCTTAATGACTCTCATGTACACTGTAGTTTACAACTTACCTTCACATCAAACCACTTGGCTTTTTCTCCACATCGTATGCACTTAGTGGGTCTCATCATCCATGGATGTTTATGAATTGTTTTGTATTGATTGAGCAATATTTCAGCTTGGAGGTACAGAATCAAGCCCACCTTGGTGTCAAGTTTGTTTGGAAACTCTTTCAGTGTTGTCACAACCACCTACAGTGTAGAGTATACAACCATGAATCCGTTGGTAGATGACCAAATGGTGGCCACATGAATATGTGCAAACACCTGGTTGCTGGTACAGTAACAAGCATTAGACTTAGACAAAGTACTGTGACTATGTGTCCCAGTCCACCAGGCTGTAAATGGGTACCTCTTAAGGATGGGAAAGCCACATTAACTTGGTGCGCCTAGTAGGCAGCAAGAGTTCCATGATCCCTAGGGAGCTGAGATTGCAAATAGGATGTGCTATGTGTTTGACATCCAATGATCAAGTGAAAACAAAGCGCCCTTGAACATTTGAACTATATATTGGCACTATGCAAAAATAAGCATGATAATAAGAATTCCAACAATATCATGGCAAGAACACCTGAAATGGGCTTCACACATTGTAACCATGTTGGAAATTGAACCTGGGTTTTGGACTTGACAAGCAAACTCTTAAACCACTAGGCTACACCAACTGCTCTTTATGTATTGAATCATGTCTTGCCATGAATTAAATCTTCTGTACAACCATCCTCTATATCTCCAGGGTATACGTTCCCACAAGTCTCTACTACACCCTGGCTGCATCCACAGCTCAGCCCGATAATTTTATTACATGCCGGGGGATATAGTCGACGCTTCGTCTGTCTCTTCGTCTGTCCGTCCGTAATCATTCTGTTTCCAGTGCATAACTCAAAACCGTTCAGTATTATATTTTTCTGCAAAACTTGGTAGATATGTGTGGCAGGCCCCAAAGTGGTGCCTTTTGGTATTTACAGGTTTTTGTGATTTTGTGATTCTTGACACTGGCAAGCTCAGGTATAACGATGGCCTTGCTGACTGGCTATTGTGAGAATGCAGAGCCAGCAAAGGGAGGTAATATAATTATCGAGCCAACCCTTAGATGTGTCCAGGGTATAGTGGAGACTCATCGGAACGTATACCCTGGAGATATACAGGATGACATACAACAGGTATACTTTGATGTTTGAAACACTTTGTTGAATGTTCCTATAGAACATTAGCTGGAAATAGAACAGTGTCTTGTCATAAATTTTTAAAATATCTTTTAAATATCTTCAAATATGGATATTGATGTATTTTATAACATACATTTGTGACAATGGTGTGTGTTGACACATTGTGCTTTATCTATAGTTCATTTGTCAGGTCAGCATTTGGGATGTCAAGTATCGTGAATGTTCAATACAGCAAATACATGTAAATGTCATACACAAATGAATTAATTGGTAATCTATGTGCAAAAAGCCATAATTGTGTATGGCGAATGAAAACACTCAAAACTCGATCCCAACTTTCAAAAATGTATCTCTTCATGCACAAGTGGATAACATTAAAATATGTTTTTTTCCTGCAGTTTTTATGAATATATTAAAATATGGCTTATTCCTGCATTTTTCATTTATAAAATATGTCACATGTTAGAAGTGTTTTGTATTTCAACAATATTAACTCTAACAGAATAAAAGATGTGTGATCCTTAGGGAAAAGAAGAAATTGAAAGAAGTGGTATAATCCTTAACAAATTTACAAACCTTAAATATCTTTACAGTTTTGGAATTTTTTATGTATATTTGATATGTGTGTAAATCATCATGTTTTTATTCTGATGTACATTAATTCATTCATCAAGCTCTGTACAGGAATGTACAAATGCATGTGAAAATATTTGTAATATTTAAGGTTTGACCATGTGTTTGTGTGACTTTTTTGTACAGATAGCTAAATTGATGTTGCATATGTTTTATCATAACATATTTTCATGCATATAGAGGCAATAAATATTTTGAGTCCCAAGATGGGATTCAAACCACTGACCCACTGATGCATAGCCAGATGCCTTGTTAGTTATTAACCTCATCAAAGGTGACCAATCTTGGGCGTGTTCTTGGTATGACCAGGGGCAGATCCAGATGGGTTGTGTGCATGCATGTTCAATGCAGTCGTTGCAAATGTTTCTAATCTCACCTTTAGACCTTTGACTTGACCTTGTGTCCAATGTCACTGATTATTGGTCTGTGATTGTGGCAGATATGTTTCCATCATATGATAATAATTATTAAAGTGGTAATATGAACAACTAATGGCCAGCTTTAGATAAAATACTTCAGACCTTTCTGATCCCCATGTCTGTGTATCATTCAAAATGATTCTTCTCAAATCTGTCAGAAAGAATGTCACATGACAAAATCGGGGTTCAAACCATTATGGACTATGGCCCGTTTCACAAATTTCTTGTAAGCCTAAGATCTTGTTACGTTTCTCATAGCATTCATACTTTCTATGTTACAGTATAAGATCTACAAATGCTACAAGAAATATTACAAGATCTTAGGCTTATGAGAGCTTTTTGGAATGGGGAACAGGGTCTCAAGGAAGAGAGACTTCATACGGCCACTATGATACGCCATCACACTATGAGGCACAAAAAAACTGAATGCTTTCCAGATTGGATCCATGACCTAGTTTCTTGTTAGGTGACATTCATTCTCTTGTAAGATGGAATAGAAGGGAAGCCATTTTAGAATATTGAGAAGTGCTTTACATTGTTTTGTTGTACCAGTAAGTTGCTGGTAACTTCTACAAGATACATTTGTTCATCTTCACATCAAAAAGATTTCAGGCTCTTCCAATGGCTCAATACATCATTTATATACCAACAATTATCTTTGATTACCTTCATTATCATACGTGCAACCTGTGTCTTTCATCTTCGTGTTATGCTTACACAATAAAGATAAGTTCAGCATCTGTTACTTGTTGTTTTTTATTAATTAGGAGTCTGTTACACCAGTCTCTTCAGATCTGCGTCTTTCCGGCAAAGAGGTGTTTGGTTCAAAACCAGCATCTGCACAGATTATTAGTCTTGTTTTCCCCGCAACGTTTTGCAGGGGTATTAAAACGGATGGTCTGTCCGTCCATGCACATATGTCCCTTCTGGAGCAAATGTTTAAAATTGTTAATATTTCTTCACCAAACTTGGAACATAGATAGGTCTGGTGGTGTAGAGGTGCCTTTAGGTAGTTTAGTAATTCTGAATTACATATTTTTGGCATTTCCATGGCAACAAGTTTGACTTAAAATGGTAGTAGTGTTATTTTCTGGAGCAGAACCTTTAAACCATTCAGTACTCTCCTTCCATTTTGCTATACACGATAAAACTTTGTTTCTCCTTGTTTTAACAACATGGCTTTGTGGGATGGTTTACTTAACAGCGAAAGGCTTTTGGGATTCATGCAGAGAACCAGCACACAAGCTATAAAACTGAATCAGTATTAACCTGTTGCTAATACTATTTCACTTCACTATTTTGCAGGAGTAGGATCATTTACGACTTTAAACAGTTCACTTCATGCCACATTCAGCATTATTCCAGTAAATACACAAGTCTGGACCAAGCATACCCATGGCTGACAGTGTGAACATCGGCACTGACAACAAGCCAGTTATAAACTGTCAGTTCAGCTGAGCCTATACAATTAGGCCAACTCTTACCCTTATACGATACAGCGCATGGAATATATACACTATAGATAAAACTTGTGGTCACAGTTAAACATGGAATATGGAGTGCACTACTAGAATTCTGTGATCAGTGCTAGTTAATTCACATGATAATGATGTTTACATGTCCCTTGTCAACATATTGAGCTCAACAATATCAGTGCTTTTCAGACTCTCTTTGACTAAAGTATGGATATAACTGTGCTGGTCGTGTATAATGCAACTTGTCATGAAAACACTGTCTTATACAGACATGAGATTGCAATCAACAATATGCATGTCGTCATATTTCTGAAAATTGTGCACATTGCCTATGCCAGTATCTTCCCTGTGTTGTAAATACAGAAGGAGAACTGTTGATGCTTGGTGGGGCACTCTCTGTTAACACTAGCTGGGATATTGCTGAGTGTGGTATTAAACAAGAAACCAATGCAATACTTATTAAAAAGTTTTCCATATGACAAGGGTGCTAAAGGGAGCTGCTTGAATCTCTGACTAGTTCACTGCTTTAACATACCGATACCCATGCAGCATACCTATACCAGCTGACCATGTGTACAGCTCAGCTTATACTGGTGACGTCAACGTTTCAAACGTATACATTGTACAAAAGGTATTACACCATTCTGCGAGTCTGCATACAATGTAACCTACATGTAATCATATAACATTTGGATTGAATCTATTGTCTTCACAATAATGTCTTCTTTAGCAAATCCAAAACATATATCCAGTAAATCTACCTATCCGTTGGTGAAAGTTTGCAACGTGTTCCCATAAATAATGAAATTAACTTGATGAAACATGAATAACTAATCAAACTGAACACAAATCTGTTGTTAAACCACTGCTGAATCTCTATGCCATGGAGTAAATGTGTGCAGCTGGAATATTGCTGAGTGCCAACCATAGCATAAGGATGAAATGGATGTCGAACCAAACGGCAACGCATGCGAGATTAAAGGGGCACTGATGCGGAGCGAATAATGTTTCTCGCCAACGGTCTATTTACGAAACCAAACCGCAATTTGGTCAGCGCCCGCTCCTTCGACCGTGACGGACAAAGGAACTGGGCTCCTGTCCATATTAGCAGAATTTTTTCAACCTAAACAGTCAGGAGGCCGGATGCCCATCATATGCCATTTGTTTAAAAATATCCATGGTATCCCTTGTCCGATCGTAACCAAATATCCCAGCAGTGTAGTACTTTTCGGATGCTTGGATGGTATAGTTACTGATCCAATTTGAAAATATGATGTCTACAGGCACGTAACAAGCCAGTTGTTTCAGTACGGAAGATTGGAAAGCTTTATATTTAGGTAGTTTTGAGTGTTGGTTGAGCTGTGATAGCAAATATCATACGTAAATTTTGGTAGCTATGGTAGCTACAATGGTTTCTTATTTATGATAATAAAAACACACAACTGATTTATTTGAATTCGTAAACAAAAAACGATGACTTTGCCTTTGGTAGAGAAATCTGAAAATTTTCTTACGTAAAAAAACCCCTTATTTCACCTATTTACCAAAGTACACAGCAAATGCCAGTGTGCATTCCTTATGTAACGAAATTCCGTTGGTATCCTCAAAACAGTTTCGGCCCATAAGTGTTTTCAGGCTGCATGCGACACAGAGATTACATCTTCCTTGCTGTAACTCGCGTTTGATGGTGTAAATACACGTGTTATTTGTCATCATTCCCTGGATGGTCAATTAATGTTTTTTTAACAGGTATAATTAGTAGTAACACCACTTCGGTTACTCAACAAAGGTTCCCATTTGGCATTTCTCCTGTCTGGAGTAAATAATCAACATTATAAATTAAGGTCTGTAATGGCAAATGTATTGTATGTTATGTAATATGTGCATGTAGGTGATGCAAGATGTTTTATCAGCTGAGTTACAAAAGCAAACATCGATCAAAGGATTAACCGATAACACACTGATTGATTAATTACTTTTATCTTCTAGCGGATTTGTCAAAAGGCAGAGTGTGTAGATGACAACACCCTGTCGTAAAGTGTGAGTGCAAAAACAACATTCTCCCTTCAAAGAATTAACCACCCTTGCCTTGATTGATTGATTGCTCATTATTGGTTAACTAAATTGCTTAGAATAGTGGACATCATACAATTAGTTGCCAGGTGTGCTATCTTGGGAGACCAATGAGAGGTTTATCTGGTTTTCACCAACGAAAGACGTGAAACGATGTGTTACTTTTTCGCAAATGAGACAGTTGTAAGACACGCGACACAGAGCAGGATTATTTACTAGCTGCAGATGAATGGAATACGATTTCTTTTACGTGGATATTGATGGATACACTCCTGAACAAGGTAGTAGCCTGACATTGTTGCTATAAAATTAGTCTGTTTTACATTCATTATTTGCATTTTGTTTTAATTTATTTGTTGTAGCATTCAGCAGAATCTGTATGACAGAAAACAGACACTAGATCGCGTATGTGTGTGAAATAGGATCCACATTGGCAATCTATACAATGTATAAATGTTGAAGTTATGTTAGAAATTTACTATGAGTATAAGCAGATCGTGTGTTCTTTTATTAATTTTCAGAATCATACAAATATGACAATAGACTAATTAGGGTTATGAGGCAAAATATAGAGACGTACATTGGCTTCGTTATTTTTACGTCCTAATAGTTTTTTTTACCATTTCTACCACTGGCAGATGATTAACCTTCAAAGTGTTTCATTTGTTTTCATAATACATTTGTAATGAAGTAAAAAATGACTTCACCTCAGCTGATCTGTCTATAATTAAACTATCAGTTGCGCCTACGGACTGCGGAGCAGAGGTCACGAACCAGTCACGAATTCTGGGATATCATCCGGGTACTCACGGGAGAAAAACAATAACAAAAGTTTACACCAGTCCACGGAAATTGCTCCGCATTAGTGCCCCTTTAAGCGACTGAATATTTTGAAACTTTTGAAAAAGTTTTGAAAGAGCTGAATTGGGTCACACATCTCCAATCAGATTGTTTTTTTTAACTTTCCTACATGTCAACCTTATCGCCATAGTTCGCAGTTGAATTTTCATTTGTATGGAGCAGGCAGACTCTCTACATTGCCATCACTGTATAGAATGTTGCGAGGAGTTTTGAGAAATTCAGCCAATCACATCAGAAAAATTCTGCGTGCCCTGACGTAGTATCATTTTGCTGCAAAATGGCGGATTTTCAAAATAGTTGATATATGCCAACTTCATAGTGTCAATGAATTACGCTTGATGGTTAGTATGCTTTAGCAATGCTGCTTCATGCAGACTCAAGTAAGCCCTTTCGTCGAAGTGTAAAGGGAACGTTTTGTTCTGCCCGCGAGTGACAAGAACAAAACATCGTGAGTCACCAGCGATCACGTAGCGCGAAATTCGAGAATTTATCAAAACATGTATTGTCGGCGAATTGTTCACTTGAGTGATGTTATCAAGAAAGCTACTAAGCTACTAACCGAGCGGGGATGTGTTGACTCACCTACACTGATATTCTGTTATTTCGCCAACATAACCTAGTATGATCAATGGATTACGTTTTGTTTTGACGTTTGGACCCAAATGTTGTAACTTGAGTTTCTTCACTTTTGTTCGTTTTGCTGAATCGTTAGGTCTGTTTGAAAGTGACAGGGTGCCTTAGATGAAATGCAAAAGCTTAATAGTCCACATGTACTTTCCTTACAAACCCGCGGTAGACATTTTGGTCGGATGCACATGCATGGTAACCTAATTGGTACATTTGTTTGTATTATTTATCAAGCCTGCTTGAAATGACACATAACATCAAAACGCCTTTTACATCAATAAACCAGCAGTGGAATGCAATTGGAAAGAGTTCCTTCAGTTCCCCCCAAAGTCTTTCCTCCGCAGATTAACAGAGGTCACATGAAGTGGTTCAACCCATATATATTGCATTTAGTATTTGGGCTTCTAGTTGTTTTTGTGAGTCCTTTAGTAATTGTTGTGTTAGGTTTTGTTAATAATTCTAGTATGTATCAATTTATGAATATTATTTGAGATGGGGGAACAGGAGGAATTCTTACCTTGCAGTTTACCAGGCGCAGCACCAGCCAGCGCCTCAGCAATTATGTTACTATAGTGCCTCAACCCTTTACAAGGGTTAGGGCTTGGGTTTAGGGTCTGGTACCCTTTTTGATTTTTATGGAGCACTAAATAATCTGCGTAAATGCGCCTGGTAAAGTGCAGTACTCTGTTCAAGCTTTTGGAATATAAAAAATCACTAGTTAGCAGGGTTTTTTTTTACCTTGACATCAAATAAATAACAGGTGGTTCAAATCTGCAGTAGTTCCCATCTCTTAGCATGCTTAGGCCAGTTAGTGTCAAACTGTCTCCATTAAGCCTACAATGTCCAGCCACAAACTCATAAACAACCCTAACTGTAATTGTGAAACAGTCTTATACATGTACTGGTACTGGTAGAGCTAGGCTGCTTTAAAATAGAAAATATCTGAAGCAGGGTTACAAGCAATGATTTCTTTTGGAAATGTAGTTCATTAGCATGTTCTACCCAGTGAAATACATTGACTTTTATACACACAACAGTGTAAATCTATTTGAAATACATCACACAACACCTTAATAAAGAATTTCAATAAGTGTTTGCAATAAATGTTGATTTGTATAAACAGGTTACAGAGACAACTAGACAATGGATTCCCAGGACTCTTTATACCTGGGGGAAGATTTCAGCATGGTTGCTGCTCAGGGAATGCGTCAGTCCATTGACAACCAGACACTAGGAGCTCCCCCAGCTCCTGTTGCAGCTTCCACTGTAGTCAGAGATCAACAAAGGTAAGGCTTGACATGTTTGTATAGTTTACATGGCTTAGGTAGAACTTTCAAGATGATTTAAATGCCTTTTTTCGGACTGAACCTGAATTTCCTGACCTTGCTGATAATTTACCTGCTTAGGTTTCTACAATGTAGTGATAAAGAAATATTTTGTTTCTGTGAACAGTATGTCATGTACCAAATTTGTTTTTGTGTAGGTCAGTGTTCAAAACCATATGAGGTCTTCAAACTCAAAGTTTGCACCATCAGTATTTGACTCTGGGACCCTTTATTCCATAACTAGTGTCAGTGGGGTGTCTCATGGTTCAATCGTTTACTCATCACGCTGAAGACCCAGGCTCAATTCCCCAGAGGTGTAGTATGTGTGAAGCCCATTTCTGATGTCCTCTGCTGGTATATTGCTGGAATATTGCTAATAGCTGCGTAAAACCAAACTCTCTCACTCACTCATTCTGTAACTATGAATGTTAGTGTTTTCAGTGCTGTGCATAATTTCGACCACTGTTGATGGGGGTGGCAATTGGTGTTATTATTTCAGATTTAGGTGTGAATACTATCCCGACAGTTATGTCACTAGTGAAATTCTGGAAAACTAGTTTTCTTATCATTTTGTGCAAGAACTACTTGTGTCTGGTCTCAGCTAGTGACCAGGTGAAGTGAGTGAATATAGCTTAACACTGCACGAGCAATGTTGCAGCAATTCGCAAGAAGGACCTGTTGAAGTAATGCCAAATGTAATGCATTTGTTCCAGGTTTAAAGAACTATCAACTCTAGATCCACGTGGATCATTCATAACTTCTACTGAGACGTCCCTAGTAACCACACCCAGGGCTGAATACCCAGGGATGAAACTCTCCTTCAGTGGCTTTGATCAGCAAGGGGGAAACCAGAGCCAAGGCTTGACCAAGCAGTCGGTCAACCTCATTGAATTTTCCAAAACCAAGAATGAAACTGACAGGTTTGTGTTCTTAACACAACTTTTTATGAATAAAATATTTGTTTGTGGTTGTATCTGGTGTAGAAAGTGTTGGTTTAAGCTATTTTGTTTCAATGATAATTTTGAAGCCGTAAAAATACTCCAGAGTTTTGGTATTGATTTTCATCAACTTTTGTGATAGAGGGCTAATGAACATATGTTTTATTATGATTATATGCATGATTTACAGCACTAATACTGTGTTTTACTAAAAATTATGTTTGTCTTACAGAAATGAAGACTCTGACGAATATCATGGCAATTTGAGTGCAAGATCCTCCTTAGGCATTCTGCCTGTAGAAGCTCTAAATGGTTTGTAATATGTTTGACAATCTTTGAACCTTGCTTTTGCATGTCACCATGGTTACTAAAGGCTGAACTGAATGTGAAATTTAGTGCTAAGCTTGTTGACTGTGTACTATATGACAATGTTTGTGACGTCAGATTGTTAAGAAGTTCAGTTTAGATATATACCATGTCCATTTTTGGACAGGGTTGTCCAAATTTAGTGAGCTCACTGTCTCTAGCCAAGAAATTGATATTAATCATCTTTATTTTTATTTAAATATTTGTTATAAGAGAAAATTGCTGAGGCTGTTTAAATATTAAGAATTTTATCCCACACAACTGCAATAGTATTAAACATGTTGTGATATAAGATGTAATTGAAAAGGGAAAAGGGGCAGTGGTGTAGTCTAGTGGTTAAAGTGTTCACTTGTCACACTGAAGATCCAGGCTGTATCCCACATGGTAGCAATATGTGAAACCTATTTCCGACATCCCTTGCTGTGATATTGCCGCCCCCCCAAAAAAAGGCAACAAACTTACCCACAGACAAGAGGAACAAATGCCCCATCTCTCCATTTTCCTTTAGTTACTCCTCCAAACAAGGTACCCGTAAAGGCCCAGGGTAGAATAGGCCTTCAGCAACCTATGCTTGCCATAGAAGGCAACTACGCTTGTCGTAATAGGCGACTAATGGGATCTGGTGGTCAGGCTCACAGACTTCGATGACACGTTATTGGTTCCCAATTCCACAGATCGATGCTCATGTTGCTGCTCATGGATTGTCTGATCCAGACTTGATTACTTCATTATTTACAGACCGCTGCCATATAGCTAGAATATTGCTGAGTGCAGCATAAAACTCAACTCACTCAATCGCTCTCACTCACTCACTCACTCACTCACTCACTCGCTCGCTCCAGACAAAGGGAAATTGCTGAAGATTTTGCGTCTGACTGAGTCATGAACTTCACAAGTTATATGTTTTTTCTTTACAATCATGCTCCTTGATAACACCAGCAGCAAATTTAATAGCTACTGTGTATAATGTGAACTCAGAATGCATTGATATTTGTAGTTACAGTTACTTACACTCTTTTCACAGACATTATATGATATTTTAAACTTGGTATTTAAAATTTCCCAGACTATGAGTTATTACCTCTGGGTAAGTATTGTCTCATTGTTTGTGTGAAGTTTGAGAAGGATGCTTGAACCATTTAGAGCTGTTTCTGTTAGTTGTGTTACATCATGTTGGTAGTTCCTTGTTATTCCCTTCATCTTGGAATGTCACTGTCAGAATGTCTTTCATTATCATGATTATTTAAACACCTGGGGCCCGTTTAACAAAACTCTCATAAGCCTAAGATCTCGTAACTTTTCTCGTAGCATTTGTACCTTACATACTATAACTGCTACGTGCAATGCTACGAGGAAAGTTATGAGATCTTAGACTTACGAGAGTTCTGTGAAACAGGGCCCTGAGCATGGAACCTCTGTTTGAAACTGGTACTGAGATTAGCTTGTTGATATTTGCCATACAAGTACTACTAGTACTAGAGACATGCATGATACTGCATGACACAGTATGTATAATTGTTTAATGAGGTGCCTTGTCGAGTCTCCAGTGCATTCGGCATACATCATCATTGTGTTATGATGTATACCCTTCTCCCATTTGCTTCCATGTCTGCCTCCTTTGCACTATTGGATGACAATATTTAAACCAAATATGACAATACATCTTTTTCTCCATTATCACGTAAAGGTGGACCGCTCCCTGTGAGCTCAACATTATGGTGGATGACATCAACAGAGGTGTATGTCTGTGTGCGTGTGTGCTCATGCGTTTGTGTGTGTGTGCATCAGAGAGAGAGAGATTTGACCTTTTGACCTACAGTACAAAATAGTACATACTATACTTCACCTTTACAGCTTTATAATGCTTACATAATGCAAAAAATAGTATTGTATGTAATAAAAATACAGCATATAGTATAATTGAGTTTCCCAATGGGCAGATAATATGGCTCGAAGAAATGATTCTGCTAACAATGTTTCACAGAATAAACATGTTTCAAATGTTTCACAAATATTACATTCTGATCTGAACATTGTAAACATACGTTCATATAAGATAGTACATAAGTACTGTAAACATTGCTACAAAAATGGTTATCGCCTTTTATTTTCTCATCTCAACTTTCATCAAAAGGCTGATATAAAATATCAATGAAGGTTACAACTACCTAGATGAGTTTTCAAGCCGCTTTCTTATTTTTTCTAAGCCCAAACAACACTAATAAGAAGCAGACTTTAATTATGCCTAGGGCATTGTACCCAGGTCAGAATTGAAGAGCGGGATAGATTATTATTTCAAATCATAACCTGAAATCTCTCTGCATTATTGAGGCCTAGAAAATGTGTAGTATATCAGTTATTTTGTGTGTGAGATGTGTAGGCTCTATATAACACAAAAAATCCCATGCATGTGGTATTTGGGTGTATAGTCAGTTTGGCTCAAAAGCGGACCAATGCATTGCAGACTAGCTGGAAAACTTATAAACATAACATACTCAATGAAACGCTGATCATAATCAGAGCATCATACCAATCTGATTTTTTTTTTTTTGCAGAATATCTTTCCTTTAAATAAAAATGATATTTAACGAACTATCAATAAAATATTGATACAGTTCACTATTTGTTACAAGGGATGAGTACAGAGAAAGGGACAGCCAAGTGTGCGAAATAACATGGAGACAGCACAGCACAGGTTAATGAATAAATAACTTTCTCAGCACTTGTGCACATGCTTCTCGAACATGAGAACCAGTTTTGTAGGATTGTTTACAGTACTTCAGTATAGTTGGGTTTCCATGTCTTTGTTTCACTGTACTTTAAATTTCTAAAGTTTGATGTTGGCAAAGTTAAGGAATTCCATTTTACATTCTACATTGAACTTCCCAACTGGTCCCAAAGTGGTATCAGTTGATGGTGGTTTAAAATCATCCAATCAGAAGTTGCTGTTCTGATTGAGACATTGGTGTGAACCAACACTCAGTAGTCATGATAGTAGAAACTGTCATAGAATACATGATGTGGTTATGTATACTGAGGGGAAAAAAATATGAAGGATCACATGAAAGGGCAAGTGCTCATTTTATTTCCAAGGCTTATTAACAAAGCTTTGAATCGTTTGTGAAGAAACCTAGGAAAAATGAACGGAATATGTGTCCTTTCCTATAATCCCTTATTTCTTTACCTCAGTTTGTTTGTCCTGGTATGAAATCATGATTGTTTTGATGCATATTATATTAGCATTGAGGAAGAGCATTTTAGCACTGCTATTGGAGAAAGTGGCTTCTTGTCTTCATGTCTTTGTCCTCATTTGTTGCATAAGATAAGATCAGAAAAGCTCTTTCCTCTCACATGTTTCTTTCTAAAGTCTCATGCATGAGTTTTAAAGTTATATATCAAAATATACTGAAACACAATGAAAATCTGATACTGAGTACAGATAATTTCAAAGTGTTTCTACTTCTGATGTTAATAACATATATTTATTGTGCAGTGATTGAGTGAAACAGTTTATAGAATTGTAACTTAATTTTTCAAGGAACATGAAAGTTGTCTTTTCATCATGTTTCAGTGCATTGTGTTGGTACCGTAGTGATTGTTTAGAAAGTTTTGTAAGGATGTGTTAGTTGTTAGCATGCTATAAGAAAACTGATCATGTTCATTGGAAGAAGTTGGGCTGAAGGGCAGTTGGTAGTGAAACTTCATTTAGCATGAAGCCAGCTTCAGTTTGTTTCAAACACTCCAACTCATTTGTTAAGTGGGTGTTAAGCAACAAACTAACAATATACAAATGGTGTGAGACAGGTTAGTAATAGACCCATTAGGTTTTTGTTTGGTTTTGTTTGTTTGCATTCTAGCCTGTGCTGAGACAAGCTCCCCAAAGTCCCCTTATCACATTTCCCAGTCAGTAATTATTGTTCACTCTTCATTGCCCATGCTGATTTTACAGATCTGTCAGCCAGTCTGCTGCCTGTGACCTTGACCCAGGCCAACATGGAGAAACAGTCTTCCACGCTTCCAGGATCTTTCAAAGACTCCGTAGACTCTGCAGATTGGTCAAAACAAGACTCAAAAGACCCACCAATAGGCATCAGCCATGTGGTTGACACTGTCAAAAAGAGGCCAACAGATCGTGAAGAACCAGCTACTGCAAGACGAGGAGGAACCAACATGTGTTTGTTCAATGGTGGAGGCTTAACTGATGTTGCTGAAATGTCAGAAATGGAACAGAGCATCCTGGATGTTAAGTTTGAAGAAGATGAATTGAAGATGTTAGATGAAGACTTCAGCGACATTGAAGTCTCGGATTTGTCAGATGAAGACAACGAAAGCAAGAAACCCTCTTTATTTGGTCAGACAGACTTGAGTGATTTTTTAGAGATGGAGAGAAAGGTGAACGAAGGAAGTCCCTCCTTGGAAGAGGATGATGAACATGGCCAAGGTGAAGGTCAGGAGTCTGAGGAAGACGAGGTACTTGTGTCCTCGAAGAAAAGTGTCAATGACTTGTCTGTTGGTGAGTAGACTAGAATACCACTGTTTCACTTGATGAAGGAGCAAGAAGTAGCCCAGAAATGTATGTAAATATTAAAGAATTTGTAAATCCATACTATTCATTGATATGTTAGGTTCCAACTTCTAAATGCCCATCAAGCATTTAGAATTCTGCTGTTTGTATGGTTACTTAGATGAGATGGAATTTTATCATTTTGTATTGATTTATTGAAACATGATGTATCATGATGTTTTGGAAATATCAGGTTTTTGTTTTCAGTTAGGTTTTACTTTTTGATTGTGTCACTGTGTGTAAGACAGATCTTTTGTAGTTGTTGTTTTGAATCCAAATGTATCTTCAGGTCTTGACATGAAGTATTTCCGCCCGAGTCCTGTGCCTCCATTGCATGATGCTGGAGATGGTGCAACCAGCTACAGACATCAGAGCCGCTACAGACCAGATAACACTGGGATCACATCAGGCTCACAGAACAATACAGGTACCTGCACACTCATAGCTGCCACAGACCTTGTCATAAGAGGCAACTAAAGGGATCAGGTGGTCAGTCTTGCTGACCTAATTGACATATGGCATTGGTTCCCAGTTGCATAGACCGATGCTCATACTGTTGATCAGTGGATTGTCTGGTCCAGTCTCGATTATTTACAGACTTTTGAAAAATAGATAGAATACTGCTGAGTGCAGGTTCACAATGATTATGCCACTTGTTTTGTTTTTTCATGTAAACATCAAAGATATGGTCTTTCTTACCTGCTGAATTGAATAGACTAATATCTCTTCCTGTGATTTTTTTTGACTGGAGGATATTTTTGTGATGGGACTTTTTACACTGATTTATGAGATGTTTTGGCTGTCTAGGATCAATAAACTAAACAATCATTAGTGGACTTAAGTTCACCATCAATACCTTTAAGGTAAAACTTGATTTGAGATGTCATTTGGTTGAAATGTTTTCTGGATTAATCATGTCATTTTACCATAGACATCAAGTCTGGTTCTTGGAGTTTTTCGTTCAGTAACCAGTCGCCTAACAGAGAAAATTATTCAGAGATCTATCCCAGTGGCAGTCTGTAAGTTGGTGTTTGTGTTCCAGTTGACATCACTGGGCCAAGGTCCCTGTCACAGTTGAGGAGGCAGTACCGAAGTGGAGATGGGAGTGAGATTGATACTGAGGATGAACTAGAAGCAGCCAGACAGGTAGGAAGTTGTGTCATATGACCTAGACATGTAGAAAGGGTGGATGTAACTTCAGATAGTTTCTCAAACCTGATAACTGTACATTACTGTAGATAAGCTGGGGTTCTCACAACCCTAAAAATCAGTATCAAAGTGGTATCTTCCATACATAAGCTAGACCACCAATCTTCATTCATCTTCTCATCATGATCAGTCTTCAGAATCAGACTGTCAGCAATTTCATATGGAATTAAGCAAGTAAATCCTGTTCTTAGACTACATAGTAATGAAACGTCATGTCAGTGACTCAGCTAGTGTTGACAGTCTATAACTTCACTCCAGAGTCTGGCCCTGGATGAGGAAGAAGCACATGCTAGGCAGGTGCCCCGCCCCGGACTGGAGGGACAGCAGGATGAGAGGAGCCAGTTCTCCATGATGTTGAGACAGTCCGCCGAGGGAGATGTGGTTTCATCCCCTGTCCCTGGGGATGGAGGAGGGGGTGGAGATGGTAGCAGTGGCTCAGAAAGGTATTCTTACCGTTGATTAGGGATTTCATTTTCATTGGTTCCATGCTTTTTTATTTACTATAAGTTTGTATGTAGAGGTGTTAGGTGTAATATCAGTGGCCAGTTTCATCCCACATTGGTGTACTATTGAAGAGTATTCATGCATACACAGATACCCATTTTAGCAAAGAGGTTAAGGGGATGCATGTATTGCCAAAGATCCAGATTTGAAGACCAGTCCAGTTCCACAAAGCAATCTCTGCATGACATCTAACCTAAGTCTGTAATAATCTTGATGATCTTAGTGCCGTGTGTGAGTGAGTGGGTTTACTGTCAGACAAGGATATGTTGAGCACCGTCCCTACAATTGGCCCATATTAGCTTGTACAAGTGCCACCCACTGGCTTTTGCCATTGTGAACGAAGGGACCTCAGGTTGTCTATGATCAGTTGCAGTTGCTACAACGTCCATGTGAGAGTATTATGAGCAGGGCATGTGCAGCTACGTGTGGAATCAATTTCATCGTCATGCACTGCACATGCACTAGACTACATCTGCTCATTTCACAAACCAAATGCATTTACTCATTGCCATGAACTGGCTACTTCTTGTAAACACATTCTTAGAGGTCGTACAACTTATCCTTGTTTGCCAGTAGTGTTACACTGCATTTAGCAATATTTTTGCAATATCACTGCAAGAGACACCAGAAATGGATGTCACACATTGTACCCACGAGAGGAATTGAACCCAAGTCTTCGTCACGAGTAGTTAATGCTTTGACCACTAGGCTACACGTCTGCATCCGCCATGACTGATGTAAATCAATGATGAAATTTGAGAATTACAGTCATGTTGGCTCAATATCTGATGTAAATCTGTGATAAAATATTGGGTTTACGATCATCTCATGAGATATGCTACAGTAGTGAATCAAGCCCAGGCTTCGTGGCCATGATGAGAATGGAAAAGTGCAGACAGGAGCACAACCATACTGACTCAGCGTTTTATTGTTCTAGTGATGGACAAGTTGGATCCCAGCAGAACCACTCCATGCCTCACAGGTTTGCCCATGGTCAAGTCTACAGGCAACAGTTCGACCAGGGAGACGCATTTCCTGAGGTAACCTAGCTCATTTGATCACTGATCAGCAAATTGATGTCCAAGTGGTCCATGTGATACTCATAATGTAAAAACTGTTAGGAGGAGTCACATGAAAGAAACAGCCCTGATAAGGTGATAAATAGACAGCAAGATACATACTGTACTCCCTAAGTGAAAGTGGCAGCTGGTTTGTTTGTTTTTTAAAAGCTGCTTGGATAAATAGAAAATCTGTATGTTTAAACTAAAAAAGAACAGCTCCTCTCTTTGAAACCAATATGTGAAGCCCATTTCTAGTGTCACATTAAAATTAAATGATATTTAAAACTGCAGTTGTAACTCTTTACTCACAATCTTGTTAAATATAACTTTCTGTGATTGTAACATACTGACACTTAGGAGGCAAGAGTGCGACCAATGGGAGATGACCTTCTATCAAGAGACGAGTTTGCTGCCACTAATGGTGACAACAACTCCGTAGCTGGCATTGACAGATTCTCAACAATGGAGGATGGGCAAAACTACATGGTAGGTCTCATATTGCATGACTCAGGTACAAGATCAGGTGACGTTAACAAACACTTACAACAGATCTGATAGTTGCTTGGGCTACAACTTCACCCACCAACAAATTTACTGAACCTGGTATCACCTACAAGCACATATGTGGTTACCTGTTACTAGGATAAGATGATAAAATGGAAAAAGACCTTGCTGTCACTGTTTACCACCCAAATTAAATATGGATGTAAACAATGAGAAAACTGCTTCTTGACGAAGCAACACTGCACGGTGTTGTGGATTCCTGCACTGTATGAATGATCCTGTCATTGTCTAGCTTGGATGGCTTTTTTCTTTATACTGCCCTCCTGAAAAATTATCTGGATGCTATGATGATCGATTTAGTCATGCCTTAACACAGACAGTCTCTTCTTTAGGATTGATTTGCATCAGACAGTACAATGAGTACTTACTTAAAGCTCACTAAGGATTGCCATCTTGTCCCCTGTTATCAGGCCTCTACACTGAGGAATGACATGGAAGATTCCAGGCTGCAGTCCCGCTTCCTGGCCCCAGTGGGTCAGTCGATGCGGTTCAGCGACACCCTCTCCCAGCAGGTGCCCCTCAACGCCAGCTCCTTCAACATCGAGGACATGTTTCAGCCAGGTCAACCCAACACCTCCCAGGACAGCGGCATCAACACAGTCACCAACCAGGACCAGGGGCCACGGCTGGATGCTTCAGGATTCAATGCTGATGATTTCCCAGAGGTAGGGCTGCTACTCTAAACACATTCTAATACAATAATCAGTTTGTACACTGCAGCACTTTGAAAATGCATGGCCAGCTTTCCTTCTTTCACCCTTCCAAGACTGCTTTTAAACTCAGGTACATCCCCAAACACACTGTCTGCAATTATTCGTTTTAATTTTTAATTCTTCCATTTTTTTTCAGGTTAAGGATCCCTTTGCTGCCTTCAACTCTTCCATGGGATCTTTTGGCTTAAATTCCTCTGTACAGCTTCATCAACCAGGGCATGCCAGCCCTCCTGATTGGTCAGACAAAAGCACACACCAGCCAATCGGAGGCAACCAGTCTGTATCAAGCTCAGGCCTTGGTCAGAGCTTTGAAACAGGAATGGATCGTCAGTCAATGAACAGTGCCAGAGCTCCATCTCGTCATGACTCCCTAGCCCATGGTGAGGATGGTGGGGTGAGTCTGGGGGAAGAGGCACAAGGACCCGTGGTAGCTGAATCAGGACAACCTGGATCAAGTGCTCCTGCAGATGTAAGGGTTAAAGAGGCTTCTGGTGAGTGTAGAGTGAAAGGGACATGTACTGGTTTTCATACTTGTGGCCTCATCTTTGCCAACTGTATTCCATGTAGATTCTCTTTTCTGTGTTTTTTTAAGAACTGACGCCAACTATTTTTGCATTTGTGGAAATCCCTCATTTATCCAGTTCTTATGAATTTAGTTCTTCGTTTGTACTATTAGCACAGTAACAACTGAAAATTGCAGAAGCAAATTAGAACATAAGTGCAACATTAGCCACACCTAATCTGCTAGCATGATGGAATATTGCTGAAATCTGCATAAAAACAAACTCCCTGCTATTTAAAGCTGTGAAGAGCTACCCCACGGTGTACTTTGACACCAATGGTGAGGGTGTGACGGATCTTGCCTTCCATAAGTCTCTAATGAAGGAGGCCTGCGAACAGAAACAGCTCCTCAACACCGAAGATGCCAAGCTGGCTGAAACTCAAGCTGCTGTACCGGAAAGTGAAGAATTCTTTGACATGGGTAAAGCCAAGTCTGAATGTGCTTTTCGTTAAATTAAAGGATCATAGTGCGATCTTACATATTGTCCTGGCCTCTTTGTGCTTTATGAACTTAATTCCCAGTGTGGTAATTCTGACATATCTATGACATATTTGTTTGGGTGAAGTTGCTCGTTAATATCCTGGGTAGTGGGATAGCCTAGTGGTAAAGCTTGCACTTGTCATGCTAAAACCCAGGTTCGATTCACCACTTGGGTACAATATGTGAAGACCGTTCCTGTTTGTTCTGCTGGATTATTACTGGAATATTGCTAAAAGCAGGGTAAACTAAATTCGCTCGCTCACTCAGTAATATATTGAGAGATTTATCTGTAAGTAATGGAGTTTGGATCAGATAAAAGTTATCGTCTAGTGATTGATATCATGAGCATCGATAAATGACAGTGTTCCTAACTTAAGTATTCCATGTCTACATGAACTTTGGTTTATTGCAATGGCAGCACATTCTGGTATTGTGAGTCGTCTGAAACACCTCTATACACCCTAATCGACATGGAACAGGTGCCCACAGTTCATGGTTTGTGTGTTATTTCTCCTTAGATCATGGAATTGCTATGCTGGATGCTGATGAAAAAGAATTTGAAAAGGAGAATATCTTCATGCAGGTTAGTATGAATCTCATAGTCATTACAACAGTTGCTTCCAATATCACTTTCTTGGCTTCTGTGGAAAGAAACAAGCAAGTTGCCACCCTTGGCCTGTGATAATAATGTCCTGTTTTGTTACCAGGATGATAATATGTCTCAGGCACAATACCGAGATGTCATCGCTAACTCCACATCTCGCTGGGACAACTTCAACAATGATGCCTTCCTGCGCATCTCCATTGGGCAGTACTGGGCCACAAGGACTGAGGTGCTGGGTACTCTGGAAGGGGATCCAAGACACCCCCGGGTAGGCCAACTCAGATGACACAAGATAGGATTTCAGAGCTAGTGGTTCCTTTTGATAAATTTCAAGGGGATTAAGCAGCCTTAAAGATTATGAAAAATAGAAAGAATTAATTAAAAAAATGCATTTTCTGTTATTTCCTTCTATTCTAGAGTAAATGTTCATGAAATGCATGTATGTTATAGGTTCAACTTCAGAACAATAGGTTAGATGAAGACCAAATAGAAAATGTCTTTGATGAACCAGAATATTCGCCTGAAAGTATATTATCCAAAACTTTGTTCCACAGGAGATATCGCTTGTGTGAGATCAGACAATATCGCTTTGACAGTAGATTTTGCACAATGCCCTGACAGTGCATTGACGTCATAAACTTGATGATGTGACAATGCTGTAACATCATTGCACTGCAAATCTAATGGCATTGCTGTGTTAAGAGATGTACATTTTTCAATGAAAACTAATGAATAATGAATTTGTATGATGAATAGAATCTCACCCTCGTGTCTGCTGATATCAATTATATCAACACTCAGTGATACCGGTAACAATATCCTTGGCAAACCTCATATATTAGTTTCTCTATCAACTCGTGCTGAGATATTTGATATCAGTTGACACTTGGGTGAGATTCTCTATTTCCCCACATGGGGGTGTATTAAAATGCCCCCATCCGTCCACGCACATTTATCTTTTCCGGAGCATAACCCTGAAACCGTTCAATATTTCTTCGCCAAACTTCATCTACTAGTGTACCAGTGCCTTTTGACAGTTTTGGAATTCTGAATAAAATATTTTTGGCTTTTCCATGGCAACAAGTGTGACTTAGACTGAAATTGGAGGTAATGCGGAGGATAATTGATGACTGTGTCTTCTTGTTTTCTTTTTTTTTTTTTCATGAAAAATATTTAGAAATTTTGCGTGTCCAAATAAAGATTGTGTAGAGAAATTATAATCTTTTCAGTAAACATTTACAGTAATTTAATTTAGGACCACAAAATAGTCAATGAAAATAAATCTTGATTAACTGTATACAGTGAAAGCTGTATAAACAGGTACTAATTGGGACTGAAGAATTAATCCGGTTTAGACAATGTACTGGATTGTAGAGCTGATGCTAAATGTACAGGCCATGGATGGCCATGAGGTTTTATGCCAGTGTTCACTGTTGACAACTTGCTTGATTAGACAGATGCTGGTTTTGGCAGCTTCCACTGTAAGTGATTAGATACAAAACATGATCCATGGTGGTGCCTCAGCTGACTCTTTGTGTTACCAAAATATTGTTTTGTTTGCAGCCTGAGTTTGGAATGTTAGTGAAGACACCCCCGGGTAACCGCCGACCTGTAGCTCTGATCGATACCTCTCCAACTCCTAGCCAACCCTCAGACATGAGAACAGCTGGTGTTGGCAATGAGGATGAAGGTAAGACCCCATGCTTGCTTGCTCACTCCAATCAATCTTTTGAATGAATTCAAATCCTGTTGTTTTACAGAAGATAAGATATAGTAAGAAAGACAGTACACTCACCCAGATACCCATCCTCTCCGTAGATCAAAATGTCCAGTAGAGTTACCATTTGAATGAATTCAAATCCTGTTGACAGTCTACTTTTGTCTTACAGGAGATAGGACACTTCTGACTGAGAAAGACAGTACGTTCACTATAGATGAGATGACCACACCAAAACCTTTATCTTCTGTCACATCACCTGTACGTCAGCAGCAAAAACAGCTGGTACCAACAGAGGCTAATCAAAACACAGGTTGTGATCGTCTGTCAGGGTCTAGTGGTCAGTCGTCAAGGGACAGCGACCACAGCATAACAGACAATAGTGCTTTATTGACAGTCAGTGCCATTGACAGCTTTATCAACAAGGTGAATGCTCAGTCTAACCCTGGGGATCTAGTTAGCACAATAATGCAGATGTCCAACAAGAACAGGCTGAAGAACAAGGACCAGAGGCCTGTGGAGCTGTTGGAGAAGAAGGCCGAGGAGAAGACCGAGAAGAAGGCAGTTGAACAGGAAATATCTGTGGAGAAGAAGCAGGTTGGTGTCTTTGTTGTTGGAGGTGTATATTATTGATGAGGCCATGAAAGGATAGCGGTAGCAGTATACAGCAGTGTAACACTAGCAAACTGCACATAGATGAGGTCAGCTTTAGAGGGATAAAGAGAAAGATTTAATGATCAAAATTTATAATGATCACTTAGACAGTACTCTGTTAATATGTCTGTCAATCTCATTTGCAGGAATCTTCATTTCCAACAAACAGGTCTGAATCCAAATCATTTGATAAGACTAGTCCTCCAAGAAAGCCATTGAAGGGTTCCCGCCTCCCTATACGCAAGGGTTCTTTGGCATCTATGTACGAGAAAGCATGGAAAGATCGACAGAGTGCAGAAAAAGAAGACAAGCCAACCAATGAAAAAGTTGTTCGGAGGAGATCAGACACGGTGAGAAGGCCCAAGTCTGAGAGTGCAGATCCAAAAGCAGATGAATTCCCAAGAGACAAGAGTGTCTTACAGGTTAAAAAGGCTGAGTCAGTAGGAATGAGAAAGTGCAGATCTAGCTCTGTGTTGGAGAAACCAGTCCAAGTGAACACTGATTTGACAATCAAAAGCGCTAAAGATTTACAAAAGATGATGTCGGCAGGTGTTCGAACAAATAACACATCTGTGGGCAAGCAGGAGCCAATGAAAACAGTGTCTGTAAAGCAGGGTAATGAGAAAGTTGATACGGCAAAGAAAGTTACACCAGAGAAAAAGTTAAATAATTCCACTAATGAAATAGATGAAAATAATGACAGTTTTCAGAATGAGTGGGCTTCACCCCGTCCGAGCTTGGGAGGTGACTTTTTGGAAGAACATTTGAAATCTCAGAAAAAAGGAAATGCCCAACAGAATTTGCTGACTTCTTTCAATGGTGAGTCTAAAAAAGGCGAAAAGGAAAATATGTCTGATCTGTCGAAACTACGACAGAATGAAAACTGTGAGAATTTAGATGTTGATGTTGACATTGCTGGGTTAAGAAGTGCTATCATGGACGAGAGGAAGAAGGCCAGAGACAGTGGTAATCAGACCATGGATAAAGGAACAGGGGGCCCTGGGCAGCAGAGGTCAAAGCAAATGATCACCACATGCCCAATGACCCCACCAGTCCTTCAGAAAACTGAATCTCATTTTAGGAAAGAAAATACTCCGTGTTATGATCATCGACACGCAAATGCCTTTCCGGCTCAAATTCATCAAGATCATGTTGGTATAAACGCTGGACAAAATGACATGAATGGTAATTTGTCTCAGCCATCTGGCAACTGTGTTTCTAATTATGATAAGAATGAATACCGTGCTGGCCCAAAAGCTGCTACTTTCACACCTAATGTGCCTTACAGTGGTAATAGGACGGACTCGGGTTTCAATGTTTCAAATGTTCATCATGTGCCAGATGGTACAGACTATAGTGCTGTTTCCAACTACCTCAGTGCTGACAAGAAACTCTCTAGGGATGAGATGGTAGGGACATCGGATATTCAGCTGGCTGAATCTCGAGGGTTTAATGTGATCAGAGACCAGGAAGTGACCCGGAAAGTACCTAAGACTGGCAGCAGCTCATACTCAAATAACGATCTTTCAAAATATTCAGATAATGTTGGTGCTAAGATGACTTGCGACAGAAGTTACATGTCTAATCAAATGGTCTCAAAAGTGTCTTCATTTCATGCAGATGTGTTAGATAAAGGTCTTTCAAATCATCAAATGACAGTAGGCCATATGCAAAGACTGCAAGGGAACAATAGTGAAAGACAAGCTCCCTTCAGTGAAGTGTCTCACTCTGGTTTCAAACCATCCATGCCGCCACCAGAGAAGGTGCCAAGCAAGAAGCCTACACTTCTCACAGGGCAGTCTTTGATGAAGACAGACTTTGCACAGAAGCATCTTGGCAAGGAGAACCAGGTTGAGATTCCACATCTGGATGACATCAGCTTCATGACAGACGACACTGCTGCTCGTAGTTTTCTGGAGCTGGAACCTCAGAACTTGTCCACCATGAGTCATGTGTATGGGTCTGAGGTGCCAAGTTTCTTCAACCAGATGCCGGTCTATCACAGCACACCCTTCCATGACAATATGCCAGTTTATCTGGAGACAAATACCACTGTGACCCCAGCCAACAGGAACGCCATCTCATCTACAGGCAAGTGGACTTTCATTGCAAATGGCAGTTTGCTGTGCTATAGTCATGGAAACTAGAGTAAAGACCTCTGTGCACTACAGTTCTATGAATCTGTCCTTGGTACCAAACAATCTATCTGAAAAATGTCAATAATCCATTTGAACATTTTTATCTTTATTCATTGGAAAGTTACTGGAATAATTAATATGTTCAAGTTACTAAATCTTCATAGAAAGTAGTTCCAAATGATTGAACACAGGAAGACTGCTGCTTCTGAAATATCTGTTAGACTGTTTGTTTATGATTAGGTTACACTCTGTGCCATTGAAAAAGTTGTGCATAATTTCCAAGATTGTAAGAGCTGGTACAAATTAAGTAATTATGTTTTGTTGTTTCATTGGCCAGAATGTCATCGCTATGATCTCTCTTCACAGATGGTTCTTTACAATGCACTATGATGACCCCTCGCATGTCCAAAACATGCATAGAGACACCAAGCATAGTGACATTCCCTGATCCCTGTTGTGTTGGCATCTCCGTGGAGACAACCTTGCCCCTGAAAAACCCTACCCCTCGTTGGCTCCAATGTGTTATCTTTGTGAAGGAGCTCAGCTTGAATGGCCGAGGAGTTGACCCTGAGACTCACTGTCCTTTCAAGATGAAAAACAAGCTCACCATTGAACCTGACTCGACAGAAAACATTCCAGTATGTTTTTGTTGGTATTCTAAATATTGTAATCTGTGCATGTATTTCTGAATTTTGTTGTTGGAGGTTTCAAATTTTATGAAGCATTTATATGATGATACTGTTCATATACAGTTCAGTTGCTTTCAATTTTAGTTTCTTTTTATGTATCTTGTCCTTCAAATGTACTATTTTAGCTTAGGCTGCACCGATCAGGGAAAACTGCTAATTTTTTACTTAACTTACCATAGGTCTATAGCATATTACCTCAAGCTTCAATTTATTAAAAAAGATTAAATAAACAGTAAAAGCCACTCAGTAAATCATCAGATACATTATTTCACTGTCTGATAATAAATACTAAAGAAATCTGTATGGGATTCAGCTTTATCATAAGGCTAAATGGATCAGTCTGATTGTATGGCTTTGTTGTTAGTGTCATTTTATCCTGACTGTTTGCTTCAGAACTGTATACAGAACAGCATACAGACAAAGAAAGTTGATTTGTTTGGATTTTTTTTCATACATAGTGCAGTTAATAAATATACCTGCTGTGGTGAAATTGTCTCCACAATTAGTCCAAATGTCAATGTGTATATCAGTTGAAATGGTGGACAGTGAGCTATGATTTATACATCAATAGGACCAACAGAACAAGGAATAGTGATGGTAATTACAGGGGCATGAAATTCAGAAACAATTCAGCCAGATGTAGAACTTGCCAGCCCTGACCAAAACTTACCTGTCTACAAAATATCTTCATATTCATGTCTAAATTGTAATCCAGTCGTCAAGCAAGTGAGTTTAGAATCAGTCTATGTTGAAAATACGCAGTCCCAGGCAGTTGGGCAGGCAGGTATTTCAAATACTGTAATTATCCATGATTTGACTGTAGGTGATGTTCTTGCCAAAGTCCCCTGGAGCCTATGTAGCTCAGGTAGAAGTTTTCTCTCAACCGTTTTTGCGAGATGGCAACATGATCCCTGATGGTCTCCCAGCAACCGTCACACTGCAGGCCATCTCCGAGCGGCCGATGATCCAGGTTGTTACTGAGGAAGACGGTGCCATCCACTTTGGCGTGATGACATGGGGGAAGAGCAAGGCCTCGTCACTGACTCTGCGTAATGTCGGCAAGTCTATGGTGCCCCTAAGACTGGCCATCACTGCAGTGAGTGTTGGATCTGTTCCATTCCATCAATATTGAATAATGCAGTATTAACATGAACTGGGAAACTGTTCCAGCAAATAATGTTTATGACTAACACACTTATTCCAAACTGATCTAACAAAGTTTTCCTTATGTCCAGGCCACTTGCTGTACATCCTATTCAAAATATGTAAAACTAAAGTTAGTGGTCCTTTTGAGTTGTAATCATAATTTAATTCCAATTTTTTACTGACATTTGTTTCAGATTGAGATGAAAATTTCAACTTCTCAGTGGGTCTAGATTAACCCCTGGTTAAAGCAACTTTGACTAGCAGTGATTGGTCTAATGTGATATGGGTGGCCTAGTGGTTTAAGTGTGTCTTATTATGCCAAAGACCTGGGTTTGATTTCCCACATGGGTACACTTTCTGATGTCTGTAATATTGCTGGAATACTGTTAATAGCAGCATAAGACAAAACTAAATGTGAGAAGATTCTCAATACTCCTTGCCTGTTGTAGAATCATCATCAATGAGTAACAAGTGATGTCACTTGAATATTGCCAAATAGGCTTAAATCCACATTTACTCTGTCACTCACTGATGTAATGTGTTACTTCCAGAGCAAGTCCTGGCACTGCTTCATGTTTGACAAGTCTCAAATGGGGGATGTCTCTCTCATCTCAAAGAGCAACAGACCCCCATCCCCAGCACTAGGGAAAGGCGTTGTGAACATCTCACTCAAAGGCTATAGTGAGAATGGCTCTTCTATGTCTTCTGAGGACATCAAGATATACTGCAGACCACCAGAAAAGCAATCTCACTCAGGTTGTTCATTGTCACCATTTCAGTACTGTCCAAAGTTGGGATATTCTCATCCCCACCTTGTTTACTACACGATAAATCATGTGCATAACAACTTCTTGATTTATTTCTCACGTTTCTGGGCTAGTTCTTGCCCACCCGACAAAGGGTGAAAATAGCTAGAACTTGTTATCCATAAGATTTGTCTTGTATTAGCACACCAACTTCTAAATGCCTTTGAAGGGCCCAACTTGTTTAACCTAAAGTCATTTGGGAATTGACAGCTTTCATTGACTTTGAGTCAAGCCCTCCTTAAAGCTGAAGTGAAACTGTCCATGAATGTGTTTAATGTTTATTGGGATAACTGATGCTGCAGAATACCATAGATTGAGGAGGTTCTTCTGAATCCTTCAGCTTGAAGATGTTCCTTGGAACAAAGAAGTTCTGCTGAATACAATAGATTTACAAAACTATGCTTACTCGTTAGATTGATGGGGTTCTGAATGCTTTAGATGTAGGGGTTTCTGAATCCCTTGGATAGAGGTTTTGATGAGTTGCCTTGATTGAGGAGTTTCTTCTGAATCATTTGAATGATTCTGCTGAATGCTTTAGGTTGGGGGCTCTGAATCCCTTAGACTGAAAAAGTTTTGCTGAATCTCTTTGATACAGAACACTGTCTTGATTCCAGTTTGAAGTAGTTCCATCTCTTCTTCAGTGCTGGCACAGTATCCCCCAGATGAGATAGAGGCACGTATTGATATCGAGGTGGACACACCCGTCCCAAGCCTGCCCCCTGTGGCCTCCATCAGACTGCAAGCAACCATTGGGGTGCTCCGTCTGCATACACCCAGGAACATGGAGGTACATGAATGAATGAATGTACGAGAATGAATTAATGAAACAGTAAACAGTTTAGACATTTTCGTTAAGTTATTATACCAAATCGACTTCAAAAAACTTACTGGATGTCAAGGTTCAAAGTAAACAAGTATGAATAGAGGATAGAGATGGTTTGCCAAACCCCTAACTGATTGTTATAGACGATCCACCTGAAGTGTCAGGCTGGGAAGAGTGCTCAGGAGACCATCAAGCTGAAGAACTCGGGAAACATCAAAATGGAAGTGCAGCTGTCTGTGCCGCAGTTCTCGGACGTGTTCCGCATCACCCCAGAGAAGCTCCTCATTGGCCCAGGCAGCTACTCCTCGGTCACTGTCTCCTTCCACCCAAGACAGGACAAGGATGTGAAGAAATATGACACGTATGTAGAGGAAATTGATTCTTGTTCTAAACTTGAGGCTTACAGCATCCCAACTGAAGTTGTTAAGTCTCATGGCATTTGGTGTGTATCACTACATCTTTTTAAGGTCATATTGGTGAGAAAATGCTGTTAGTTTCAGTGGTTTCCTTCACTTATTCAGTTAAGCTGTTTGTTTCCTTGTCAGACATATGTGGCCTGGGACTTTGAAACCTAAACCCAGCTGGCTCATATTGTCAGATCGATGTTGTATTTTGAAACTTGTCCAAAGGAAAATGAAGTCATGACAGAATATTTAAGTCGATTGTGATCCTGTCTGTCTTAGTTGTGTGCCAAATCATTTACCCGATTAGTGATATCTAGTCAATTTGCAAAACTCTCCAGATTGAGTGAGTTGAAATTTGTTGTCAACTTGGCAATATTTCAGATAATTAGATAAAACTGTCCAGAATTCTTTCAATTACACTTTCAGAATAGAAGCAATTTCAAAAGTTATCTTCACCAAATTGTTGATAGAGGTAACTTATGTTATCAGGTGGTTAGGCATGCTGATTTGGTTCAGGCATGACATTTTATTCTAACTGTATAGCTTGATGTTCATGATACCAGTCATGGATGGAATTGATACATGCAGGAATTGCTGTCATATAGCTGAAATAATGCAGATCGGGGTGATTCATTTTAAACTGAATGATCGCTCAATAACACCTTTCCTCTATATCTAAAATGTGTGAAAACAACATGTTTTCTTTTGCAGAATCTTTGTGATGTACCTGCTTCAAGACGGTACAATGTATGAGTTGGTGCTGAAAGGGGAGGTCCAGCCCACTCCTCACGGACCCTTCCTGCTCAGTGATAAGTCCTACCTGGCATTTGGAGGTGTGGCCATCGGCAGGGCAAAGTGAGTGGATATGTGGACTTGTTTCTTAACATGGGAGCAACCTTTGGTAAGGTCTTCATTGTGATGGAGGATTGTGAGCATGTGACAGGATACCTACTTGCTCGGTGCCCTAACTATTAGTGTGTATGGTAAGGCCATTGACTCCTCATAATTCCAGACTGGCAGGGGGGTAGCTTAGTGGTTTAAAGCGTTGGCTTGTCATGCTGAAGACCTGGTTCGATTCCTCACAGTGGTATTGCCCGATTATGGCTAAAAGTGGCATAAAACTCACTCCGAACAAGCAGAGTCTTTCCTTTCAGATCTCTTGATGTTTTTTTAAGAGCAGAGTAAAAATTAAGCACTTGTTATTCATCTGAGCAATTTTGAAGTGAAAGTTAACTGGAACTGGACTTGTATGTTCGAGAGATCATTCGTTCAAACAAATCTGAAAATCTGTTGATATATTGACTTTTTTATGTCAAGTTTGTCTGTTAAGTCCACTGTACTGCTGATATTATCAAGTCATCTTTGTTGTGTCTAGGCAACAGAAGGTCACCATCCTCAACAATGCCCCGCAGTCACTGAAGCTCAGTGTTGACATCCGATCCGACACCAATTGCTTCCAGGTATGACATCCTCTTCATCAAAATATAACATGTTATCAGCTGATGCTGTCGTTTAGTTAGAATACTTCAGCATGAACAATTTGACGGCCTCACACAAGTATGTTTGTTGTGTCAATCCTGGTCAAATTTTCCACTTTGCAATATGTGTTATCTCGTAGATACATCAGTGGTATTTTGAAACAAGTGTCACATGGTGACAAATTAGGCGCAAGAAACAAAGGTCTCCTGACATTCTTAGTTTTTGCCAGGAGACACAGTGGCTAATGTTTATTTGTCAGTGATCAGTCATGAATTGTTGATTTTGTTAGTACCTTAAACATGTTGGTGTTTTGCACTTAGGTGGTAAATATCTGAGACATGTTTCTGCATTCTTATGTGTGAAACAGATACTGTGGTAAAACTGAGATAGTTTTCAGAGTGGGCTGGAAAACCACACTCACACCCAATCTTTTAATCCAGCTGCAGAGTTCACTGAGTCGAACGGATGAGAAGATCCGGCGTCGTGACATCATCATCCAGCCGCAGGAGAAGTTCCCCATCTACATGCTGTATGCCCCAGACTCTGTGGCTCCAAACACTGGAAAACTCGTCATCAAACCATACGATTTGGGGACTAAATTTTCTGTAAGTTTTTGCACAAGTTCAATATGAGCTCAGGGAAATCCAGGGACTCACAGCAATATCTTTATGTTAACCCGAAAATGAGGATCCATAAACTTTGAATTGGTTATTGCATATCAGTGTAAATAAAACAGCATGGGGTAATGCAATCACTGGTCTGTCTTGTTCACACTCATTATGTTTTAATGTTGATTCTGAAATGTTCATGGACTCCTTTCATTGATGAATGTGTTACTTTGACAGTTATTAACTTTCTGGGTGGTTTGTCCCATGGGCGCTTGACTCTCATATGATCATGAGTATGAGCTAAATATATAGAATAGAAGAAAGGTGTGACAGTAAATCGAAACAAAATAGCAGGCTGGCTTGCGTCATCCCGTTCTCGGTCTGACAAACACCTTGATTGTTGAAAAACTGCACAATTTAAACAAATGCCCTGAAGTAAACAAATCTCAGGCTACAGACCTGCACCAAATATTAGAGCGAGTCTCTGATCGGATAATATAGTTGCACCTTCAAACAGGCGGGAATAATAGAAGACGTTGAGCTTATGAATTCTTTGAAGAAAGTCCTTGGGGTATGGCCACCCGCCTCTCGCTATTCTGTCTAATACTTTCAGCATGAAAAGAGAGGTACGAGAATGACAGCTAGAGTTACCTACTCTTAGGGGACCCGGTGGGGCCCTGTAGGGTTTGTCTCACATGACAAAAATGAGATTTTTGTTTTGTTAATATTTTATTGAAAAATATAGTTCCAACTGTGGTAGCATTTAGAATGGACATTTAAATACTTACGTGCCCCAAGGAGGATTTTCTTCAAAGAATTCATAACCTCTACAGGTTTGTACAAATTAAAAAATCACCAGGTTGTGATATGCAGGGTACTTTATAGAAGCCAACAGATTCTAAATTGTGTAGTTTTTCCAACGGTCAAAGTGGTAGAAGCGTTTCTTATATCTTATATACATGTATTTAGGTCATACTCATAAATGTATCGTTGAGTGCCTTTGTTTTGTCCAGCACACTGAACAACAGATATGTGGTTATTAATCTCTGCTGCAAGGAACAAAAGATTGTGCATTATCTCAGTCCTTCAATTGAAATTAATATGGCTTTTCCCAGTTCCCAGTTATCTTCAGATAGTGAAGCAGTCAGCTCTGTTGTATTTTTTAAATGAAGAGAAATTGAGTCCAAGTTATACCAAGTTCTGAGGAGAATCTTATACAAATTTTTGCCCCTAACATGTTTGGTTTTCAGTTTGTTGTCAATGTTTATGCACACAAGATGTAGTGTGTTGCATCTGATCAGTCCATGCTTTGCTGTGTAGATACCTCTCTCTGGCTACGGAGGACTGAGCTCCATCACCCTCGAGGGCGTTGGCCAGTCCGGGACAGACAAGTACTTTGCTACTATTGGCCGCATCTCTGTTGGCAACAACTGTCTCAGCAGGGTGGTAGTCAGAAACTCCGGACAACGCTCAGCATTTGTCCGAGCAACACCTTACGAAGGTAGATATTGCAAGTTTCAAGTGGAGCTGTAATGTTGTCCCTCTTTGATTTAATAATGTGTTGTTAATGGATGTCATGATGTGTTTTCAGTGTAAAGTGAAATGTAATGTGATGCATGTAGTAGGGATGGTGTTTTTAGCATTGTTTCATTTAATCCCACTATTTGAACACTCTGTCCACACATCACAAAATATTATGATCTATTGATAGATCATATAATTGGGCCAGTAACAATGGCATCACATCAGTACCCTGATCAGTCTGGTTGATAATTAATTATGAGACTGCAAGATCTTGGTGAAGTATCTTAGTATAAATATAGCAAGATTTAGTTGAATAAAGAGACAGTGATTAAGGACATTTAATTGGGACTCTCTCATGGTGTTATCTGGCTTTCAGATCTCCACTGCTCTAAGAACCTTGCCCCTGGAAGGGTGGCTATTGACCCTAACGAGTTTGTCCTCACTCCAGGCCAACAGAAGGTAAGCAGGGTCATACTGTGTATCAGCATGAAAACAAACACATGAAAAATATCCCAACATTTCTAAGCATTACAAAGTCTTCCTAAGGCATGTCAAAATGCTGGTTTTCGATGAGCGTATCACAATGTGTATCAGTTTCATGACTGAATGAGTAAATGCCTGTAAACTGGTTATATTGCACAGGCTTATAGGTGATATATTTTTGTAACGGTACTCCTATTTACCTAAAGGTAATAAATGAAACTTGTCTCTGAAATAGGCCGCCATATATCTGGAATATTGCTGAGTGTGGCATAAAACTAAACTCACTCACTCTGAACCACATACACTGGCCTGATATTGTCGGCACTAAGACTGGAGCTCTGATTGGGATATTTGGGCTCAGGAGCCGCCATAATAAAAAAAAAGACCAAAAGAAAGGTGCCTTTTCGGCTTCAGTTGGGGGTGGGGGGGGTGGGGGGAATACTGTTAAACCAGGGAAGGGTACTTCAGCCCCTCCCTCCAGCGGTGGCTTCTACCTCTGCAGCACCTCCTACTGAACCCTCGCAACCGTTAACATTCGATTTACCCTTCATCTTCGTTACAGCAGCAGATGGCGTAGCTAAATACCTTGATTTCGGACGCGATGTTCGCCGTCCGTCCGGAGTCGGGTGTGTGTCCGAATTCAGCTTCCATGGGACTCCCCAGCGACGCCTCTGGCGTAGGTGTGGGGACTTCCCTACGGGGTGCGCAGGAATCGACTTCAGTGTCGGTTGCCAGCCACTCCGAGGTTGCCAATGTCGGTCATGTGACCATAGCTACGTTGGGAGCGTTGCAGGTGATCTGCCACCCAGACTCAGTTTCGGGCGTCGGGTCTATGGCGTCGGGCCGCTCGGCTCTGCTCGGGCCTCTCTCTCTTTCGGATGTTCCCTCGACCGATCCCCCAGAGCTATCCTTAGATGACAGATCTGAGGTGTCACTCATGGGGGATCGCGCCGAGGAGATCATGGAGGAGGGGGTGGGCCAAGCGAGTCTTCTTTTTCACTCGGCACTTCGCTGAGGCAGGTGTGGGAACGTATAGCTTCCGTCCTGATGGAGATCGTGGTTGCTTCGGCGACACCTGACCCCGAGGAATTCCGTCTACCGGGTGAGGCTTTTGCCCCAGTCAAGGTGGTGGATTCTCGGTTGCGCATCCTCCCGTCTATTTTGTCAGAGGTTATTAACCCTCTTTTAACAGGTGCGCGGTCACGCTTCTATTTACCGGAGCTAGACCGGTGTTACCTCATGGGTGATCTTAGCCTGTATAACCCTCCAGTGGTCGATGACTGTATCTATGCATCGGTCGCCCTGGGGGGTTCCTCGGGCAGCTCTTTAGCTTTGGCTAAACAAGGGCGGCGCCTGCCTCCATTTACTTCCAACGTTACTGCCCTCAAATCGGATTATAGGTCGTTTGAGGAGCATCACCGTAATGCAGCTCAATGGCTTAAAGTCACAATACACGCCGCATATACTTCGGTATTGCAGAGTCAGCTTGTGGACGGCGGCGGTGTCGAGGAGGAGTGTGCCTCCCCTACACTCGCACAGCAGCTTACGAAGGTGCAGTCACATCTGGCACAGGACTCAATCAGGTCCTCGGCGTGACAGATGATGTCGGCAGTTATGGGCCTCCGTAGGCTGTGGCTGTCCATGGCACGGTATTCGCCGGCCACTCAACAAGCGCTTCTGTCACTGCCCTTCCGGATGGGATCTACTCTCTTCCCGGGAGCGGCATCGGTGGTCTGGGAGGCCGCGGAGGCTGTGTCTACCTTCAAGGAGTCTAAGCCCTTGTTAGAACAGCCTCATATTTCTCGTGCACGGCCCCCGGCGCTTACCTCCACTTATCCTTCGGCTCCGGCCAAGGACTCTGCTAAGTGGGCACAGCCCTTGCAGGCGCGGAAGGGTAGGGGTAAGGGTAGGTGGCAAAGCCAAGGCTGCGACGCCCCAGCAGCCTTTTCCGAGGAAGGGGAAGTCGGCCCCGGTTTTCCAGTAAGTCATCTTCCGGAGCCCTTGCAAGTGAACCCGAATCAAGCAGTCGGAGCACTGCAGACGTCGGGTATTCATTGCCTCTTGCCAAACCTTCCTGTCGGACTGGGAAAAAGTAACCTCCAACCCCTGGGTCCTATCCACACTCAGGGACAGCCACTTACCGCAGTGGAAGAGAGACCCGCCTCCCTTTTCCGGAATCCGGCGCACTCCTGTGCTGGTAGTTCCGGAGAAAGCCGAGGTTCTCCGCGCCGAGGTCCAGTCTTTACTGGACAAGGCGGCCATCGAGGTGGTTCCGGGGGGTCAGGAACAAGAGGGATTTTACTCCACTTATTTCCTGGTCACCAAAAAGGATGAAGGGTTCAGGCCGATTCTCAATCTAAAACGTTTGAACACTATGCAGCAGGTACCGTCATTCAAGATGGAGACACTACGGTCAGTGATCTCATCTGTAGAAAGAGGCGACTGGCTTACGTCCATCGATCTCAAGGATGCGTACCTGCATGTCCCGATGCATCCCGAGTTCAGGAAGTTCCTGCAGTTTTCCTTCGACGGGGTATGCTATCAGTTTCGGGTGCTTCCCTTCTGCATCGCTACGGCTCCGAGGGTATTCACCAAGCTTATGTTAATCCCAGCGCAAGTGGCCAGGTCACAGGGCAGGTGTTGTCACCTGTACCTGGACGATTGGCTTATACCAGCACTTGCCGTTCACTTGAGTCGAGACGCAACATTTGCCATAATGTGTATTCTCACCAGGTTGGGCTGGATTATCAACCTCAAGAAGTCAGACCTAGTTCCTACACAGGATCTGATTTTCTTAGGCGCACGGTTCGACACAGCGAGAGGCCACGTCTCCCTGTCGCCGGATCGGATCTCCAAAGTTCAGAGAATTGTTCTGCAATTCCTCGAGTCCCCCTCTACTTCGGCTCGGGTCTGGCTCCAGTTGCTAGGCAACATGGAAGTGATGGTGGACGTTGTTTGGAGGGCGCGGTTGAGGATGCGACCCATTCAGTACTTGGCGCGGATGTGGTCCCATGGCCGGAGTTGCGAGATGATTCTTCTCACTCCGGTTACGGTGGTGGACAGTGGTAGGGAATCTATCCAGGGGGTTACCCCTGGACACTCCCTCACCAACTCTCTCGATTCAGACGGACGCTTCCCTCACAGGGTGGGATGGCGTACTGGGCGCTCATTCAGTTTCGGGTCTCTGGTTACAGCACAAAACGCACCTGCACATCAATGTGCTCGAATTGAGAACTGTCCGGCAAGTGTTCCAACACTTTCGGGAGACGATTCGAGGCTGTGTGGTGCGTCTAGAGATGGACAACCAGACGGCCATGACCTATATCCTGAAACAGGGCGGTACGGTTTCTCCGTCCCTCCTAGAAGAGGCGTGGCACTTTCTACAGTGGTGCGACCGGTTCAATGTTCGGGTGTGTCCCGTGTATCTCCCGGGGGTGGACAATGTTCGAGCAGACGCGCTCTCTCGACGTGTTCTAGCTCCACACAACTGACTGGTTGTCCGGTCCTCTTTTTCACAAGCGATCGTCTCTTTCTCTCCAGCTGTTAACGTGGAAGGCTGCCTTTCTTGTGGCGGTAACGTCCGGCAGGCAGGTAGGTGACATTCATGGAATGTCAGCGGATCCTGCCTTGACCGTCTTTCACAAAAACAGGGTCAGTATTAGACTGACGGACTCTTAGTGTCCTAAGATCGCAGGCGCTTTTCATGTTACAGCGCCTATCGAGCTCCCTAAGCTCATGCAGCTTCCCTCGCCTGGTACCTCTCTTCGACGTGCTCACGTCTTAGATGTCCGTAAGACCCTTAGGGCTTATATCAAATGAACTGCTGATATCCGAAAAGATACCCAGTTGTTTTCTTGTTATGGCGCGGGGAGAGCTGGTCTGCCGGTGAACAAGCAAACCATATCTAGGTGGCTTGTCTCTGCCATTTGTATGGCGTATACTCATGACAGTTTCAGATCTCATGTTTTTCTGATCACTCCATTAGATTTCATCTCTAAAATCACTGGTAAATCGCAGGGAGCATGCTAATGTCATTTGCTGTGTCATCCGCGCTGTGATATTGCTTAAATATTGCTAAAAGTAGTTTAAAAACTAAACTTACTCAAGCACATTATGTTTGGCAGTTACGTGGCACAGTTCTCAAATTATAATACTGGTCCATCTCTTCCACAATAAAGATTTGACATCAAATAGTGCAGGATATTTATGTTATAGTGGAGATATGATGCCTCAGGTAATCAAAGATTTTTCACATTTCATTCTGACTGTGGTGTCCATTACATTGTTTTCTGTTCTCTAGACCGTCGTGATTGCATTCAGCCCATCAAACCGTGAGGCTGCAATCTGTGCCCAGCACAAGGAAATAGTGGGAGCTGTTGCTTTCTACCATGGAGATGAGGTCAGCAGACAAAAGTACAGAAGGTATGCTTGCATTATAGTCACAGGAAACTGGAAGGAAGCCTTTGGGGGTTTGTTTACATGATTTACCATATTTAAACACATTGGTACAGTGATTGAACTGAAATATGAGCTTAACATGAGTACATGGGTATGTTCTAAAAACACACTGTTGCTGTACTAATGTGATTTATGTGTGAAAGTACTTAATGGTTAAAACTTCCACTCATCATGCTGAAGATCAAGGTATGATTCCCAACATGAGATTAATGTGTGAAGCCCTTTTCTGGTGTCACACCCTGTGATATTGCTGAAACAGTGCTGGAAGCAGCATGAAATCAGTCTCACTCATTCACTGACATTTAGAAAGTCACATGCAACACAGTTATCACTTGTTCATGATGTATAAAATGCATTGGTGACTGTGAAAAACAAATAAGCAAAACTGTAAGTGTATAGTTGCAAATCAAAAGTGCAAAATTTTGTACTTGGGTTTACCTCCCTCGAAACGAATCAGTCGCGATACTGAACCCAGTCAGGGCTGGTGGGTATACACTCAGGTTTTAGAGAGTGTTGTCATTGGCTACTGGTTCATTTGCTGATACGCTTAGCCAGCTCTTTGTTTATGGCTTGTAAGCCCGATAGATGTTTATTTCAAATTGCAAATTAATAAAATTAAAGTAATTAAAGTTGTACGTTACATGTTGTCATTAGCAGATAGGCAGGCAGGGAGACATATAGGTGTCAATAAACCAGATGTTCAGTTTTCTGTGTCTGCTTATCACAATCAACATGGTTTGACAGCAAGGACAGGAAGACCCTCCTGACAACCCCTACAAGACCGTCTAAGACCAAGCAAAAAGCTATGGTCTTTGTTTGTGATTTCAATCCAATGAACATAGAGCTCAATGCCATTATCTGGAAGCGATGGCATCTGCTATCCGGATCAGAAATATGCCAAAAAGTGTTAAACTCACCCCACATTATGGCCTACAGGAGGAAGAAAACCCTGAAGGATTATCTAGTACGTGCCTCACTAGAATACCCCAAGAACATGCCACAAGTCAGTGGCCAGGTAGTCACATTCCTTGACAACCCATGCAACAAACACAGCTGCAAAATCTGCATCGTAATGAATCGTTCAGACACTTTATACAGCACAGTGTCTGGTGTCAAATACCGTAAACGACGGTACAGGTGCACCAACAAAAATGTGGTCTATCTACTTACCTGCAAAAAATGCAAAAAAAAACAATGTGTAGGGGAAACCAAAAGATGTTTCAAAACAAGGTTGAATGAACACTATACTGACATCACACACAACAGAGATAAACCTGTTGCAATCCACTTCAACTCAGAAAAACATGGCAAATCAGATCTCACCTATGAGATCATCGCACAACTCAGAGAGGACCCTGAGCTTGTTAGCACCAGAGGAGATCACTTGAACTGAGGTGGATATTCAGACTCCACACGTTCGCCCCTCAAGGCCTCAATGACAAGATAGTCGGCTAAGGTATCCCCCTAGTCCTATTTATCTATGTATCTGCTCTGATACCTAAGCCACTATGTAGTAGACACACACGGCACCCACAGTCATTATGATGCGGCCCCTCTATGACGCAACTCCATGATGTCATCTGCCGACTCTAACGTTTCCACTGATAATCGGAAGCAATTTTACAATGTCTACCTTCACCAGTCATCTGTGTCAAGGAACATTTTCCAGAAAAGACAGCCTGACACGGCAGCTGAGGACCAAACATGGCAACAGCCGATATGAATGTCTCATCTGTAGCAAAGTCTACAAAAGAAAAGATGATTGGCTAAAACATTTTCGCCAAAACCTTGAACAATACACGTCAGAGAATCCCAGGAACTTTGTGGATCAAATCAAGATCACAACCACTGTTATGCCAAATCAACGCAACAGGGGAATTACTCCAGTGGAAGGGTCCCCGGCCACTGCGCAGCCAGCCGCCTTTAGCAGTATACCCATCATAGCGGAATCTAAAGTGATCCACTTTATACCTAATCATCACTTGCAACACAGGCCATTTGACACCATCTACTACAGACTCATACCCATACCGCCTTTCATGAACTGGGATGATCCAAAGCTCATGGAGGATCTCGTAACAGAGCCACGGCCAGTATACCGACCGCAATGCCGGGAGGATCTGTGGAGTTGCCCACACAGGAAGGATGCCACCCTACAACCAAAGGGAGGGAGTACCTATCACTAGCCCCAAGTGCCAAAAACTCACATCCAAGCTGCCAGCGTAACAAGACAAGCTGGCAAAATAAACTGTGGCATTGGTAACAATGATTACCAATTATTTTAAGCTGTCCACTCTGCCCGGACCAGACATTTCTAGTCCACAGTGTGTATACCACTCTGACTTATGGAAACATAAGTCATCTTACATGATTAAACTCTGTCAATTTTCAACCTTATTTGTTTGATTTCGTCCTCTCCTTATACCTTAAGGAGGGGCCCCCGAGCCTATCAAACCAATAGGCCACCATTCTTGTTTCCTTTCCACAAAAAAACGAAACAATTTATCACTGTAATACTTTATTACAATACCATAATAGCAATACACAACATACATCCATTATCGGTGTACACATTGGCCAATCTTTATAACAGTATAAATACATGTGCCGAATATCATCAAGCATATTCACATATGCCTTTAAAATCATAGTCAAGCCACCCGGCATTCCATAGCCTCACCGGCATAACCCCGTCGGCAAAAACACAGGACTACCAAATCAACTTGGATCCTTGCCAGTGGCACCAGCACAATCCCGCTGGCGGTTGAACCACTGCCAAACACACACAATGGTTACTGACGTCATAACATCAGTCATCAACACTTGTCCACTGTGACATCACACAACAGCCACACATACAGGGTATATAAAGGGCTGCACAGCTAATGCAGAATGGTCTGATGAGTTCACTTAGAACGAAACTGGTCACCCCCCTGCTACTAAAACAGGGCCCACCGTCAGTTTCACATCTCTTGCGTTCCTTGAAACACAGTTTTAGACATTGATCCTCATATGTTTGGGTACTTGTTGCAGGGGTATTCGACGTGAACGCTTGTCAAAGCCTCTGAAGTCTGTGGAGAACCTAGGGATGAAGGACATCAACTTTGATGTCAGATACACTGATGAGGAGATTGCTGCGGTACTTGGTGAAGGTACAGAGCTTGTATGAGTGATAACTAGCCTGACTGGCTAGTGAATTTTTATGAGTAATTTTGTAAAATTATCACTCTCTCCAACTTGTTAAGTTGTAACACACTTTTAGGTCATGCATGATTTAGGCCTAAAAATAATGTTAAGTATATTAGCAGCTTGATGATGAACCTTCATTCAAATTTTGAGCTTGTGAATTATTTTTTGAGAATAGCTTACCTGACTGGCTAGCAAAAAGTAATTTCACACACTGCTCCATAACACAGGACCATCAGCTGAATTATTTTCCCCACCTTTGACTGACAGTGAAGCCGATGAAGTTATGTAAAGCTATGTGTTCAGAAAATACTTGTGCAGATTGTGTTCATGTAACGAAGGAAAGGTGACTCTGCTTTTCAAATTTCTGATTGCTTTTCTGGTCCAGTTCTCATGGATTTCACCAAGATTCCATCACTTTCATCTTTCCTTGCACACATGACATGTGAAGGTCCATGTTAGAATTGGCCTTCAGCAATCCATGCTTGTTGTGAGAGGTGACTGAAAAGGATTGGGTGGTCATGCTTGTTCTCTTGGTTGTCATTTTTTCACAGTTGCATAAGTCAGTGCTCATGCTGTTGATCACTGGATTGTCAGTGTCAGACTCAGTTATTTACAGACAGCCACCATATGGCTGGAATATTGCTGAGTGTGATGTTTAGCAACAGCACAACATGTAGCTCAAACTGTTTGATGTAACTTAAATCAACTTAAGCCCAGTCACTTCCTCTTTTATGCTTTCATGTCCATCTGTATGTGCATCCATATCAGTCTAATACAGTGGATGTTCTTATACATTTTAATACTGTCTTTAGTTAAGTGTACAAAACCATCTTCTCCCTTCCAGCTAAGGGTATGGCTGACAGTGCCAACGACCTGCAGTTGTTCTACAGCGCCATCTCCAAGACAACACTAGCACTGATAGGAGAGCCCAGCGTGTATGACTCCCTGCCAATGCAGACCCCACCCCAACACCGCACCTATTCCAGTCTGGACATATACCCCACCTCCCACCCCAGGTTGCAGAAAGTCACAGGGGACATGGCAAACTCTGACAAATCCCCAAACACTGAACCCAGCAGGTGAGTGAGTCAGCTCGGATATTAGCCCCAGTCTCACAAAGAGTCCACTTGTACAAGGCTTGGAAAATTGAATTGGTGACTTTTTGTGGGGGCTGTCATGTTTGCTATTTAATAGATGGGTACAGTGTACACAATCACTTGATTGTCTGGTCCAGACTGCTTATTTACAGAACTTGTGGCAGTTTAATTTAGACATATTGTGTGTCGTGCTTTTTTAAAGTATGTCAGTATATCTTCAGATTGTCATGGTGCCATTTTATTTTCATAATAAATATTGTGTATGCGACAATATGACCCTAACTTCAACTCACACCTGTAAATATACAGGTATTATTGACTGTTACTCATCTGTTGTTACACTGATACAGGGACTACGGCTCCAAGTATGGTGTGAGTAAGATTTACCACAGTCAGACACAGCCTGTGTCCACTGAGAAGGATGAGGACTGGGAACTGCAGCCCGATCAGCTGATCCTTACCCTGCCTCCACGTAAGTTTAGTCGTCAGACTGAGTCAGCTTTAGGCAGGAGGCAAACCACTGTAATTTTCTTTGTATGTTTTAAATATTTTGTTTACAAGTTCTAATTCTTTTGTAAATTATTACGATATTTTTAACAACTTTTTATAATCAGGTCCTTCACAAGCCCCTTCACAAACGTTTCTCTGTATATTTAGGCTTTGAAACTGTATTTGGTTTATTCATTTATTTACTTAGAAATTCTTTATTTAGAAATTCAGTGAATCTGATACCAGCAATTGTGTTTCTAAAATGTTGTAATGGAAATCTGATCTGAGTTCAACCATGTTTGTTACAAGAGAATTCCTTTGAATACCATACCTGTTACATAATCCATGTCCTATGCTGTAGCTGTGCTCACTCTATTAACATCCGTACGGTTGCAACAGTTCTCTTCAGTTAGTGTTTTGGATAATAGTCTTTTATTACAAAATGTAGAGACTCTGAGATGAAATATTTCTGTGTTGCAGGTGGTGAGGAAATTCCGTCTCGTTCCTTCCAGATTCTTAACTTTGCCAGAAGGAAGATGAAGTAAGTATTGGAAGACCTGTGATCTTGGCGTGTACTCTCCATATGTTGGAATGAGTGTTGGCAGAAACTCTTTATTGCTTAGATGTAGCTTCAGTTTGGTACATCTGAAGAGATGTTTGGGCCAAAATGCATATGAAGTGACTTTACAGTAATGTCACTGTAGCTATTTAAGGTACTCAGTCTAATGTAACGGCACAGTAAGTTGAAAAGCAGCCTAAAATGCTGAATTTCACTATTCCAAGGTGTGTTTTTAAAGCAGCCATCATCCACAGGTTGAATCCCAGGCTCGGTTGTTATTACTTCTTTGCTTGGCATTCTAGAAGTTGAGGAGGTGAAGAATGAGGACATATATCCATACAAATTGTCCTCAGGCTTCAGTTGTTAATACTCTAGTTCGCAATCACAATTACTAGATTTTTCTCAAAAGTTATAAAAGCTGTATCACATCAGACCATGCTCCCACCTAGAAGAGACGTTCTGTGATAAGAATGTGGAATACAATGTTACTACCAACTTACTGTTTCCTTCCAGCTTCGACCTCTGCTGGCCAGGCCACTGTGTGCATGTCTCTCCCAAACAGGGAACAGTGAACCCCAGGTGAATGTATGCCCTTTCTCTCACATGGAGAGAATGAGCATATATCTCTTTTGGATCAATGAAAATCTGAAGTTAATAGGAATATTTATATGATTGCATCATCTATGACTCATGAGTCATACTTCATTTGTCACAATGATTTCAGAATTTGTATTTGAGACAGTTAAAACAATGAGTGTAGAGATCTATGGATCCAGACTACATTGCACAGAGGACAGTATTTCTTGTGCAGTATATGCCATATGCTTGTTATACGTGGTTGATGCATGTCATTGAATTCCATTTTTATGGCCCGATGCTCATAATATCAGTCATTGGGTTCTCTGGTCCAGACTCCATTTGTTTTCAAAAACATTTATCGACAATCAGGAATCAGTATAACTTTATGGATAACAGCTTCTGGTTTATTTATTAGTGATGTTTGAAAGTATGTTCTTATTGCAGCTTTATAACATGGAAAGAATCTACACTGAAACGTCAGTCTATGCTATAAATAAGAAGTTGTCATCTGTAAGGTCCTATGCTTTATTATCAATTCTTCACAAACTACTGTCGTGTATCTGGAATTTTACTGCGCTTAACCTTTAGCAATGACCCCTTAACTACACTTCATTGATATATGTTTGTACATATAGGAGTACCTCCGAGCTGCGTGTGAGTCCACTCTCGTGTCTGCATGACAGGCAGGACCTGCTGCCCTGGAGTGGAACCATTCAGGTCAACTGTGATAACCAATACAAGGTGAGATGTTGTCACTCAGCTGAATATCATTGATTGACATCTTGTGATTTTAGTTATTGTGCATTTCAAAACATGTTATTTTAATCCTGTAAATATTTTCTTATGATCTATGGCTGATTTGTGCAAAAATCACCAACATCTGAAGGATTGATCTAACTCCATTTTGGGTCCATTCAGTAAGCAAAAGTACTGTAAGTTCCCACAGTTCAAAGTATAGTGATCTACCTTAAGTTGCTGGTCTCTCCAATCTAGTTATAATTCTCTATCTCTCAGGGATGGCAATTTTCCGTGAATTCATGGAAATATTCAGATTTAAATGCAAGTTGATCGATCCTAGACCTGGATGGGGGCTTGCAGCCCCCAGACTGACAGCCGATTTTCAGCTGAAGTCACTTTCACCTGTTGCCATCCTTGATCTCTGAACTTCTAGTTATTTTACAGTCCTTCTTCGACAGATTTATTCAAAATAAACTATAACGATGTGGCTGAAATGTCGCTTATGTGACTGACGATTAATCGCTCGCTCACTCGCTCATCACTTCTCACCAACTCAGTATGTTGTCCATATCTTCACCCACAGGTAATCATTGCAGTGATTATTTGGTCTTGGAATCATTAGGAGTATGGGTAACCTAGTCGTTAAAAGTATCTGTTGGTCAGGCCTACTCTCAGTTCCCTAAATGGGTACATACTGAAAGTGGCTAGAACAACTACTCACCTGCTCGTGCTGAAGAAACAACCAAACTGGTTGATACAAATTCTTTCACATTTGTAATTATTGATCATGCACAGAGTGATCTCCCTTTGACTGCTTGGGGGATTTTTAAACTCTGCCAGCCTGTTAAATGAGGTCTTCCACGACATTTGAAATAGATTCCAACATGAATGATATTGACCTGAACTATATCACTACCTCTTCAGATACTGAAGCTGCAGATACGTGCGGATGTAATGCAAGACCGCTGTAGTGATGTATCACTGTCCAGCACGTCCCTCGTCCCTCTGACCAACCAGTCAGCTGCGCATTCAATCAACCTCCCTGACATGTCCCTTGACCTCAGCAAGGATGTGAAGCTGGCCAATACCCAGATCAAGTTCCTGAACACAAGGATAGGGGAGCACTGTGGTAAGAACCCAAACAAGTAGCTGTGTAGCTCCTGGTTCATCTCTGTGGCACTATCAAGACGATGTAGAGGTTTTAAGTCATAAGAACAGGTTTACGTTAGTTTAAAAGTTAACTCTGTGATAAAGCATTTGCTAATTAGTTTGGTCCCTAAAAGTGTCTGTGGGGAGGCCTAGTGAAAGCCGAGGTTCAATTTCCCTGTCATGATATTGCTGTAATACAGTGGAAGCTGTCTTATTCGGATCCTAAGTAACTTGGTTTTCTATATATAATTCGGACCGAGTTGATCATCCCGTCAGAAGTTAACAATGTTATCATTACATATAGGCTAATTAATTCGGACTTCATGTAACTCGGATTTCGGACTGAAATCCTCCACCCTTTCAAGGTAATTTACTATGAAAACATCGCTAATTAGCTCGGACTAGCGGGATTGCCTGAGGCGGAAGTGCTTTGTGGTTAGCTGATTACCGACTTCAAACGGATTATCAGGTGTGATGATAACCAATTAAGAAAAGGAATTATCAAAGAAGTTCAGCAAGCTGACACGACTCAGTCAGTGTCATTTTGATGGTATGCGATTTTGTTATAAAAAGACGATACTCCAGTAATTTCTCATCAGTGACAAAATGCCTGAACCAAGGATACGTTGTATTTGTTGATTTCTGTGGAGAAAATTGAATCAGTTGCGCTTCCATACAAGGGCGTTACCCTGTGAAATAGCGAGTAACACAAAAACATGGTACGTCACTTCTAGTGCTCGTGTTTACGGACAAGAAATGAGTGTTGCATTGGAAACCACCGGACAAGAGAGCATTCTAAGAGTAAATTATTTATAAAAGATGAGGTGATATTTATTGACGGAATTACAGTTTTGATAATCTACTGATACACAATAATCTCCATGATCATCTATTGCGCTATTGCCCAGAAAAAACGTTACACCATGGTAAAAGTACCGTGCATGCGTATCTGCTGGTCAAGGGGGCTAACTCTTGACTCTCACCCGTCCAATGCAGACTCCTTGTAATTCGGACACAAAAGTTGGTCCCAGTTGAGTCCGATTTGGACAGCTTCCACTGCATTGCTAAAAGCAGTGTAAAACTTGAGCTCTCTCCCAGTACCAATGGTACTTGTTGTTCCCCAGCTTGGTGTTTGCGTTAAGGGTATACTGCTTGATCAGTTCGAAGTCAATATACTGTCTCTGATTAGCTTAGCCATGTGGAAATGTGCTTTCGACTGGAAAGTACAGACTATCACAGATGCATATTACTGTTATGTGAAGAAATATTGAATGCAGCATCACACCTCATTTCACTTCTGCTTTAATTTTCAATTCTCTATGCCCAAACTGTTTCTTTGTCATTCTTTGTTCTTTATCATGGAAAGTCAGACATTTAATGTATATTTACTTTATGGATTTCTTTGTAGTCAGCATGGTGTTTCATCAGAGTACATGTATGTCTTCCAGAGAGTTTGTTGGAGTTCACCAACACGGCCAGTGATCCCATCTCCTGGAATGTGTCCTCATTTGCCCCGGCTTATGTCAAGGTGGGAAACCTCATGCTGCTGCTGCAGTAACCATGGCAATGGAAAAATTGAAAATACATGCAATGCTACAGGAATAGTTAAAAAACGTATTTAAAAAAAAAACAAAAAAAAAACATCTTGATTCTTAAAGTGTAGGTAGGATATGAAGAGACAAAAAGATCTCAAAGCTTGCTGTTTCACAGTATTGGTGTCTCCATGAACACGTCAATCTAACCACTGGTTCTATATCAGAGATATTATCAGTGTGCTAAGTGACTGTGTGCAAGTGGATTCGGCTATTGAATTTGCTAATAACATTGAGGTATGAGTGATGTTTGGTGAAAAGTTAGTTTCAGGAATTCACTCATGCTAAAGTTTATTAAACCCATCCCTCATAATTCTTGCTTGTCATAAAGGTACAATGCATGAAGCCTATTTCTGATATCCACCATCATGATATTTGCTGGAATGTTACTAAAAGCGACATAAAACCAGACTCACTATTTCCTTTGCCAAGCATGTTATAGTTGGACTGTTGTTTTTGTTCTACAGGGAGTTGACCACAGTAGTGACGTGTACCGTGTCACCTATGCTGTCTTCCAGTTCACGGAAAAAACAGGGCAGCTCAAGCCAAGGGAGACTGCCAAGGTAGGTTGTCCATAGCCTTGTTCCAAGCACAGTTCATGTGCTTATATTGACAACTCAGCCCCAAATATGTAGAACCAATAAGAACAACTTGACCTATGAGTTAATGCTGGGATCCTGCCATTTGATATTTCCTCGGCCAGAGCCATAATACTGAAAATTTATCACAAACTCCAGTCAATTTTTCAAATGTTAAACCATCCTAAAAGCAGTAGATGTCATAAGCCTTTGCAGTGAATTTGTATGCAGTGTGGCCTTGCAGGAGTTTGTGAAATACAAGAGTAGTTGCCTTCATTAGCCCAGAGATGACTGACCAGCTAACAAATGTTGCAGGTACCAGTGGTGTTCTTCCCTCAGTCTAGCGGCACATTCACGCAGTACTGGGATGTGAAGTGCAAAATCAAGTCATCAGTCGCTGCAAGCTCTCTCACTTTCAAGGTGCATCTCACAGGAGAGGTAGGTTGTCCACAAAGTCCTCATGACGCCAGTGACCCAGGTTTGATTCCTTACATGGTTACAGTGTCTGAAGCCCATTTCTGTTGTTAATTTGTTGAATATTTCTTAAATTTGTGTAAACTCATTCAACTCATTAAATTTGTGTAAACTCATTCCAGGAAGAATATGTGTAGGGAAAGCTCACCTTTTGCTAGTCTGTATGTTTTCTTATGCCACAGCTGTTCTGTTAATTTGCCACCAACTGAAGTGATGATACACAAACAGTCAGTGGTTTGAACGACCTCTAGTTACCTGCCTCCACTAGAGTCATTATATTGCAGGGTGTGGAGGTGGACAAAGATGTGCGTCCAGAGAAGCCAACCAATACTACCCGACACAGCAGTTCCTCAGACAAGAGCAGGAGGTCCAGTAGAGACAGGTACATTAAGGGAACAATGTATCTGTGTTGTCATTGTTAACTGTCCATTCATTACTGTGAGTTACAGTGCCAGGATGCTGTTCCTACATTGGCTGTATTTAACACTACCCCAAGAAGGGCCCCAGTGGCTGTCTCTTTGGACTAGTCTTCATGGTGACTCTGACTTTGACTGAAAATTCACATGATCCTCCACGGCTCTTTCTATAGTTGCTATAGAGCTGAAATAATGGTGATGATGTGTAACACTAAACTCACTGTAGCAAAATTGGGAATGTCTACTACATGAATATTAACTGATTCAAGTCTGTGTCATATGTTTTGACAGGGCTACTGTCTTGGTTGTGGCCTTTGAACAATAAGAATCAGGTTTTAGTAGTATCACATCACTACTATGGTGAGTGCATGGCATGACAATAGACCATTGTTTTGACTACAACTGGTATCATAGTATTATAAGTGGCATGCGCATTTTGCAACCTGGAACAATTTTACATCATTGATGTTGTAACATTAGGGGATGGCACATCCTGGAAGAAAGTTGCAGAAGGGGGTTTACAGAAATATATTTTCAAGGGATTAAGACATTTTAATGTGCCTCCAGTGCGAAGCGGAACAGTGATCGACCGATCCAGTTGATACAGTCTGTTGTGCATGCGGAATGTGATGCCGAGCAGAGAGTCACGGTCAAAGTGCAGTTCCAGAACACCTCAGAGAAGGCCCATCAGGTACATTATTGGGCTTGTTCCAGTGTGGTATCACCAGACTTGAGTGAAAAATATTGTGTGTATCTGTTCTTTAAAGTGCATAGAAGTTCATGATCAGCTTGTAAATGTCTTTGACTTTTTATTATCATTTTTAATCAAGCTTATCAAATTGAAGTAATTAGGTGAAATATTCAGTGTGATTGAGTCCACCAGCCATCATTTGCTGATTGTGATCTCCTCCATTTCCAGATCGAGGTTATTCCTTCACAGCCTCCGTTCTATGTCAAACACAAGACGTTCACTATTGGGTGAGTATAAACAAGAGCTGGTCTGTTGTACCCAATGCTAGTGGGACCACACCATTTATTCTAGATCTTTTTGTTAGATATTCCCAGCTAGAGTAGTTCCTCAGCAACATTTGTTGGTTGTATGAGGTGACTGAATGGGTCATGGTCACTTGGCCAAGTCCTACCTTGAATCGTTACTCATGTTTTCACCACTGGATTTTCTGGTTCTTTTTGATAATGATCCAGACAATTCATGTAATAACAAAATATTCCATTTGGGTCAACTTACTGCAACAAAACTGCTCAAACTGCTCTGAATTTTTTAACACTAATTAAGATTGTTAGCAAGAGATTTTGTGCCACGTAGCACTGTGGTGACACAAACACATGACCTTGGAACATATGAGTAATATGCAAGGAATCTGCAACACAGTATTCTTGTCATGAAAGGCATCCCTAATAGGTTTGGCTGGTCAGGCACGCTGATGTAGATCAATACTTACATTATAAGTTGTTCCCTGGTCATGAGCGGGACATGAGTTGATGTACCCTCAATGTTTGTTCATGTTCCTTAAGCCCGAAGGTCGAGGATTACATCAACCCATGCCCCGCTCGTGACCAGTGAATGACTTATTTATCTTACCGAACAACTCAATGTTAATTTTGAACTGTTTGAAGTATGGGTATCGGATCATACACTTCAGCCAACCTGTAGGAATCAAATGCTGCATCTTCCTTTTTTTCCCACTGATATTGTCTTAGTAAAGTTGCCATGGTGTAATTCCCCTTATTAATATTCACAGGGATTACATTTGAATGTTTAGTAAAGAGTTATTTATTGGAATGCAAGGCAAACGTTTTTTAACCATCACTAGATATTACAGACGGCACAAAAAGTCAAATTTAGATTTATCTCTCTTCCATTGATTTGCATTTGCAAGACATCGGTCATTTTCTGTGCATCATGCATGATTCATTGCTATTCGAGATAAAGAAGTACTACCACGAAGTACCGAATGAATTGAAATGTTCTTTGCTTGTAAGTGGGGTACAAAGAACATAATAGAAGAGCGCTTAGCCAGTCACAAGGCGACATTTATGTGTGAGGTGAGATTATAGTTATTGACTGTATTGTCTTGTCCCGACTCTGTTGTTTACAGACTGACTTCTTAGTAGTGAACTAATGTTTAATTTAGTGCTAAACATCAAACAAAGCCCACACCACGAACACTCCTGGAACAGACTGTTGCCTGAAACAGAAATCCCTTCCTCAAAACAACACCACTTAAAACCATATTTCAGATATATCAGCCTAATGTTAGTTGGTGGCAATCTGAGGCACCTTTACACACTGTATTGTTGGACATAGTCAGATGTTCTTACTGCTAACCTCAGATCAGGGGCGGTGGGGTGACCTAATGGCTAAAGTGTTCGCCCATCACGCCGAAGACTCAGGTTTGATTTACCTCATGAGTACAATGTGTGAAGCCCATATCTGGTATCCTCCATTGTGATGTTGCTGGAATATTGCTATAAGCAGCATAACCTAAACTCACACACTCACTGTATTCAGTTCGGGATGATTCGAAATAGATCATAGGAATGTCACTCATGGCTTGTATAAGGAAGTGACGAACGATTTGTGTATTTGTGGTGTTAATGTTATACTTGGCATTTGGGTGAATACTGAATTATTTCCTACAAATGCAGTATTTTTGTTAGTCCCAGAGTCCATCTATAACTGTCCTGGTCATGAACTTAAAAAGACATTTAAGATGCATATTAATATATAATGATCTGTTCGTCGGTCTGTTATTAGCTTAAAAGTTGTATCTGTTTGTGGTTTGATGAAAGATTATTCTCAGACGTGCAATTAGTCAACTTAATTGTGAATATGAACTATGCTCATCAATAAAATATCGCATGTTCTGCCTTCTCATTGTCTCTCATTACCATGGTAACAATAGCAATTGTAGGTGTTTTTATGGCAGTGAATTATTTATAACTTATTGATATTTATACATTTGTGTTGATACTGCATCACCATTAAACATTTATTAATGTTACAATATATGCTGACATCCCTTGTTAGGTACAGTTGCCAAGTATGGCGTTAAACCTTAGTGACACTCACTCACTCACAAAGAACTATGACATTAATGAGACAAAATCCAGTCATGTGAGTTTATATTAGGACATTTTAAATTGCAGCACACCTAATTGTAACCAGACTGTCTGGCTTACTAATCAGTTAATCTAATCAGTCGAGCCAGACTAATTTTACTCTGTCATCATAATTAAGTCTTGTTGACACAGATGTGTCTGTCTACCAGGAACGCCAGACTATCCTGACAATATTTCATTTTAAAATACGAATAAACACACTTCACTGATTATTTCGTGTGAAATGCTGTTCCAGTGCTAGAAAGATGCTGAAGTATCCTGTTGAGTTTAAACCAACTCTACGTGGCTCCTTTGACGGTGTGCTTGTATTCCGCATCGATCTGGGCTACAGCGTCAGTGCTCAGCTCAAGGGACACAGCAACTGAGACACCGATGAAGAACGGCCAAACCTGAGTAATGCTCGATTTTGAGCATTTATTATGTCTATTACAGAATCTGACTCTACCCACTGCCGGTATGAAATGCTCAGCGAATCTGAACATTGGGTGTACAAGAGTGCTCAAAATATTGTGATTTGTGACGAATCATGGAGGTGTGAGAACTAAGTTCTGAAAATGAGAGTTTGTGAAGTGTTTGTGCAAGAATCTCAATGGTGCCGTATTTCATGTTTGCACAAGAACAGTTTGTAAACAGCTTTAAGTTGGTACTGTGAAGAACTGTTCATGTTTTGAACAAAGTTATGAATCTTTACATATTTTGTACATTTATACATGGTGCATAACATGATAACCAAAGATACTGCCAACAAATTATTATTGTCAAATTATTGTGTACTTCCATTGAAACATGCCTTCGCTGCAAGATGAATGTACAGAAAATATCATTAATGGACAATTCTGTATAAATTATAAAGGTATTGTATATGAGAGATATATTGTTTGATGTTTGTGGGGTGCCGTCTTTTATTTTAATAATGAGCCATTTAGAAAACTGTATTGTGTGTCACTGCTGACCTACTTACCCATGGTTCTTCGGAAGGAGTGTATGTGTATGATATGAGCGATTCTACAAGTCTTTACAGTGAAGACTTTTTGACTTAAGGATTTCAGTTTCATCAAAACAAACAAGCTGAAATGACTTCTTTGAGAGCCATTTAAAAGTTCGAGAACTAAAGAAGGACAAGATGTACGTATGAAGAACTTCATTACAATTAGGAGCAACATTTCAGTGTAGGGTCAAACACTGTTATCAGTCAAGTCATTGCTCCAAATTGTTATGACGAAAGTATTCATCCATATGTTTTCCCCTTCAGTAAGTTGAAATAAATATAAACCCTGTCTGCATTGAAACTAGAGTTCAGAGTTGTGCAGTGAAGACAGATCATTGATAAATACGATACATTTCACTGTCTTGAGAACTGCAGTGGCTACTACAGGAAACTAGCGAAAAAATGTAAAGTGGACTCAAGTCATTATTCATTCAGTCTGTTCATTTATTCATTGTTTTACCACTCAATTACTCCTGTACTTGTACTTGATTTGGTGATGACTATTTGTTTCTCATTGTGCTATTTATGACGTGCAGTGTCAGGTGGGTGTTCATGCACTGCTGGGTGTGAATGTAGATGTACTTAGAGGAAGGCATTCAGATTCAGTACAATTGCTAAATCTTAGTTATCTATACAGTATACTGCTGGAAACAAAATCTTCAGTTTTCCTCCAAAATTAAGATTAAACATTATACATGCATGAAATTTTGTTTGGATTGTCATGAATCATGTTGCAATGTTGTCATGTTTTGTGTGATTTATGAGTATCGATTCTTGTCTGAGTGGTTAATATTGCCAGATATTGAGTTTTGTTTCACTGCCAAACATGCACTGGCATATATAACTGATACATGCTGTACATTTAGTACATATTTCAGTCTACTTGTTTTCCATGCCATGTATAGCTATATATCAGCTTCAGAAGCCGTTCTCATGTCTTTAAATCTTGTTTTTCATACTGCAAATTCTCAAATATGCTACGTTACCAATGAAGCTACTTGATATCCTGTTACTATCATAAGCATTGCTGACATTGCTACCTGATACTGTATGTGCCTTACATCATAGGCAGTGATAGGAAGTCTGAAGATATCACACTGTGTTGTGCATGCTTACTTCAAACACTGTCTCAATGCCCTGACATTTAAGTGTGTGTTAGTTCTGCTCTTGTTGAACAGAGGTATATTGTAAGCTGCGATACTGATCACATTCCATATATGTATGTCGAAATGTTGGTGTGGACTAACATGACATGCTGAAGAATCTCAATCATGTGTGCATTGTTAACAAATGTATAGTCTTGTTTGCTGATAAATAAGTTCACATCCTTGTGAAGAAAGCAGGTCTTGTCTTGAAGAATAACAAGGGCTTTGTATGTGATTGAATGAGTATATGCACATTATGTTTTGGGGTGGTCGCAGATATGCATCATCAAAATAATTGCATTTTTGCATGTTGATTTCTAAATCAATAAGTGCATGCCATAAATGTATTTACAGTAAGGAACAAATGCATTGGAATTGAATTTCATTCACAGACAAAGTTTCCTTTTGGAAAGCTTTAAGAAAAAAATTGTCTGTTATATTTGAATATAGCTCTATGGTTACATGTAAAATGAACATCGAATTGATATTGTCAATGTTATATCTTGTGTTTTTTGCTTTGCGTGTTTTTAATACTGTCCAAGAGTAACTGTGAATTGTGTAGTGTAATATTGTGTCTGTGCTTAATGTATGGTAATGTCATTGAAGAGTCTATATCATCTGCTCCATCACCCTTAATTATGACTGCCGTTGTTTAACTAAAAGGCTGTAGGATCTGAATACTGGGGGTGGTGAATCTGCACAAAATTACCTCAGATCAATAGGAATATGTATCAGCACTTAACATGAGTCCGTCAATGCCAGACTGCTAATGTTGGCCTTGCTGTTGTATCCCCACACTGGTGGAGAGGGAGTGGTCAGATAGCTGTTGTCACAGACTGTGCATGTCTGGAATCAGGGAAGGGTCTTCTCAGTCGATATGGTGCTACTATCTTCTCACGTTAAACAATGCATTATTTATGCAATTATTGTTGACTGGGTGGTCAGCACAGGTTAATGTTGAATCATTTTTTCACAGAAGCAGTTTCTGACTAAATCCCCGCTGAATTGAGATCGTTGTAATTGACAATGTTTTCTTCCATGACCTTGTTTTTATATCCTTCGTCTGGCCCATGGTAAAATTCAAGGTTTTCTAAAATTGGAAAAATGGCCAAATCAGCTCTGAGAAGCTGTCATTGACCAAATGTAACAAGCAAGAAATTATTTACTGAACTAAGCTTTGGAATGAAATAGTAGCTGAACAGCATTCAACATGTAGAACCAATTATGAAATATTAGAAGAATCCATTTTTCATATAAAAAGGTAGTCTGTATTGCTGACATTGTCTGTATTGCTGACATTGTATTGCTGACATTGTTTGTATTGCTGACATTGTATTGCTGACATTGTTTGTCTGTATTGCTGACATTGTTTGTTTGTATTGCTGACATTGTTTGTTGTCTTCTAATCAGAGAGATTGTAGTCTTGCTGGGACGAAAATGCTGATCTGTTGCCAGAAAATTACTTGACAGAATGACCTCAGACACCATTATGCATTTCTGAACATTGATATTAGATCTTGAATTCCTTGTTTATCCTGTACATATGTCCATATAGGTTTAGAATTCCCACATGGCCAGAGTATGTGAAGCCTTTGGTGTCTTCCGCCAGAGATTGAGATAATGGTGTAAAAGCCATACTATTGGTTTGATGTTGTATCTTAGCATAACACATACCAGAAAGCATTTACGGACAGGGAGCTCTTGTATTAGTTTGTATATCACAGCAGTGTAAAGAAATGTAATATCAGTTAAAAGTTGTACTCCGGACCCTTTTCTGGGTCTCATTAATATTAAACACTCCAATGCTCGTGTTTCGGGGGTTGTAATTTCAGTGTATTGGAAAAAGGCTCATTTTACAGATGTCTTGGACAACAGAAGTTCCATAGATTAACAAATAAATTGTTTGATAGTTGTTATTCATAGAGCATAATTGTTTCCGAAATATAGTTACATTGTGGTGTTGAAAGTAAAATATGGGTGCTGTTTCCCCAATATTTGTGAACAGTGGAGAAGATATGAATAGTTAAACTATCTCTTACCGCTTAGATGGTCATGCCATACATTAACATTAACTTACAACTTTCTGAGTGCAAAGAGAGCTTTAAAAATCTAGGCCCTGGATTAACAATGATTTATGATGAATTTGTAACAGGATGTATAAAACATAACAGATTCTAGTTCTGTTGATCGTTACAGAAAAGTGGTGAGCAGACACTACAATTTGAAATCATGGACAAATAGTCTCAATCAAAACCATGATGAATTTTTGAGTCATGATCCAGAAACTTCCAAGTAAGGTTTGTGAATAAATGCCTGATTACTTTGTGGTTGGATACAAATGATTGATCTCTCTGTATTGAACTAATTTTTTACTGCTTAAATTGTATCTAGCTTTGTGAATGGAACATGTTATCACACTGTTTATACAGTACTGACTGAAATATGGATATGTTTGTATATTATCTGCATGTGATATTGTGATATATACACTTGGTAGTATAACACTCATTGTACAGGCAGTTTATTCCGGGCTGACACCATCTTGTCCAGGTGTCCAGGAAGCACTGTTTGCCAAATGTTCCAGTTCTAACTTCTTCTATTTATGGGTAGACAGGGGGTGGTCGAGTAGCCTGTTGGTTGAAACGGTTTCTCGTCATGTTGAAAATTTGAGGTTGATTTCTCAGATGGCTACAAAGTGTGAAGCCCATTTCTGGTGTTCCCTGGAAGTGGTATTGCTGGAATATTGCTGAAATTGGCTATAACAATATGTGTTGTATTACCAGGTGGCTATGAATGCAAGATATATGAATCTATTTATTGAGCCAGTGTACACCATCCTGACTAACCCAGGGGAGTTTCATAATCAGACTTTAAATTGTTCATGTTTTGGGGGCAGTGGGGTAGCCTAGTTTTTAGAGTGTTTGCTTGTTACACTGAAGCCCTAGGTTTGATTCCCAACATGGGTGCAATATGTGAGGCCCATTGCTGGTGTTTCCTGCCATTATATTGCTGGCATATTACTAAAAGCGGTCTCAAACCCTACTCACTCAGTCTTTCAACATTATGCTGTACAGAAGCTTGGAATTCCCATCAAAGAAAAGCAATCAAGAGAAGTATCAAATCTAGTAATATAAAATATTTTTCAAAGGTTGACGCCTGCTGAGATGTGCTCAACCTGGATTAGTTAGGAAGGTGTAGTATGTGATCTCTGCATTGTGAATGAAAGTGGTTGGCGGACTGTGATAGCATTATGTGGAGGTAGCTGCTTTAAGAGTAGAAGGGGAGATCACAGGAATTATGACATAAATACAATAATCAATGGGTTCATTTTGACCATTCATGTGGCTTCAAAATGTATCTTAACAAAGGAAAATATGTTTGTCTTTAAACAATTTAAGATTGTTTATGACTGTAAAATGATGTAAGATTATGCCAGATGTATTTGTGAAATCTATCCGTACACTTGTCATTGTTTCTGTGATCTGATAACTTGTGATCATTTATACTACACAAAAAAAGTTAAAGAAAATGTGATTCTTTCATATTACTACATTGAATATGTATGTTATAGCATGACAGATTGAATTAAATAATATGAAGGATAGTTTTTAACTTCTGTTGTGCAGTATATATTCGTCAAGCATGTGATGCTCTTGTAAATGATATAAGCACTTATTCCTGGACAAATATCACCTCATCTTCAATCCTTGAGGGTGATATATTGTATACCAGAAATAGAACATGTGTTCATTACCTTGAATGATTGAGAATGGTCCCATGTGAGACTCATTACAATTATTTTTGTATTGCTGATTTTCCTATGAAAAATGGCTGAAATCATGTGAACTCAAACGTAAGCGTACATCAGTTGTAAATTGTGTGTGCTTCTATATGTATGGGTATAACAAATCAAATACTTTTGTGATGTGTTGAAGGTAAGCTTAGATGCAGTGAACATGATTATGCAATAAACGCTGTATCACCATTTTCCTGTTCAGTCATATTTCACAAGCACCTTGCACAGTCTACACTGTCTTCCTGGGTCAAGATCAGACTACTGGAATACATTATGTCAGTGAGATGGGGAAGTCTGTGGGTAGTTAAAGTAGGAGGCAGCTTGTAATTGGATTCTTGCTCAATGATTGAATACGGGGCATGTTTATATACTAATCATGCAAGGTTCATTATTTTGGGGAGATATTTGTCTGTAGCTTTGTCACACAAGTTCATCATTGATCAAAATGTCCTTGATGGAAGCAGTCTGATTTCTGGCTGTGCCTTTCCATATTACAGCATTTCTTGTTATCCTTTGTCATGACCCATGTCTGTGTCACCTTCCCAACTGTAGTCAATGGTGAAAGCATCTGTCTGTTTGGGTCTCTATTGGTTGTTTGATCCACAGGTGCAATACCAAAACAGGAGGTAATGGTTGCCCTCCAGATGACTTTGGGCAAATCAGGAGTTGTATACTGTGTATTAGCTGGATGTCCACTGACATCACAGCAAGGGCGGTGGGGTAGCCTAGTGGTTAAAATGTTTGCTCATCACCACTGAGACACAGGTTTGAATCCCCACATGGATACAATGTGTGAAGTCCATGTCTTGTGTCCCAAACTGATATTGCTGAAAGTTGAGTAAAGCTATACTCCATGGTATGACACAAATCTAATAATAACGCATTTTTCAATAATATATCACCATTTTAAAAAACCCAACAAACAAATAATTGTTCATTACTTTTATTTGTTAAAAAACTCTTCCAAGGCTAGCAAAGATTTGTTAATTTAGGATTGGGTTGAGGTAATAGCGTTTGTTCATTCCCAAAACATGTGAAAGCATTCTTGTGCAATCGAGCATGCTAGATTTCAAATAGGTTCATATGACACTTTGAGGTCTAACGATTCATCGATACGCATCGATCAATGGGCGACGATTCAGCGATGTTTAACTTTGAATATTGCCGAATCGCAACAATTTCTTACTTTTGCTTCAGTATAAATATGCTTACTTATTTTCCGTTCAAAAGTAAACATTTTCTTGTAAATTCTTGCCTCAAATACTGAGTCAGACATAATGCTCGCATACTATCAACATTCACGCTGACGGAATTTGACGAAATATACTACCCCAAAAAGGAAACGCGTAAGTCATTTGCATTTTTAAAAAACTTATAATTACCTACTGTGTTCAAACAATCGTCAAACTAGGTAACAAGAGTGTTGATAACACGATTTTTCACAGCTGCACAAGTAAAAAATCGATTTTACTTGAAAATGTTGATTTTGATGAGATTTCTTACAAGGATAAGAAAGGCATCGCCACAGCGCAACAGAAATCACCTTCCATTTGAAATTGTGCATCAAAGAGAATTCACTGTCTTGCAAAAAATATCCAGATTACTTCCTTAAATTGGCATTCGTTTTGAAGGAGTTTCAATGACAAATCCCTACGTCACGTCTTGACTCTGCGACACGGAACATCGCCATTGAAAGAATGCATGCTGGAGATTACCAATCTTCTGTTGCCAGGTCTCTGAATGTTAATCCGAGCAAGATATCCTGGCTTGCAGCTCGTTGCAACCAACAGGCATCACAATTGACCGCCACCGTACAGGCAGACCTCGAGTTACCACTGCAGCCTAAGATCGGTACATTCGGGTAAAACAGTTGCGTGATCGCACTGCCACAGGTGAGAGCACAGCAGCCAGAGTGCCTAGACTTCAGAGGATATCCTGTGAAGGATGAAAGAGATTGGTCATAGAGCCAGGAAGAATCGGGGATGTGCTACGTCGTCACAATCGTCACGTCTCCGTTACATGGAAGTATCTACTTGGTTGTATAGACTTTACCTTCTTCTAAACTGGTGTATAATTTCATGCACTAAAGTCTATTTGTGGACGAGTTATACATATTCGAAAATACGATTTCCAACAGATCAGGGCGGTGGGGTAGCCAAGTGGTCAGACCCGGGTTCGATTCCCCACATGGGTACAATGTGTGAAGCCCATTTTCTGGTGTCCCCCGCCGTGATATTGCTGGAATATTGCTAAAAGCGGCGTAAAACTAAACTCACTCCAACAGATCGCTCGTCTATGCGTTTCTTCTTTTTGGATAGTATACTTTCAATTGGTTGTGTTTTGATGCTAATTTGTTTTTGTGGTTGGTAAATTTTAAGATTTTAGTATCGTCATACGTATCGCGTATCGCTTTCTTAATATCATTTTATTGCACAGCAGCTTCAGTGCACAATACTTTGGCAATATATCGTCGTGGCACAAATATAGTATCGTGATATATAGTATCGCTTGTATGCCAACACCAGCACTAATGACACTTGCTCAGAAACTGATAGATCAAGGATACCCCGAACACCCAGGTTCGACCCCCACATGGGTATAATGCGTGAATCCCATTTCTGGTGTACCCTGCCTTGATATTGCTGAAATATTGCTGAAAGCATACTCATTACTATGTTCAACGCCTCAGTAGAGTACAAGTGAACATTTCCAAATGTAACTAGCAAAATTGTGTCCAATGCAATTCCCTATTTTGACAAGTACCACGCGTCTCCGTCTCCGTGGTTGTTTTAACTAGCGTTTTCATCTATTGATAATGAATACAGGATAAAATCACTTTACCAAAACCTCTTTGATGGTCATTCATAAACACATTTTCATGATGTTGTCGAAATTGGACAGAAAACGGTTCTTTCAGCAGAGATTGCCCACGACTGTGCCGCATATGTTTGTGCACACGCCGACACAGGTATGTGCTTTCGAGTCTGAATGGGCTTGGCGTTAGAGGTAGGGAAGGCTATCGGTTGGTCAGACTGTAATTTGATTATGTGCTTGAGTGGGTCCCCAGTAGCCCATGTACGGCGTTCGAGGCAGCGAAAGGTATCGGTTGGTTAGACTATAACTTGATTGCGTCCTTGAATGGATCCTCACTGCCCCATGCATTGCGTTAGAAGCAGCGAAGGGTGTCGGTTGGTTAGACTATAACTTGATTGCGTCCTTGAATGGATCCTCACTGCCCCATGCATTGCGTTAGAAGCAGCGAAGGGTATCGGTTGGTTAGACTATAACTTGATTGCGTCCTTGAATGGATCCTCACTGCCCCATGCATTGCGTTAGAAGCAGCGAAGGGTATCGGTTGGTTAGACTATAACTTGATTGCGTCCTTGAATGGATCCTCACTGCCCCATGCATTGCGTTAGAAGCAGCGAAGGGTATCGGTTGGTTAGACTATAACTTGATTGCGTGCTTGAATGGATCCTCACTGCCCCATGCATTGCGTTAGAAGCAGCGAAGGGTATTGGTTGGTTAGACTATAACTTGATTGCGTCCTTGAATGGATCCTCACTACCCCATGCATTGCGTTAGAAGCAGCGAAGGGTATTGGTTGGTTAGACTATAACTTGATTGCGTCCTTGAATGGATCCTCACTGCCCCATGCATTGCGTTAGAAGCAGCGAAGGGTATTGGTTGGTTAGACTATAACTTGATTGCGTCCTTGAATGGATCCTCACTGCCCCATGCATTGCGTTAGAAGCAGCGAAGGGTATTGGTTGGTTAGACTATAACTTGATTGCGTCCTTGAATGGATCCTCACTGCCCCATGCATTGCGTTAGAAGCAGCGAAGGGTATCGGTTGGTTAGACTATAACTTGATTGCGTCCTTGAATGTATCCTCCGTACACCATGCATTGCGTTCGAGGCAGCTAAGGGTATCGGTTGGTCACACTGTAACCTGATTGCGTGTCATGGTGACCCGACAGCCTGGGGCAGACCGTCCCGAGGAAGCTGGAGCATATCTAATCTCGGCCGTAAACAACAAACATGTCAAACTCTCAGAGCAAGCGAGAACATGAGACCTTCTTTTTGGAAGGCACAAAGGCGCTGCTTTAAGAAGCGCCCGAAAATATGCGACCTTTGTAAAAACTCTTCAAATGTGGTGAAGATTACGACGTATGATTTTTATTAAAAAGTCTGTTTTATGAAAATATTTACAAAAAGTACACCCCCTATCATACGTTCGTCCTTGCCAGTCATGATGTTCTAAGGCAAGACTGACGTCTGTTCTGACCTTCCAAACTGATAAGTTATTTACTTGTTGCGTAACAATAGCGTTAATACAGTCCAAACGCCGGCACATGCAGTATTACCTTACACTTCTCTAAACATTTTATATCACCGTTGTTTCTTCCTGGCGTGAGGAACGCATACATTGTACTGTTTATTATCACTACCCTCGCTCTGGAAAGTCTCCAGTACACCGAACTGCTACCTTCTCATGCCCCTGGCCACCTCAACCTTACAACATCATTGCAATGCGGAAGAAGCGTCCACTAAGAGAACATCCTTGGCTCGCCCCTCTCCTACACGTGGGATTAATTCGGTGTACAAACACCGTGGGTTTAGATAGATGCTGCTATTCAGCGAAGGTTGGAGTATCATGTGAAACACCTCAATGGGTCAGAAGGTGTGTCTGAAGGCTCAGTTTCAGGAGCTTCTCAGCTGGCTTCTTGACTTTGATACGCCCAGTACAGTGCAGAATAGGCGCGGGTCTGACATGCGGTCTTGCGCGTGCTGCACGTGTTTGTAAGAATACCTGGTTGCATTTGTTGGTAAGTGAGGTCATGTCAGCCCACTTCAGTTGGAGGACACGTGGGAGTGGCACATGCACTTTCGAGTTGGGCCTGCTTGGGCATTTTTTTGTGCTCTCACACCGCTTATCATGTGGTAGGGGCGGTGGGGTAGCCTTGTAGTTTAAACGTTCGATCGTCACGCCGAAGAGCGGAAGAAGCCCATTTCTGGTGTTCCTCGCCGTGATATCGCTGGAATATTGCTAAAAGCGGCGTGAAACTAAATTCACTCATCCTGTGGTGTAGGTGATTTTGTACTAAATAATATTTGCTCTGAGATGACGTCGTACCTTTACCTTCTTATTAATAATACAGACTTACGGTAGTCATAGAACTAAGGGGGTTTTTTTATTGTCCAACGGCACCTCGGAGTTTAAGTCAAGAATTAAAATGAAATCTCAAGTGACGTGTATATTTTCTTGTCTGGAAACCAGATTTAGATTCTCTTCATTTTGACGGAGTATCAGCCATCATAACCAGACGGTTAAATAACTAGTATCAAAAACATTAGTATTCGTCAAACTGATATTCATGAATACATCCACCAAATCACAGATCTATGTATTTCTTCAGATACGGCTCGACAGACGAGGGAACGTTAGAACTATTAGTGAAGGAAAACATTTTTTCCGACTTCCTCGCTTTTCACATGAAATGCATTTTCACAAAGGTCGCACACAAGTGTGCAATCAGCTGTCAGACAAGCGCATGTTTATGCTCCTTGTTTTGTAAAGAACGGCTCATTCATATTAAGCAAACTGAAAACGATCAAGTTCTACGACACGGGTGACAAAAGGAGGAATATGACACCCTTTGTATTCCACGGCTATAAAGAGTCACATTAAAACACAACTGGAACGAACCAATTCCGGCCCTGTTTTATTGTCCCCTTAATTCTCTGAGAGGGTCAGTCGAATTTGAACTAAATTTCGATCCGCAATAATGCATTTGCTGTTATTAAGATTTATTGGGGAAAATTCAAATAGTTCATATCTCGGTGTGTTACAGTCATTGACGGCAACGGGATTCTGAGCAGCCTGCACGATTAGGACGAAAGGCCATAAAAACGGTTAACAAATATTCCTCAGAGGAATAACTCGTTTCATGCTAAATGTCCAAGGGAGATAAGCCTATCTCTCAAACACATGCCTGTCTGGGGCGCTGCTCGCAAACACCCCCACCATACATCACTAAAGGGTGACTACAGAAAGGAGAAATTTAATTGGCCGTATTTATCAAACTCCTCAACTATCCTTTCAGCGGCATAACGCAGTGTTTCTTTGATTCCGTGATGCACAGGGGTGCAACAGGTCATGTTGACCCACGTTTAGGAGGAATCTAGGAAGACAGACGAGTTTCAACCATCCACGTGCAGGATTGTGTTCATATCGATTACGTTGTACCAATTTACCCCGCGACAATGAACCAATGCTGATAAAACTAATTGACACTAGGGGAAATCAAGTCGCCGCCATCTTGGCCCCAGACGATCTTTCCGTTTCTGGAAGTCGCTAATTCTCTCGCAAGCGTTGCTTCGTTTCACACCAGATGATCAAAGGCCTTGTGAGCATCTCGATCGTCTGCTATCAAATTTGACGGCGTCTTTTCACGCTGGAAGAAACGCTTGGCTTAAACATCAAACGGGGGTCATTGGGGATTTCAAGGTCATTTGTTGAGCTGAGGTCACACTAACGTTGAATGTGGCAGACGCTTGTATCAGGAGGCAACTAAGGTTTTTTGTCTGTCTTTTTGATATCATTATTGCTCTGAGTTATGGTGTAATGATATTCCATGTTTCTGGACGATAAACAGATGGCAGTTCCAGGCGCGACGCTGAAGCCAGCACGCTGAAACGGATATAAAAAGAACAACAAAAACGTCACTAAATGAAGACATTATTTAACAAAAGCCAAAAAAACCTTTGTGAGATTGTGAATCAATTTATCTAAAGATCGCACGAACATGACAAGATGACCGTGCCCGACCGAGCGGGCTGAGTTTCAGAATCATTTTAGCAATTTTACAAGCTTATCACGCAACGGACACCCTTAATGGAGGGCGCGCAATTAAAGCTAAGTAATCGAATCCGCAGGCTGCGCAGCGATAAAATTGAGATTGTAACTAGACACAGGCGATACTCTGTGAAGTGAAAGTACATGTGGCTAGGGCGTCTGTTCTACGGGACAAAGGTGTGCATGCCACTTAGATATTTTCTGTCAACGCATGTTTTATTAACAATATTTTCTGGCAATAGGGCTGAAACATGACTTTAAAATCACAAACATGTTTGAGTCAGTTATTTTAGTTTTACGCCTCTTAGCAATGTTCCAGCAATATCACGGCGGGGGACACCAGAAATGGACTTCTCACATTGTCAAACATGTTTGAAAAGTATGGGTTAAATATATTTGAAGGGAAATAAAACCCACATTAAAACGCCTTAATTCATGGGAAATTTTAGCAGGTTTTGGTCTTGTTTGTACTAAAATCAATGACACGTCAAAGAAAGACAGTAATTTCCTAATGTCTGTATCATTTGGACAGTTTTCAAGGACATTACTATGTGTATCAAACTCACCCAGAAGCAAGTTTAAGAGATCTACGTCAACAGTTAATATTTCAAGAAACCACATCATAAAAACGCCGAAAATGATTAAGGCCCTCCTCTAACAACGCAATGAATATTGTTGATCTGACAAGTATATATTGGCATAAACTGATCTGGAGTCCCCCTTCTGACGCTAGTTCACCTGTCGTTGGACACTAGAGTAGACCTCACCTGTCTGTTGCCTGGCAGCATATGACTTTCGTCCGAAACTGAGTCAAATACTTTCGTAAAGGTCAGATAAACTGACGACCAAAAGAAAGCATACACCTAATAACCATACAATTAAAACGTTATGTAAGTCTTGCTGGACTGGGAACCGACTTGTGACGCTGGCAGACTGATGTCCACTATGGTTAGTTGGTTGGTTAACGCTATGAAAGTGTTGCTGGACTGAGAACCGACTTATGACGCTGGCAGACTGATGTCCACTATGGTTGGTTGGTTAAGGTCGAACTCAGCAATATTCCAGCTGTATGGCGGCGGTCTGAAAGTAATCAAGTCTGGACCAGACAATCAAGTGATCAACAACATGAGCATGGATCTACGAAACTGTGACACGATGGCGTATGTCAGCCACCCGATCCCGCTAGTCGCCTCTTACGACAAGTATGTGTTGCTGAAGACCAACTTTAACCCGTATCTCCATTGTCAACTACGACACCTGTATAAAATATGTCGATAAGATATTGTTTTTTTGTTTCAATCAATAAAACTCGTATGTCTTGATTTGCCATGAGTATTACAACATGCTTGAACGTGACGTCACTACAATTGATTTTGTATTCGTCAGATGTGTTTCTCAAAAACTTTGAGCTGATGAAGAATTTTCAACAAATCCCTCATGAAATTACAAAATTATCATCAGCTAATGCCATGAGGTTCTTCAACCTCTTTCTAACAAAGCAACGCCCGACAGCAGACTTCAATAAGGCTTATTGATGTAACGCCTCTACCTTTTAAAGATCCTGTGTTGGGAGGTTTCTATTTATGGGAATAATTGTGTGATCTAAAAACGGCCATATGAGCTAAATGATAAACTCAGCACCAAAAACAGCCTCCTATCTACCATGTGCTTGCTTGTCTAGTTAGTGGGTGATATTTGGAGGATAATGAACGAGCGGCGAGAAACTACGGATATATCTGCCCTGAGAGAATTCCAAGTCACGGTCCAGGCTTTGGAGCCACTGACAGCTGATCAGTAATTCTTCGTTTTGAGTTTGTTGGTCTATTTATCATTTGTCCCACTGGAAGGATCGGTTTTCTAATCACCCGTTGTTTCATTGACATTACCTTTACTGTGAGCTTTTAATGGTGCAATCTAACCCTAATGATTATACATGATTATACATGTGTTTCAGAGTGTTCTACTTAAAATTCATGTGTTCCTGTATTCTCTTCCAAAATTGTGGAATCAGATTCCATTTGCTGTGTGAAATCTCATTAAGTGTTGGGTCGTGTCGCATAGCAAGATGAAAGTGTGACGTCATTTGTCGTGTGACCTCATAAAGCATGTTATCAGACGACCACTGTCCTACCCAGAGTTCCTTGTTAAGTCATCACTGCACCGGAGTGCGATCAGGCGACAACAGGGACAAATGGACCGCAACCTCTCTACAAAAGAACTTTAGCTTAGGTTTTCTTTGGCCAAATATGAACGTTTTGAAAGTTTACGATGGTCATAGTGGCGGGATAACTTTGTGTCATTGGGACCAGGGCCCACTGTCACAAAGCGATCTTAGCGCTACAACTGTCTTAAGCCAATGCTGGTGAATGGGAGTACCAATCATTGTAGCACTAAGATCGCTTTGTGCAAATGGGCCCTGAACAGACGTAGCTAAAATCGTATATTCTGTTGTTTTTGTCTCGCACCCCTTTAGAAGCCTACGCATATTTCCACCAATGCGGCCCCAACAACCACTATATATGAGTGTGTTTGGAATGATATTTTTGTTTGAGTGTTGTTTTAAGCCGAATTCAGCAATATTCCAGTCCGTAAATAATCGAGTCTGGACCAGACACTCCAGTGATTGAAATACTGAGCATCGATATACTCAATTGTCTGTTGAAAAAATGATGTGTTCTTACGACGAAGCTACACCGATTTGTGACTTCAAGACCAATCTATGACTTCATTCTTTTTTTTCGTGAGAGACCCTGTTTTCTGTGCTTGAAGATATACCCAACAAATAAAAGCTGTCAGTTATAGTTTCCGAGTGAATACATCCGAGTCACTTTGGTTAAATCTTATAGTCAGAGGTTCGAGTCAGTTGTTTTATATAGTTTGTTATCCAACTCGGATGGGTTCGAGCTATACGGCGATGAACGGTAAAGGTGTTTGGACCAGACAATCATGTGACAGATGAGAGCGAAGGTAAACGGCCTTGTGATTTAAGTTCAAGCATCGAACAAATACCGCAAAGGATATCGAGAGGCTTCTCTGAAAACAAACTGAACAGTTATTCTGGGTAATCCTAATAGTTGTGACGTCATTTGTCTTGTTGTCAAAGACAGATCAACCAATACTTATTTCTGAGTGATAGGGAAATATAAGAATGTTTAACATCGCGCTCACCAATATTCAAGCTATATGATCGTAATATTAGAATAACCAATCTTGGAACTTCACTGAATTTAAGTCATTAGGGACAGACATACATAGCTCACAGGTACACATTTCATGTTGTTTAACCCTCGACGACGGTCGATACGTAATCGAAAGAATGTCAAACACGTGGCTGATATCATGAGCTTCGATCCACGCAACTGGATTATGATGATATGAATCAACTATGAGAGCGACCACGATCACTGGGTCTCGTTAATCACCTGTTACAAGATACGTAAACCCACCCACTCACTCACCCACTCTGGTTGGTGTCTTTGTTCACTTCTGTGTTGCCAAATGCACCCCAAAGAAGATCAACCCGTGAAGATTCGGGTTAGAATTGATCTACAGTAACCCATGCTTGTCTGATGACTAAAGGAATCGGGTGGTCAGGCTCGCTCGCTGTATAGACACAGGTCATCGTATCCCAAAGCTTAAATCGATCTTCATGCTGTTATTATGTACAGACTGCAGCCATATAGTTAGAACAGTGCTGAGTCCGGTGTAAAACTAAACCCACTCACTCACTCAGTCAAGAGTGAGGGTGTTGGGGGGTGTAAGAGGGGTTCTGACTAACGCTGTTCATTGTAAGATACCAGTACTCGGGTAGAGAAAACAACAACACTCAGGCTTACATAACTGTAGGCACATCGAGGCATGACAAGCCTAAGTGGCATTTAGAAGGACGATGATGTTCATTCATGTGAACAACTACAACGCAATGGCAACACCCAGCTGGTATTTGAGAGACGTTGTTGTTGCCGCCGACATGCCCTCAGCCCATGTGCAGTGTCATTACCTCGGCGGTGTACCAGACAAGGGTCTCAGGATGCTATTCTCGGCTATGATTAGTATCTTACGAAAGATTCCTTGGGCTTGATGACAGAGGATACGACAACAACAGCCGCTGAAACAGTCTGAAAGAACTGGCATTATTAGGAAATTATTTGTCTGCCACAGATGTCAGTGTCTACTTGAAAAAGACGCGCCTCAGCAAAAAATATCCAAGTCCATAGAGAGGCCATTTAATCACGTCTTACTTTCAGTACAAATTTATGCAGGTTATATTCTTATTGGTACTATATTAACACCAGAAAGAAAATTAAAGGAGGCAATGAGTGACGTACATATGTGATACTAATTTGTTTTGCCGATGCGTGTCATCGTTTCCCGTTTGCGTAGATCGATGCTCAGCATGTTGATCAGTGGATAGTCAGGTCCAGACTAGATTATTTTCTGACAATCGTCATAAAGCAGGAGTATTGCTGAGCACGGCGTTGAACAACAAACAAAGACAAAAGTCATCAAGACTGCCCGTTTGAACGAAGGCCATCTGTATGAGGTTAAATGGATGACTCGGTTTACGCCGGTGTTAGCAACATCAGAGCAAGTAGATCCCGGCGGCGGACACCAGAAATGCACACATTGTACCCATGTGGGGAATCGAACGCGGTATTTCGACTTGAAACTATGACCACCAGTTCAACCTCATGTCCCGAGCATACTTCAGTTTGCTGACACATGGCGAGTAGATGATCACAGTGGGGATAACAATATACACGCACCGTCAAACCTCGTTATTCCAAACGATATATTATAGTTAACAAATGTCCGGAATATATTTTCTGGTGAGTGATGATATTTCTAGGTTTGTGATTTCTTGTGTGATATTGCTTGGATAGTGCCCATTGAAAAACGGCGTAAAACCTCTCACTCACTCACTCATTCACTCAATGATTCGTGAGGTAAACTCTAGGCTGCTAGGCGGGTGAGTGAGACAAGTGAGACAGACAGTCCAACCCTAACAAAGAGACAGTCGAACCCTGACAATGAGACAGTCCAACCCTGACAAGTGAGACAGTCGAACGCAGACAAGTGAGACAGTCGAACGCAGACAAAAGCAGGCAGCTGAATTGTACAAGCTGGTTTTCTAATTTTCTGATTTTCTGCTATCCGATGCACCTGATCACAGTAACCGTCGACAGGAATGCGACAGTTGTGTAGTTCATCAAGCAAAAAACAACGGTAGGTATTTTGGTGACGAGGAAATGCGAGGCGTGGATGAAAGTCTAATAAATTTTTAAGGTAAAAAGATATTTGACTTTCGTCAGCCATCCGTCAACACAGAACAAAACGCACGTGTTGATACAACCACAGAATTCCATACATATAAAACCAGTATAAGCACAAACGTAAACCATGGAAGCGTGCTCAGGCCAAGGTCTAAATCATTTTAGCATGAACGTATAAATTACAATGAAAGTATCAAGTACGGGGGTGAAAGTACCATCAACGTGGATGAAATACGCGAGGTGGCCCTAATGCGTTTCCGTACTGGACAGAATATGGGAATTCACTTTAAAGCACTTTCTTCCTTACGTCAATGGCGACTCCTGTCGACCCGACAGTAAATAACACATGCAACAAAGCACGTTCCCAGTCATGTATGTCAGTTCGACATCAGACAAGAATGTAGTTTCTATTTAATATCTGCCCAGTCAGTGTTTAAATATAAGGGACCGTCCATTATTTATGGTTGCGGGGGTGATGGTGATTTTAGAGGGGTGGGGATGGGTGTTGTTAACCTGGGAGTGCTTGGAGGTCATCAACTTTGTACACAAAAGCTAGGGGCGTTGGGGTAAGGGGTCAGCTACCTTATGCATACAAATATTGTCAGTAATTATACTTAAAAATATGTGAAGGGGGGTGTCATTGACTTGCACCCGACCGTGTGTATCTGTGTGTGCGTGCGTGCGTGTGTGTGTTTACTTACTTTGTACATAACTTGAAAGGGTGAGTGTGTGTTATCATCACCCCCTTTCCATAAATCATGTACGCCCCACAAGACAGAATAATATTTCATGGGGGCATAACAGGATCACAGAAGAACATAGTGGAGCAAATCTAACAAGTTTGGATCGGTTTTGGATGTGAAGATTTAGACTGCAATATCCATGGGTACAGGGTTTACGAAAACAGTCCATTCTGTCCCACTTCATCCCATCTAGACTAATGCTTAGTCTCTGAATATGTATACTTTTTATAGTAACAAACGAACACTTGTAAACTGAGAAGGAGCCAGAGATTCGTAACCTGAGAAAATGTAGATTTGCTTCATTTTAGGCCTTTAGCATTGCAAAGAAGGCTTGGCAGGGAAAATGATGTGGTTCAGGCATTGTATGACGGAATACACCCCATCTTCAACTCTGGCCGTCGAAATTAATAAACTCTAGGGTTCCTTCATAGTAATATTAAACCTTTGGGAGCAACCATTTCCTTTTCAGGTGGGACGAAACCATTTCCTTTTGTGGTCAGCGAATTCAGGATGAACAGGCCTGAATTGATCTTTTCCAACATAACCAGGTGCTTTTAATTTATATAAAAATCCCGAACTATGTTCTTGAGTCTATTTTGCATTTTTAAAAAATAAAGTCAGCAAGAAAAGGGGTCATTATTTTATTATGTATTGCATTCTTAAAAGCAAGACATGCTGGAGCTCTAAATTAGGAGCTCGATTAAGTTTCTGGACTCATTGATAGCCAAATTCTATAAGCTATTCAGATAGTTTAAAATACCATTTTGGTACTGTAAGACTATTATCAGCCTTTAACATAATTCAGTGCCTCCTAAATTGACCATTAATTTAGGACGCAGACTATATTTTCATTTTTGGAGTTGGATTAAGTCCACAGACTACTAGTATACCCCTTACACTGAGGTACTGAGAAACCCAGAGGTCATTTGTGTCCCGAGAAAGATACTGCGAAATATTCATTCTAAAGCAAAAGGGTCACCTATAGACACACTCATGTATGTTTTTCAGGTGATCAGACATACGGTAAATCTAATGTATTTTCACTGAATCCCGCACAACGTTGTCCAGGCTCACACATGGCCATATTGTATATACATCTGTCATCTGCACCTTCCCGCCAAAAGCCAGGTGTGCTCGCGCTCGGCCCAGCTGGCTTCATGGTAAGCGAAACACCCGTCCAATCTGACATTGAAAATGCAAATATTTAGTCTGGTGAGACACGAGTTGATATGTGCTTTAGGTATGGCGGAATAAACTGTAAATAGTTATACCTGCTGATGTGCTCTGCGTGCACCTGAGCCGTTACGACCAGGCAGATGGCCCTTATCTTCAGTATCGCTTACCCCGTAGTTTCAACCCACTGTATCCTTTCATTGTAGTGGATGTTAAAGTTAGATGGGCCTCTGAAATATAGGAAGGGTTTCGAGAAATTACGTGTTATTAAGTCTTGTCTCAGTCGCCCATTAAAAATCAATTTTGTAACGAAGCTCGAAAACAGTTCTGTTATCAGTGATTATCTCATCTGAGCATTTAAGACCAATTTTAAATTATGGAGTATTAACAGAAAGACTGATATCAGTTCATGCACCTTTGCTTCTCAGTTTAGACGAGTCATTTAACATTTCCAGTCGTGAAAATCAGAAATATGGTCTAAAATTGATATCAATGTTTTGGAATGAGATCAGATATTTTAGTAAACGTCAAGTGGGCGAAATTGGTACCTGTTTGTCTCCATTAGAAAATACACCGTTCACCGCACGGAATGAAGGTTTAAAATTAATGTTGGATTTATTCAGATCTGTTGTTTTTACAGTATGTGTTTACAAGTAATCATTTAGAGCTATGTATAATGTTTTTTTGTTTTAGGATAACGGGAGAATCCGATAAATATTCACCGACTACCTGTAAACAGACAGGCAGTTTGATGTATTAGTGCACAAGGGTTCTCTGTAAGTTCCTCGAAAAGAAACCTTTATAGGACCGTTCATGATATATGGCTAGGGGGTGATGATGATATTTATGGAGTTGCATGTACAGTGTGAATGACCACTACTCCCACCCCCAAATTTAATGTACACACACACAGAACAGAACAAAACGGGTGACCCCACGCTCCCTCTAAAAATCACCATCTCCCCTCTTCACCATAAATTATGATCGGTCCCTAACATAGATATTTTGAGCATTATTATTATTATAAAATATCGCGTCTGGCTTCAAGTGAGATAGCTGTCTCTTAACAGAGATAGCTGATGTAACCATCTAGGCCATTTCCCCAAGGCGAAGTATAGATGCTAGCAAATTACACACAATGAATCCACCGCCCCTCTCGGGAGAGTCATACAAAACCATGCCCTACTCAGCGTTCATCTGAAAATACCATATCATCAGCAACCATAATTGCTTGTAAATTCGGTGCAATTTCCCTTCATTTAAATTCAGATGTTAATATGATTTGCTACTGATTCCTTAAGTGCCGTTGATGATAAAACGCTGAAACACACCAAATTTTGATGTTGCACGTGCGAGTGTCTGGGAAAGCTAACATCCCCGCTGCGCACGACACTTGAGAGTGATGTAACTGAAAACCCGCACCTGCACAGCGCTCCGTCTGTGATGTTCATCACTGAAATGTACATGTCTGAGACGGTCTCGGACGATCCTCTCCACGTGCGCGCTGCGTATGTTATCGTCTGCTGAATGTAAGTACATTTATCTCGCCAGACGTGAAATGTTTATTGACGCACGTGCAGTGCCTGGTGTCATAAAGTTCGTCTGCTTCACGGCGCAGACCTACACAATATGGCGAACTAACATTACAAAATAATTGTAGGCAGGTTGTTTTTTATCGTCTGTGATCTATTCCCCTTCTTCAGCGCGCCAGCTTTTCACTGCGTCAGTATTTATACAGTTATTTTGGCTCCAGTTTGATGTATACACATACAATTAGGAAAATAACTACATCACTCGCGGTGATTATCATACTGGCATGAATGAGTGTTATCGGAGGGTCTATTATCGTCCGGGTCCCCAATGACGTTTCTGTCCTGACAAATACCCTACGTATGATCGTTTCCCGCCATTTTTGGACACCAAAACGCAGACACAATAAATATTCCAATACCTTAACATAGCTACAATGCCATGCTGTTCATTGTGAACGGGGAGGTACGCCTGGTACTGAACATTATCCAGCCTCCACCAAACATAAAAATGTTTTTATTTTTTTGTTGTTTCCTCTTTAACAGACGATACCTGCAATGCACCATTGGATTATAATTTGTAAACCAAATATGACAACACATCCTTCCCCTCGTTATCATTTAAAGGGGGGCCGCTCCCTGGTCTTGCCTTTGTCACGGAGAGCGGAGGGTGATTCGGTGCCTATTTGGTAGACGCGTGATTTTTATTCATTCATGCGTTCAATATTACGGTGGATGATGTCAACGGGTTAGTGAGAGAGAGGGTGGGAGCGTGGGCAGGGGGTTTCTGTATGTCTAGCTGGGATTGGTTTGTAGCATATGAGTATATATAGCGAGTGTATTAGTAGAGTGAATGGGTTTAGTTTTACGCCGTAGTGAGAAGTGGCCTTCAGCAACTCATTGGCATTCACAAGAGGCATCTAACGGAATCGGGTGGTCAGGCTCGCTGACTTGGTTGATACGTGGTATCGTTTCCCAATGGCGTAGATCGGTGCTCATGCTGTTGATCATTGGACTGTCTAGTCCAGTCTCAATCACTCACAGACCGACGCCATATTGCTGAGTGCGGCGTACTTACAATGAAAACTACGTGTACGCTTGGACCGGATGTGAAGGCGAGGGCGTTGTACGTACAAGTGGTAGCCTTCCCGAACATCGATGAGGGTGTCTTTCACAATAACCTCTCCAAAACTGACCACGGGCGCTATTTGAGATATATCCTGGAGTGTTGGCTGGACACAAAAATATGGTCTTTGAATTCTATCACACAGTGAGTGAGTGAGTGAGTGAGTGAGTGAGTGAGTGAGTGAGTGAGTGAGTGAGTGTGAACATGGTTTTACGCTGGTTGTAGCACTTGAATATTCCAGCGATATCACGACGGGGAACATAGAAATTGACTTTATTATATCCTGTGGGGAACAGGACACGGTTTTCGGAGGATTTTGTTAACAAACCAGGGAACTAGCATATAATGTTATTCGAACCCAATTCCTTCAGTTTCGGGTGCGCCTGATGGACCTACTTTCAGCGCACAAAACCACTCTCATTTGTTGTGCTTGGCGAGCATGCTGTATTTTGTCTGCAAGACTCCTGATTACCGTATTGACTGCGACCAAATGCAACGGTGAACGAGTGGGTAAGGTTGTAGGCCGCTTTTTGCATAATTCAAGATATACCATACACGTGAATTCAATGCCCGGGTTAGAAAACTGTCCTTCAGTAAACCATGCTTGTCGTAAGAGGCGACTGACGAGATCCGGTGATCGCTCGCTGATTTGTTTGATACATGTCATCGGTTCCTATTTGCGCATTGTCAGGTCCAAACTGTTTAAAGACCGCCGCCATATACCTGAAATATCGCTGAGTGCGGCGTAAAACTAAACTCACCCACAAGATTTATACCACGGCAGAGGACACAAGAAATGCGGTTCACATGCACTTCGCACCCATGTCACCGTATTAGTTGTTACGAGACACAACAGCAAATGATTGCGTAAGGTTTTATGCGGCTTTTACCTTATTCCAGCATTTGTGGAGTGCGGTGACAATCAATCTGGTTTTACGCCGTTTTTATATTTATTCTATCCTTTTCACGGCGGGACATAAGACCAAATGGGTTTCTCACAATGTAATCATGTGGGGAATCGAACTCGGGTCGTAACGTAACGAGCGAACGGTTTCACCACTGGGCTACCCCACGGTCCCCGAAAACAACGCTACTTACTCGCAACGAGTATTCAGGGCAAAATGACTTCACTTTGATTATGAAAGGACATCATCAAGAAACATACCATCAAGTCATACACGATAACGTGAATACTGTGGATGACTAAAACAGTTTTATAGTTATTTCCCAATAACGGCATGATTAGGTGTCGATCACGAGTTGGCTGACATATGACAAATCTCGCGCCGAGACCTTTCTTTAAACCAGTGCTAAACTAAGTATGAGGGAATTACGACACTTTATATGGAAATGCGTTGCCTACTGTCTACCTTGATTGAGGCAGACAAAATAATTTGCCTGTTACACGCAGAAAGAATCTATTCTTGGCAAAGTAATAGAGCATTTTACACAAGATCAAACGCCAGAAGACGTTGCGGATAGACGTACCAAAGACGTCCTCGTTGCCGCGTAATGACAGAGCAATCGTTGGGTTCGTGTGTTACTCTACAACATCAGTCTCAGTTATAAAAAAATAGTACCATCCAATATCTAGTTGAAAATTTCTGTGCTACGTATGGACAGACATGTTCTCGTTTTACAACCGAATTTGATCTTTTGTAGTGAAAACAAAACGTTGAAAGGCAGACTGGGAAGGTAATTAATCTCAAAAGGTCTTGCAGAGTGAGAAAAAAAATAAATTTGTTCTGTTGCGGATGTTTTCTTTTCTTCTTTGCGTTTCAAGCTGCGTCTGACCAAAACTGAGGTGAAATCGGATTTCACGATGCGACGGCGGTGACTGCGTGCGCGTCTACTAGTCTTTATTACTACTAATGCCAGTTGTATAACGCTGGCAACTTCGACGATATGCTGCCGTTATGAAACACCGACCATTCGCTCTCAGGACATATGCACTGAAAGACCACTCATCATCAAGAAAAACATCCACCCGATATGGACAGACCAATAAAGCCTAATTCCTACTTTTCCAACTTTAAATGATGAAAATAATGAAATGTGTGATATGATTTCATATCATGTTGATGTTACATTAAGCTGTATAACTGGCTAACTTGTCTGTGTATATAAGTAACATATACAGATAAACATTGAGTCATAAATATATGTACTTGATATTTTATCGCATTTGGTCACGGATCCTATTTCAAAGGGAGCGGGGGATTATAAACGTGCAGTGATTTCTTCTACAGAAAATATTAGAAGTGGGAAGACTCTATTAGGAACAGGGAAAGGTCACGGAATGCTGCTTGATCCAGATAATTTCATCTTTTGATTCTATCATATTTGGTAATTGTGAGTGAGTGAGGTCGGTTTTGTGTTTCTAGCAGTATTGCATTCCTACCTCGGTTGGGACATCTGAAATAGGCTTCACTAGGTGGGAACCGACCCCGGACCTGTGGTGGACGTACTAATCGCTACACCCGCTACATCACCGCTCCTACATAACGAAAAACCCATGAAGATCCGAGTAAGAAATTGTCCTCAGTAACCCAGACTTAGTAGAGTGAGTTTAGTTTTACGCCGCAGAATTAGCATTAGCTTTCAGCAACTCAGACTTCTCGCATGAGACAACTAACGGGAACGGGTGGTCAGGCTCGCTGGCTTGTTGGACACATGTCATCGTATCCCAGCTCGGTAGATCATGATGGTCATGACGTTGATCACTGGATTGTCAGATCCAGACTTGATCATATACCGACTGCTGCCACATGGCTGGAATATTGCTTAGTGTAGCGTTTAACAACAAACAAACCAAACATGGCGGAAACGACGAAATAAAAACAAACTTCTTATGATGTACATCACTAACTCAGCACAACTAACTAACTCAGTATTTAGTTGTGCTCGCATACCGAAGAATAATTACTGCGAGAATCACAACTGAAAGGCCACAGAGAGAAACGCATTTCACGACAAATTTCTACCTGACGGTGAAAAACCTCCTCAAGGTTTTCTCTTATGAAACTACATGGAGGAGTGAAACTTTTCTTAATATAATTGTTTGTCTTGCAAAGGGCGAAACTAAATCCATATGGGATTTACGTGTCCGCAAAACAATCGTGAAACGAGATAGGGAACATTTAGATTTTTCAGAAAATACAAAACGGTTTTTCTTTTTATTCTAGGTATCGTATATACATGGTCATGAATTTTAATTTGGTCAATATAGACGCAAAAATACAAGCTTCAACAAAAAATGCTTCATGAACAATGCTTTTCAGTTGTCGTCGATTGTTAAGTGCCTGTGAAAAAAAGTAAAAATACCCATTAAAGGTGGTATTAGCTCTAGGTGACATGTCTTCATGTATATCTGTTACCTGATCTTCTTTGCATGTAGATGTATGTCAGAACACACATTATATAGATAGGAATTTTCAAAGATAAAGGTCACAAGTGTATATCAAAACTTTGTCGAGAAAGTTTATTGTCTAACACCACACTTAGCATTATTCCATACGAATGTAACTGGTCGATTCACGCTCATTGATTGACGTCATAGGCACCATTTTACGCAATGTGCTTATCATAAGAGCACTCTTGAATGTGCCTCAGTTGGTTTGTTTAACCTTACCAGTTAAATTATACAGCGTCTGTTGGTTGAATCTTTGTTTAACGCCGCACTCAGCTATTTGGCTGCGGTCTGCAAATAGTAGAGTCTGGACCAGATAATCCAGTGATCAACAGAATGAGCATCTACGCAGCTAGAATACGATGACATGTGTTAACTAAGTCAGCGAGCCCGCCTACCCAATCCTGTTACTTGCCTTTTACGACAATCATGTGTTAGTGAAGATCAGTTCTAACCGGAATCTTCACATGCATGGTGACAGGTCAAACAATAAAATCCAAACAATTCTTTAATCGGCATCGTGAGTATCGATCTGTGCAATAGGATTCGATGACATGCAACAATCTGGACATCGAGTCTTCACGTCCTTTACCGTTACTCGCCTCTAACGACAGGTGAGGGCTACTCAAGACCAACTGTAACCCGGATACTCGCGGATATAAACTGAGTGAGTATGGTTTTACGCCGCTTTGAGCAATATTCTACCAGTGTTACTGCGGAGGGGACACCGGAAATGAGCTTCACACATATGTCGGGAACTGAACCGGAGCCTTCAGTGTGATTAGCGAACGCGTCAAATAACCATTAGGTTATCCCATTGTCCTCGTGGGTAACAAGGCAACTATGAGGTTACAAGTGCATTAAGGTCAGTTTAGTTCAGTTCATCTTGCCCTCAGTTTCATATCCGGGTCCAAGCTAACCAGAATTTATGCAGTGGAATATCTTTTGGGATTACAGGCTGCACTAAAATGTCGTTCTGCTGGTTTGAGACTGATCGAAGCGAAATGTGTATTTTGTAATCCTTTAGAATTTCTGATCAAATTAATATTTTGAATTAAAGTATTAAAAATCTAATTTTTAAGATCTCGACTGCCGTTACCTTGTCACAGTACCAGACGGTCTCGTACTTTCAACAGGCACGAATGCAATTAATAATTACTGTATCTTTAAATACTTTTATCGATCTCTTTTCATCACTGACATGTTTGTCGATTTCAAAATAGGATTCAAATTCACAACTAATTCTTCTCCGTTCTTGGTCTGCATTGATTTTAACATAGGTACAAGGTCGCGGAATGGCGGACCATTATTGATCCCAAGCACAATCTACAAAATCCTTTCTTAGGCTTTTCAAAATTGGCATCATTCCTCAACCATCCATCCAGACCTTTTTTGTCACGTGGCTATGTCAGACCGTCCTCGACATGTCAACTAGGTCACATGACCCGCTCGAGCAATGACAGATTCCGTCTGGCCCGACGATGGTGGAGCTTTGTGCGGACACCGCGGCACCGGCCATCTCTAAAAGAAGACACCGACCTATTATTAAATTAATAACCGTCTTCGTCAGTCAGTAATATGCTCATCACTGTTATCGCCATTGATTTAAGACGAAAATGAGATCCATTATGCGGGGAAAAAACTGTTAGTGTAAAATATAAGAAGCCGAGGAACCTTGTGTTACGGAGCTGTACGGTATGACGTCATAGGGGCCATTAATCTGAAGCCGGCGTTATTAAGCCCCTGCAGCAGGCAACATGCCTGTATTTAAACATGTTTATTTTGCGGATGTGAGAAATTCCCTTCTGCTTCCTGATTGTCCCTTGATGGATCATTTTGCACCCAACATACGTGGCATGGCAATACTCGGGGGCTTTTATGACCCTTCCAAAATCTGCTTCATTCCTTCCTGGACGTTTTGTGCCAATTCGTTATGCTGATAATGAGTTTGGACCTGGGTACCCCAACACGTCTTTTATTCCGTGTTCATGGTGATGTACTAGTAGTTGCCCATGAGACGCTGCTCACAGAGAGGTATTCGTCACTGAACTTCGTCACTGCATCGCACACAATTCCGTCTCATCCAGGACAGCACCAATGGACGTGAGACTTTATTGGCTGAGCAAGAACCAGTCGCTTAAGAACGAAATAAATGTTTGAATTTAATTTGATTTTAAGTTATCTTTCACCAAATTAGAATCAGTCGGTTTAACAAGCAGTTTTGCTTGTTTGGCTGATTAGGTGAAAGATTGTACTGTATCTTAAACGTCCATACATCAAGTAATTAAAGTTGACTATATTTGGGGGAAATTCAGTTTTTCATATTCAGTATTCTTTCTAACAGATAATGGACGCATACGTTTGTAAGCGGGATGCATTTTTTTTTGCGGAACTGGGGTTGGTCTGTTTACATTCCGTTACTCAGAGTGAGTGAGTGAGAATGGTTTAATAATACCAGGTGTGTTCTTTTTTAGCATTTCCACTTATGTTACTTAAATAGATCAACTAGTTCGAAAGCAACACGTCCTTGAAGCATACTGGGGTATACATACGAGTACAACGTGACAGACGCTGAGGGCTGGAGTTTTGATTTTACACGACAGTGCTTCGTCTCACACCTCTCGATGGACAAATTCTGCAGTACATCAATGTGGCTTCGAAGAACTTCCTCATCCATCACCTGACCTGGCCCCAAGCGACTTTCACCTATTTCCAAAATTGAAGGAACACCTCCGTGGAAAACGCTATGACGGTAATGATGTGCTCAGATCTGCTGTACTTGTATGTATACCCCAGTATACTTCAAACGACATGTTGTTTTCGAACTAGTTGATCTATTTGAGTAACATAACTGGAAATGCGGAAAAATAACTCTGTCCAACAACACCCCTAAGACCACTTGGTGTCACCAGTCTAGAAACTATCTAGGCTTAGAACCTTTTGACCAGCCCTCGTAAAAATAAGAGTGTTTGTAAAGCACACAACTCCACGTGCTAGGCACATGCTCAATGCGCACGACAGAACATGAAATATATTACGTAGACAGAAAAAAAATTTACAAATATGTACAAAATGGGGATAAAAGCATTACTGGTACACAGTGAATATGAAATGAATATGAAAACATCTGTTTTAAGATACGACATGAAAAGATCGAAAGATGGAGTTCCACAGCTCTGCAGCATTGACTTTGGATGGATTCTTGTGATGGCGAGCTGTAAGTTGCTACCAGAACGAAGAGAGCGGGATGGGATGTGTGGCTTGACAAGATTCTGGAGATATTATGGAGGGGAGCTGGGGAGAAATTTGTACGTGAGACACAGTATTTAAAGTCAATTCTTTCTTGGACCCGTCGCCATGGAAGAGAAGTCAGGATAGAGGAGACACTGGATGATGAAGAGTGACAATAAGAGCGGCATGATTCTGAATTTTCTGTAGGCGCTGGATTTGTCTTTTGGAAATCCACAGAGAAGGCTGTTACAGTAATCTATGAAAATCAGAGAACGGACTACGAGTGCAGCAACGTCTTCCGTGATGAGGCGGCGGATATTTCCTGTAGATGACAGATTGTACACAAATAACTCATATGGGCTTCTATGGTGAGTCCCGAATCTAAAAAGACACCATTTGTTTTACAAGTGGAGAGAAAGGGATGTCTGCATTTCCATTGGTGATTTGTCAACAGTAGCATGATTTGTCAACACTTCGACAGGCGGGCTTTGGTTGAAACTACCAGAGCTTCAGTCTTACTGTCAATTAATTTCAGTTTGTTGTCCAGCATCCAGGACTTGACCGAGGACAAGCAAGACTTCAATTTGGTAACAGCCACAGATTGATTTGTAGGATCTACATGAAAACTGTCAGGGTGAGTGAGTGAGTTTAGTTTTACGCCGCACTCAGCAATATTCCAGCTATATGACGGCGGTCTGTAAATAGTCCAGTCTGGACCAGACAATCCAGTGATCAACAACATGAGCATCGATCTGCGCAACTGGAAACAGATGACATGTGTCAACCAAGTCAGCGAGTCTGACCACCCGATCCCGTTAGTCGCCTCTAACGACAAGCATCGTCGCCTTTTCTGGCAAGTATGGGTTGCTGAAGGTTTATTCTACCCTGGGACCTTCACGGGTGAAAACTGTCAAGCAACTGTTTAGAGATGAGCTGAATGAGTGGACGAGTATAGATAACAAATAGAAGTGGACATATCACGGATCCTTGCGGCGGGACCCCGTACAAAAGAGCACTGTCAGACGAGGTTGCATTTTGAATCTGTACGAACTGAGATCTTCCAGCGAGATACGATTCACACCAGTCCAGGACTGTGCCACGAAAAGAGAGACCCTTTTAGAGTCTATAGAGGTCATTAGGTTGTCCAATACACAAATAAACGCTGTCACTGTACTGTGCCCAGTACGATACACTGACTGATACTCATCGAGAAGGTCGTACTGGTCCAGATGTTCCATGACCTGTTGTTTCGCGACTTTCTCCAGTACCTTGGAGATAAAGTTTAAGTTGGAGACTGGTCGCTAATTACCATATACTCTAGCATTCAGGGTGGGCTAAAAAGGACTACATCAACTCTTCCTGAATATATATTCTGAGTAGCCACTTTTAGCAATAATCTAGTAACATCACGACTAGGCACACGAGAAGGGGTCTTCAAACATTGCACCCATGTGGGAAATCGAACCCGGGTATTCGGCGTGATGAGCGGACCCTTTAACCACTACGATACCCCATCGCCTACTCAGAAAAGATACGAGTTGATGTAGTCTTTTTTGTTTATTTTTAGTCCTCGTTTATGACCAGGCTATGCACATGTCTGCATGTTATAGCTGTTGAGGGTTTAGTTAATTCTTTAAAAATACATACATTACCACAGACGTGAGTAAGTTTAGTTTTATGCCGCTTTTGGCATTATGCCAACAGTATTCGCATATTTCACATAGTGCACCATTGTGAGGAATCGAACCCGTGTATTCGATGTTCCATGCAAGAATTTTAACCTCTGGGCTACCCCACCGTCCCCACTACAGACGTCAGTGGGGTATTATATGGGTTCGTATAACCTTAAAAACCCCATTAGGAATATTATGCTTTCTAATAACAAGTCGGGAGAACAATATCTCTCCCTTACGATTTACACGGGCATGCTGCTTTTATTCTGAGTCATACGGTTCCAGTGGATACGTCATACGGAACCAGTGGATACGTCATATGGTTCCAGTAGATACGTCACACAGTTCCTGCAGATACATCATACGTATCCAGTAGATACGTCATGAGGGACCGGTGGATACGTCATATGGTTCCAGTAGATGCGTCACACAGTTCCTGCAGATACATCATACGTTTCCAGTAGATACGTCATGAGGGACCGGTGGATATGTCATATGGTTCCAGTAGATGCGTCATATGGTTCCAGTAGATACGTCATACGGGACCAGTGAATACGTCATATGGTTCCAGTAGATACGTCATACGGGACTAGTGAATACGTCATATGGTTCCAGTAGATACGTCATATGGTTCCAGTAGATACCTCATACGGTTCCAGCAAATACGTCAAACGGTTCCAGTAGATACCTCATACGGTTCCAGCAAATACGTCGTACGGTTCCAGCATACATTCCTTTAATATGTCTGCATAGACATAAGACTTTCCGTCGAATCCATCTAAAACGTTCGTCATATCCATCTAAAACGTTCGTCATATCCATTTCAATGTTTGTAATACCATCTGAATGCTCGTCACATTGATCTGAACGTTCGTCATATCCATATATAAGTTCGTCATATCCATCTAAATTTCTGTTAATCTGCGAATTTGTGTCAGTCCGTCTGTCTAACAATCCGTCATTGACAATTCCATCCATACCCTTTCTAGTTTTAGGCTACGTCTGTGTACGTATGAATGTACACATATACTAGATATTTATCAAGTTAACTATCAGCCTCACCTCGTAAGTCCCTGTCGCTGAGCGCGCTAATGGTGTTTTAAACTGGGGACTACTTTCTTCAGTGCCAAATGTTTTCCAGACAGACTCCATACATTCGTAGACAACAGTATCAAATTACACGTGATTAGAGACGTTGTGTGACCAAAGCATTTATCAGGAAGATTTTATTCAATTTATTCCGCTTTCGACAGCTATGGTCGATGTTTCTTGTCCAAGGATTGATTAGACTGGCGAAGATCTTTATCCATCTCCATCAGTGTACGGTGTATTATTCAGCTGCAGCCTGTCTACTGGAACAGGATCTGTGACTGCTTCTCTTGGACCATCGATAAAAATCGGTTGTTTAAAGTTCTTTTAAGAAAGTGAGTGACTGAGTGGTTTTACTCCGCTTTCAGCAATATTTCAGCAAATATCACAGCACCAGAAATGGGTTTCACGCATTGTATACATGTGTGGGGGATCGAACCCGGATCTTCAGTGTTACGAGCGAACGCTTTAACCATTAGACTACCCTTTTAGAAGTGAATGAGTTCCGATTTGCGTCGCTTTTAGCAATATTTCAGCAATATCACGTCGGGGGTGCCAACTAATTTGTTTCACCTACAATGTACACGTTTGAATCGAACCCGGATCTTCCACGTGGCGACCGAAAACATTATCCATTCCCCTATCCTACTGTCTTCTTTCAGGAGACATTCGTACGTGACAATTGAGGTTAACTATGTACGTTTTGTTCCATCCTTCTTTTCCAGTCTAACCAGGAGTATCTCATGACGCTACCCACTATTTCTACCCATGCATATGTATACTACTCAAAATAAGAAAAGAAAAGATGCGTACAACCATACTCACTCACTCACTCACCCACCCACAAAGGTCGGGCTGGGGTGGGGCACAGTTCAAATTTCACCCGAGCTTCAAAGGTCATTTCACAAAATTTTAGAACAAAAGTGGGGTACGCACCCGTGCACCCCTATCTGGATCCGCCTATGAAATTGATTTTACATACGCCGTGCCACGACGTATAACCAGTGCAGTTATGCTCTGTACGTGCGGAGCGTGATTTCGATGTGTGTGGTCTTGTTTTTTGCAGTGACTCATAAATTGCCTTGTCCCTCGTCACCTAGACTAACGCTTTGTCTCTGAATACATATACTTTTCATAGTCCGATACAGAAAAGTTCTGACGACCGCGGGGACACGAAGCGACACAACAGATATGTTCTGTTGTCAGGACAGGTAAACAGGCTTCCCTAGTCTGTCAAGGCTACCTTGTGCCATTACCATTTACTGCATATGAAACGACGACAGTGTTACAAAAAACAAAGATGGCGGCATGCAAATCCAACACGCTGTCTGCAGTATTCATTTCTAAAGTATTCATATGAACACGGTTATACGCAATGTTAAATCTTCCTGCCGCACATTTAAAATTTCTAAATAACTGTAGACATTAATATTTATATTCACGGTCTTTTCAATAAATCAAACAGTCTGCACACCGATGACGTCATTTTAAGACCAAACCCGACTAGAGAACATACTAGTTCAGTACTAGCAATAGGTGTGAGTATAGTTTTACGCCGCTTTTAGAATTATTACAAAAATACAGAGGAAACCAAATTTGGGCTTCACACGTTGTACCTGTACACATTAAGGCATCGAACCTGGTCTTCGGTGTACAGAGTGAACGCTTTAACCACTAGCCTACCCCATCGCTTACTCAGAAATGATACTTGTTGTCTTAAAGTTTAGTTCCTATAAGAATTCATTCTTTCCGTCTATTACCTTCTTTACACAAATACACTAAGCGAAAAATTGGTATGAGAATTCGAGAGCTTAAGTCTGTCTTGAAAAGACTGGATAGACCGTCAGTATATGATACTACTTCAACATATAGAAAAGCAACAGACATTTGTTGAAAATGTGGTAGCATATCATGAGACGCTATAATATTTTATCTTACCTCACACATGAATGTCGCTTTCTGACTGGCTAAGCGCTGTTCTATTATTTTCAATGTATCCCGCTTACAGGCGATGTATTATTTTCAATGCACCCCGCTGGGAATTCCGAACTCTTCTGGTGCTTCATGGTAGTACTTCTTTGCCTCTAATACCATTGAATCATGCATGAAGCACGGAAATTACCTATGTTTAGCGATTGAAAATAGATAAAAGGGAGATAACTCTAAATCTGTTTACCTTGTGTCGTCTGCAAAATGGCGATTCGCGTCGCATTCAACAGAAGTGCTTCAAACAGTTCAAAATTATAATTCAGGTATTCGGTAACATAAATACGTTGTTTATCTTCATGTACCCTCGATGTTTGTTTATGTTCCCCTCGCCCCTCGTGACCAGTGAACAACTTATAATGTACACTAGTCTCGTCAAAGAAAGCGGTATATATATGAGATTCATAATACAGGGTCAATACAACAAAATTTATCTTACCTCATGGATAAATGTTGTTTTCTGATTGGCTAAGTGTTCTTCCATTATTTTCAATGTACTCCACTTACAAGCGAGGTACATTTCACGTACCCCACAGTCAATGGCAACTCATTCGGTACTTCGCGGTAGTACTTCTTTATCTTCAGTAACATTGAATGACGCATGATTCACGGAAATTACCGATGTTTTGCGAATGCAAATCGATTGAAGGGAGATAACTCTAAATTTGTTTTCCTTGTGTCGTCTGCAAAATCTAGCGGTGGCTACGAAAAGATTCCAATAAATACATTTTGACAAGACGTTCAAATGTAGTCCCTGTGAATATTAAGAAGGGGAATTACACCGCGGGACAATACCTTTGGGTAAAGCAGCAAGATGCAAGATTAAAATCGTTTGATTCACACAAGTTTGGCTTGTACGAAATGGGTACGATGTGTGATGCCCAGTTCTCGTCTTCCCCCGACGTGATAGTGCTGGGTATTGCTAAAAACGGCGCAAAAACATATTCACTCACTAATAATAAATTTTAAGCTCCGTTGTCGGTTTCATTACACGAGGGGCGGAGAGGTAGCCCAGTAGTTAAAGCATTGGCTTATCACTCCTAAGACCCGGGTTCGAATCCCAACATGGGTACAATGTGTGAAACCCACTTTTGGTGTTCCCTGCCGTGATATTGATGGAATATTGCTAAAGCGGCGTAAAAGTATACTCACTCATTCCTTACACGACCTTAAACATTGTGAATGCTAAAATTCTGCCGACTGCTTCAAGTATCAATTAGCTTCGCACATGTGAAATCCGAGAATAACAGTTTGACTTTTCCCAGTTTCTGGCTAGTGTATGATCTCTGGAAATGTCATGTCATCAATCAGTCTCTTCCAGCAACACTATCTGATACGTAATAAAGGTATGGATTTCACATGCACAGATACCGCCCGAAGATATGTCTGCTGTGGCCAAGGTTAGACTTGTTTCAAATGTAAGCCGTAAGTTTGTATTTTTTAATACTTTTGATCTGTATCCTGACGCTAGGTTCTGATAACAAAAGGAACACAATTTCAAACCATAGATCAGACATATGCTATCATAAAAAGTAATAAAAAAATATTTTTAAAAATTTTTAAAAAAAATAGAAATACAAACTGACTGGATGATATCATCCGAGTCGTGATTTATCAAGGCCTCACAGATGTTTACATACAAACGACCCTGGGTCTTCCGCTCAAGCCGTTTTGCGCACGTTCTCCATTTTATTTTTCCCCGTCTAATTAATCCCTACCTCAGTGTTTCCTGTTTGCACGTGCGTCATGACCTCGTGACGTCACGATGGGTGACATGAAACATTCTGACTGGCGGAAGTTTGACAACATGTTGCTTTTTGAAAAAGGGGGACTGCACTCTATTGAGGAAGAAGAATGGGGTGGGAGGGTGCACGTTTCATTTTCACTCGAGTTTCAATGATCTTATAACAAAATTTCAGGACAAAGCTGGGGTAGGGGTGGGGATCTCAGGATCCTCCTATGTACGTGCGATCAAGCAAAGACGTGGGGCCCAGTTGGGGTGGGCATATTGACGTAAGGAAAATGGTGTATCATGACCAGGATATTGCAAAATACTGTCAGTTCAAATTAAACTTCATAATATTTCTCAAACCGATTTTACACCGTGTTGAAAAATATCGTGTTTTTAAACTTTTTAAATGAATATTATCGACACAATCCACACAGACAGAGATAAGTGATTATGCACATGGGGTTGATGCTTAAATCTTCTTTTTCACTTATTTTGCAAATTCACTTCCTCGGCGGAAATATTAATTTGGTTCAGGTCAAGTTATAACGAACGAACGTGTATAACAGGCCCAGTTTCCGTTTCTTGACCAGTTTTATTTTATGATTTATGAATCATGTGCATTTTTACAAAAAAATAACATTTTCAATTCTTATTTAATGTTAATTTTCTAATTACTTTAACGGAGTGTATAATCAAAAAATACTGCAACTTAACATTTTCCCTGTAATTGTTCTATTCTCGATACTTTTTAAACATTGAGGGTTCTTTTTATACATTTAATTACTTAATTTATCATTTAATTACTCTATTTTTTTATGTTTTTGATCGTTATGTATTAATCATAATTAATCATGATTAAGTATATAAATTATTCTGTATGTTATTCAAGCAATACTTTCATAACGACATGTATAGCGAACAGTTAGTCGACATCACTAGATAATGCGGAGCTTCAAGACCCTAGAGCGGAAAAAGCCTGAGATGCCGGGTTCCAAGTACCGCAGGACCAGACCGGGTCCTGAAGCCGCCTCGACGCCAGCGCATAATTGCAGATTCCCTTCTCAGAAATGTCACTGTAAACGATGTATTCAGACCTATTTGCATGATTTTAACACATATTTATTTTCATTTTTCACATGACCCCAGTTTAGTGTGAGATGTATCAATCTTGTCGTAAGAGATTGACGTGAGTATTGAGGCGTTAATGTTGGCACGTATGGATATTTCAAATGGACCTGAAGATAATTTGCTGAGACATCGCTGTGTTTTGTTCTCACTTTCATACTTTAGAAGACTAAATGTAGAGAGGGTAGCACAGTGGTTGAAGCATTCGCTGATCACGATTAGTGTTTAGTTCGATTCCCCAGATTTATGATACGTAAATCGCTTTTCTAGTTTCCCCTCCGGGATATTTCTGGAATATTGCTTAAAACGTAACATCCACCTCACAAATGAAACAAACAATGCCAGTGTGGTTGAGTGAGTGAGTGAGTGAGTGAGTTTAGTTTTACGTCGCACTTAGCAATATTCCAGCTATATGGCGACGGTCTGTAAATAATCGAGTCTGGACCAGACAATCCAGTGATCAACAACATGAGCATCGAGCTGCGCAATTGGGAACCGATGACATGTGTCAACCAAGTCAGCTAGTCTGACCACCCGATCCCGTTAGTCGCCTCTTACGACAAGCATAGTCACCTTTTATGGCAAGCATGGGTTGCTGAAGGCCTATTCTACCCCGGGACCTTCACGGGTCCAGTGTGGTTGAACTCATCAGTGTAGCATATATGCAATTGTTTGCTTGTTGTACGCTCTAGTCAGCAAGACAACACCCAACATCTGGGTGGGTATGTCGAGTCAGAAGTGGTCCAAGCAGCCTGTGTGAGTGAGCAAGTTTTGTTTTACGTGGCAATCAGCGACAATCCAGCCATATGGCGGCGACCTGTAAATACTCGAGTCTGGACCAGACAATCCAGAGATCAACAGCAATCCATCGATCTGCGCAGCAACTGGGAACCGATGACATGTGTCAACCACGTCAGCGACACTGTCCACCCGATCTCGTTAGTCGTCTCATACGACAAGCATGGGTTATTGACGGACAATATTCTAACTCCGACCTTCATGGGTCCCGTCTATAAGATATCATACCACAATGAGCGAGTTTAGTTTTACGCCGCTTTTAGCAATATTTCAGCAATATCACGGCGGGGGACACCAGAAAATGGGCTTCACACATTGTACCCATGTGCCGAATCGGACCCTGGTCTTCGGCAGGACGAGCGAACGCTTTAACCACAAGGTTACCGAACTGCCTCTTCATACCACAACCCCATGGGACGGCGCTCATGATATCGCTCAGCGGTCTGCATGGTTCGATTGAGAGGTCGCTGTGTTGAAGCTGAAATACTGCTTTCTGTGGATGTAACAGACAAACAATGGTGTCAGGAAGGTGCATTAAAAGGAAAGTTACAGGCAGCGTTCGAAATTAACGTCGACCCTGTGGTCCGAAGTCGACCAGGAACTAAACCAGGGAATTATTCCCTGGTCAGCATATAGGACCTACACATTCTGATCAGGATCTACAGCTTTTCATGGTTCTGGGTCCTTAGGGCCTGCGTATTTTCAGGGTTGAGGGTAAACATTGGCTTCAAGGTCACTCTTCGGACTGTGGGCGGTGGTGTACGGTAGTGGTTCCATAACATACGTATATGTGTAACGTGGGTATTTCCGGTGTCTCGGGGATATTGTTAAAATCTAAGCGGCGTAAAACCATACACTCTCACTCACATTTTGAAGTCTCGTGCTTTCTGTATTACGTCTTGCAAATAGATAAACATGATAGGTCGAGTTGACATTCTCTGTCACTGTGTCGCGCATGTATCCTAATGACGTGAAAGTAGGTTTCTGTTTCAATTACGTTTGATTAAGTGCGAACACATCAAAATATTTAAAATTAATATTTGTCTTTTTAAACAAGAAACAACCTCATACATCTTACACGAAACTTGAAACAACACATTTGAAAACCAATACAGGAAAAAAATATTAAGAATTTGAAAATAAAAGTTTGAATGATGAACTTCATTTACCAGTTCACATCATCCATTTCTGTAATTGAGTAAAGTCAAGTTTTGATAAATATCATCCTTTCAAACCGGTTTTGCAGCATGACAAATTATTTAGAGACAGACTATTTCAGTACCGGCTCATCAGTGTACTCAAAAAGCGCCATTGAGGATATGTAGATATAAAATGTATATGTTTTTAATGTATTTGGTCATATGATGATTTACTCAAACACGTGTCGCATACCTAAAACCTTTTTTGTTGTTGTTGTTATTTTTGTTTTGTTTTGTTTTTTGTGTGTTCTTTTTAATAAAAAAAACTAACAGAGGGACTATGAAATAAACGGGACAAAATCTTATTGTACCTTTTTTCCACAATACTGATACAGCACATGAGCCAGCTTTACTAAATCCTTGTGACCCGTGGAGATCTGGTCGTCAGCAACTCATGTTTGTACTCTGTGAAGATCCAGCTAGGCACTGGTATTCACCAACCCGTGCTAGCTCCTCGTGAAGATTCGGATACGACTTTTTTCACCCAGCAACCTATGCTTGTTGCTTGTGAAGATCCGGATTTGAATTGGTTGTAAACAACCCATATTTGTTCCCTGTGAAGATCTGAAGAAGAATGGGTCTTCAGCAACCTGTTCTGGTCCTCGTGAAGCTCCAGGTGCGATGTATCCAGGCTCCAGGTATTCATCAACCCGTGTTTGTTCTCAGTAAAGATAAGGCTTACAGTTGGCAATAAGCAGCCCCTCACTTATGCCCCGTGAAAATTGGTCTTCATCAACCCATGCTATCGTCAAGTTCTGAGCTTTCAGTCACACTTGCTAAATGTGGAGATCCCTGCTCAAACAGACCTTTAGCCACACATTCTATGGTGAAGATCCGGGTTAAAATGGGTCTTTGGCCACATATGGTAAATGTGAAGATCCGGGTTAAAATTGGTCAACAACCCGTGCTTATCTTGAGAGGCACGTGGTAAGGCCTCATGTTGGTTGTCGTATACCAACTACGTATACCTTCACACTTTAAACATCTAAAATTAAAAACATATTCGCAAAGGGAAAGAAAAGACGGTCAGTTCAGGCAAACAGTTATATTTGAAGCAATAGTCCAACTTATCACAGCCGCCATCATCAGACATCAGAAATGGGCATTATATATTTCATCAGTGTTGCGCTGGATCGAACCGAGGCCTGACAAGCGAACACTTAAACCACTCGGCTCCCTGCTTTTCATAGTGTAAAATGACGTGTAGATCTCCCTCGGCTACGAAAAAACTCCCCTTGTTTTCGCTGTTCAAGATCTAAGACATGAAACTGAAGGCAAGTAACAGTTTTTGTTCCTTAATTTTTGTATCCTAGAGCATGATATATGGTTTTGGTCACGCTGAGCTCGTTATTTTCCCCTATACTAGGAACGGATCTCTGGACCTCGATCCATGGAGCGTTCGTAGCGCCATGAAGTATTGAATTACGCCAGGGCGTAACGTTTCGAACTCTTTACGAATCGGGACCCTGAGCTATATTTCACAATGGAAATACAAATTGAATAAATTGTTTACAAACAGAAGTTAAAATTCATAGACGAAGAATGTCGTGTCATGGATGTTAATCTTTTCCTTTTCAAGGGGGGTGGGGAATTAGTTTTGTTTTTTGTTTTTTGTTTTGTTTTTTTGTTTGTTTGGGGTTTTGTTGTACTCGTGACAATATTTTACTACGATATCTTCTGTGAATAACAGTCGTGGTATTTCTGGAATATTACTAAGTAGAGAATTGCGGAAGTAAGCTGCGTCAAACCACACTCACTCACTAACTAACTCACTCAGTCACTCACTCACTCACAAGCTCACAACGACGAACTGTACAGACATGCATATATATTTCAAACTGGACACAGACAAAACCCAGCTTCCGCTATTGATGTGTATTGTGTGTGATTAGAGAGGAGAGCACATTACACAAGAAGCCTTGGAGTACAGATATGTTTGGAGTAATAACAAAAATTCATTAACATTTCAGGTTGACAAAATGAAATATATTTGTGTTAAAACTGGATAAAAATACTTTAATGAAATGAATAAGTTATTCATATATCAGCGTTGTTTTAATTTTAATAATGCACGACTGACAATCTTCTGTTAGTTTTAATTAAAATTATGTGTTTAATATTTAATATTTTGTGGTGAATCAATTCGGGAGGAGTTATTACTGCATTTTGGCACATTCTCCTCGAAATAGACAAGCTGATGCAATTCTGATAAAAGCTGTTCAGCTCGCTCTCATTGCGTAACGTGACGGAAAAAATGTCGCGCGCACTGTCTGACAAATATTTAGCATGTGCCAGCTCTCGCGGCAGTCTTGCTCCTGCACGATCGTTATTTCTGCAAACATTGATCGAATTTCGACTCCGAGGCGGTCATTGACACATGAGAGGCTTATGAGGCCATGAAACTGAACGAAGCACCCTTCAAATACCCATGCGTTGTTGAAAGTTCGCGTTGACCCAGCGAGAATAGGTCAGTCAGACTGACCTGCGAATCTGTAGGTCGTGTACTTGGGTTGTCGAGAACTTATAATGTCACTATCTTTATCGATTGAGTCACAGATAATGAGGCATCACAGCCACAAGTTGTCATATAGACATAATTACCTACAGCTGGTACTTTCGCGCTTGTCAGGGGATAGCAATCCGTCACGTTACAGGGAGAAACAGATGTCGAGAGCGCATAAAAGTTTTTGCTGTTATTGAAACGTTCGCCATTGTGCCTTTGATGGCGTTCCGTCGTGAACTATTTTATACACTTATTATCAACATTCATGCACGTTGCATGAGAACTCGTGCATGAAGTATTTCGAAAAAAACTTTCAATATTTTTGAATGTATATCGCAGGTCGTCATGTATACTATTATACTATATGGATGTATTACCTTTACGTCAGTGATATTCATAATAATTAACTGCTGTATAGTAAACATAACTGGTTTGGGTTCCATCGTGCCATGACACTTACATCACATCACAAAATGTTTAATTTGTTCCTGGCAGCCTTTAAATGTATTATTTAGATCGTAACAGTTAGAACGCTAGCTTATATCTGACAATATTGCAGGTTAATTATTATGTCTCGATTATATAGCTAACGTTACTGATAATATTTCAATCACCGTTTGTATAAAATCCCTTGTTTTAGCGTTTGCTTTCAATGTATATTAGGGCCATTGTCTGTTCTAATTGTATTTTTGCCTCAGACAGACTTGTGATTGATATTACGAGCGGCGTTTTACATCGCGAAAGAACTTGCTATCAACAGAGCCTAACGCCTGATTCATTCAGTCTCCCCGCTGGACAAGCACCTGCTGCTGCAGGTGAGTTCGAAGGTCACAAAACTTAGCTACTTCAGTGGTTATGCCTTTGTGTCATTATCTAATAACCTCATCCCAATTTCTGGTGAATTTCCGGTTAGAAATGGTCTTCAACAACTTCTCTTGTAGCAAGTGGTGATTAATGGAATCGTGTTCTGAGATTGATGCCCATGATGTCAGTCACTGGTTTGTGGATTAATCACTTACAGATCGTTGGAATATTGCATGATTAGTGCTGATTGTGGCTTCACTCAGCCAACAAACCAAACAACAAACAAACAAACCAAACAAAAAACAACACCCCCCCCCCAAACCCAAACAACCGAAACCAATGTTTTAACATGCACTAAGAAGGATGCTTGGCACGGCCGGGCTCTTTTCGGCCCGGCTTCGCGAGAATTTCGGATCATCATTGATCCCAAGGAGGCAAATCATCCAAATGTCATACTCACCCGATTGCTTGGTCCCGAGTCGAATATTTTCAGACAGGCACATATAGCTGGAATATTGGTGAGTGCAGCGTCCAACGAAAACACAATTACAAGTAAATGGTGGAAGGGTGTTTTCTAGGCCGAAAATGGTCCGTAAAAGAGGATGAAAGCCGACGCTTCAAGTGACCGATACGGCAGAATTGTTTCGTATATAATCCTTATACAACTATACTTGTACCGAAGTGCGTATGGAAACAGGAACGCTAAATCTGAGATCCGTTGTTCAAAGAGATCTTAGTCTTAAGGTGATCGTAATCCCTTACGACAGTCGTAACAGTGACGTTGCTCTGTACCACAGCACCCTGGGCCCCTTTTCGCAAAGCTATCGTAGCGCTACGCTATTCGTACCTCCTACTGTAACATATGCTAAAGGCAGAAGCAGCTCTCTTAGCTCTGCTTAAGGTAGATGTACATTACATTACACTAACATTAACTTCCGACTATATTCGCTCCAAGAGATCTCAGAAAACTTAACCCGTGGGCTTTTGCCATGCAGACTGAAGAGTGTTTGAACCAAGCGCGTCATGCATTCAGATCACCTCGGCGTCACTCGGATGTGTCCGCTACCTCTACACCGTTTTGCGTTGCAAGCCCCACAAATGCACGTGACGTGTGATAGAGTGCGTGTGCGTGCACGTGCACGCACGTGCTCATGTGTAATGTCCCTTTTGAAGGCGACTTCGTTCATAGGTTGTGTGCGTGGGTGTTTGAGGTTGCGGCGCGGACAATGTTGAACTATTTAGTACCGCGCGTCCCATCTGACGGGGAAATAGTTGTGGCGAGCCGCAGAATGACACCCTGGGGTTTGCGGGTTGTAACCGCAGAGATACGGCCAGTTTATTGCCACTTCCCGTGGCGTGCCGATAAGAATACCAGTTGAGTGTGAAAGTCACTCGAAAGCCACAAGCAGCAAGGGCCCGCCACTTGAATTTAGTACCTTGTTTTCCGTTCCTTGGCATTTGCCTCAGGCTGAAACAATCAAGGTGACTTCTTCAGTAGGTTTTATGCTAAGTTTTAAGAAAATAAAATTTTGATGTAAATTAATTTGACATTCTGGACATATATAACATTAAGTAATATATGACAATTATCAACATGGGCGGATCCAGGAATTTTGAAAGGAGGGGGTTCAGGGGGTTCGAAACCCTTGAATCTCCCAACGCAAAACGAAAAAAAACCCCCTTCAATATGATCATGTCATTTTCAAAAGGGGGATTCGAACCCCCTCAACCCCACATCTGGATCCGTCAGTGATCAAGTACTTTCTTGAGTCTACATGTCTAATAGTATAAACTTGATTCAGGTTCAATTCGCCTGCAGCACCGATCGTCAACAGTAAAATTGGTTGCACTTTGCCTTCCCTATACGAACAATGCACCCCTTACACTTACTGAGCACTAGTTCAAAGTATTTTGTATATTATCATTACTGTACCGTCTGTTGAAAACCCAGTGTTTTGCTTCACAGAGATGTGACGGAAATGCTGCACAGAGATGTGACGGAAATGCTGCACAGAGATGTGACGGAAATGCTGCACAGAGATGTTACGGAAATGCTGCACAGAGATGTGACGGAAATGCTGCACAGAGATGTTACGGAAATGCTTCACAGAGATGTGACGGAAATGCTGCACAGAGATGTTACGGAAATGCTGCACAGAGATGTGACGGAAATGCTGCACAGAGATGTGACGGAAATGCTGCACAGAGGTGTTACGGAAATGCTCCACAGAGATGTGACGGAAATGCTTCACAGAGATGTTACGGAAATGCTGCACAGAGATGTGACGGAAATGCCGCACAGAGATGTGACGGAAATGCTGCACAGAGATGTGACGGAAATGCTGCACAGAGATGTGACGGAAATGCTGCACAGAGATGTGACGGAAATGCCGCTCAACAACTGTTCAACCTTGTATGTTTGCTGTATAATACCGCAGTAGTTCATAGGCTCCTTGCAGGAAGCAACCTCTTGAGTGAGTGAGTGAGTTGAGTTTTACGTCGTACTCAGCAATATTCCAGCTATATGGCGGCGGTCTGTAAATAATCCAGTCTGGACCAGACAATCCAGTGATCAACAACATGAGCATCGATCTACGCAACTGGGAACCGATGATATGTGTCAACCAAGTCAGTGAGCCTGACCACCCGATCCCGTTAGTCGCCTCTTACGACAAGCATAGTCACATTTTATGGCAAGCATGGGTTGCTGAAGGCCTATTCTACCCCGGAACCTTCACGGGGTAGTAGTAGTTGTAGTAGTTGTTGTTGTTGTTGTTGTTGTGTTAGTAGTTGTAGTAACCGTATAATTGTGAGTGGTGGATGTGGTGGGAGTACATGTAGTTGCTGTAATAGATGCCGTGGTGGTAGTAGTAGTAGTAGTAGTAGTAGTAGTAGTAGTAGTAGTAGTAGTAACAGAAGTGACGACAGCGGTATAGTGGTTGTATCATGGGTAGTGGTGGTTGTAGTAGTAGATGCTGCAGATGACGAAGAAGAAAGTACAAGTAAACCTTTCGGTAAAATGCACCAAGAGGAATACAATGAGCCGGGGTATAGGATTTTGATAGGATTCAGTAGTCTAGAAATATGTTGCTCGTCTTCACATGCTTGAAAATGTTTTGGAAAGAAAAGAAAAACAACCGACTCAAATACCTTTGATGTAATAGATATCGAAAAGATACCTTGTACCCAAACAAACCCCATTCTTTGTGTTTAGCTCATTGCAAATACAATCTTACGTAAAATTACTAATCTCCTTACATCGGCATCTGACAATCTGACAAGAGACACTAAGGGTGTCTACTTATGGCGACGCGCTGTGAGGAGCTCCCGCAACCACCACATGTTTCAGCCAACAAATATGTGCGCGTAATGAGATTAGTGGAGGCACCTGGGATGTATGTTATCTGTGCAGGCTGTCATTTCAGTCTGGCTTGAAATGGAATCATCCTCGTCATAACCAGGTTACCTTGTACAATGGAAGGTCAAAGGTGTTTTGGAAAGAAAGTTATCTGAAGTTATCCCAAACAATCATCGTCTAGAACCAATCTGTTTTCAAATCCGGCTTGAGGTATTTCATATTTCAGGATTGTGCATCCAGAGGAGTGATAAGCTGCTCACAAGAAGTTAGGGAAACTAGATTCTTTCATATTGCTATTGTTAATATATTGTTTTGTTTGTTTTCTAACGCAGAACGCAGCAAAATAATCAAGTCTGGACCGGACAATCCAGTGATCAACAACCTGAGCATTGATCTACGCAACTGGTTTACGATGACGTGTCAACCAAGGCAACGAGCCTGACCTCCCGAATCCTGTTAGTCGCCTCTTACGACAAACATTGGTTGCTGAAGAGCAAATCTAACCCGGATCTTCACCTGTGGCCAAGTATACAGAATGTATGTTTGGAGAGGGGAAGATCGTCCCGGCGTCGTCATGCAGACTTGAAAAGATAGTACTTTTTGTTACCTTGAATACCGTTTCGTATTCATGGCATGTGGCAAGGACTTCACACATATCCATGAAAACATGGTATCTCAGTGGGCTGACAGTACAATACCGACGTTAGACCCTGTATTAGAAGCACCCACACAAAGAAACACGCTAAAACACGCCGTCATATTAGTGGAATAATTTACGCCACACCGTTAAAACCCATTTCGCCTCCCCTCTAATAACGCCCACAATACCTCGAACAGTTGCGGCAAAGTTAGCGTGTATTTCTATATGAACACTGAAAACGAATGAGAAAAAGGGGACATTTATAATCTAACACACGCACGCCTAAACGTGATATATGCTCAAGCAAACGGTCAATTTTTTCTCCTGATTTGAAATTTGCGTGACGTTCAGTGTGAATGGGTCCTTTTATTCCCATTTAAATATGGTTGAAACACAAAGGGAGGTAACTCTCGCCACAAATATCCAATGATGACAGATGATCAGTCTTTGTAGGCGTGAAGACTACGCCAGAGTGCTTAATTTTTACAAGGAAAATGTCAATATCAATCGCTATAAACCTTAATTAGAAATGCATTGCGTAGCAGAGCTTTGATGATAATTCAATTGTGATGTATTGATGCCATATCTATTAACGTCGCCACCAACTGACTGAACCGATAATGGTTTCCACGGGACTGTGCCACAGAGGTGTGAATATCGAGGGGGTCGTATAAAAACGTTTCTGGGCTTTTAGAAAAATGAAACCCGTTTTATGAGTTTGAATTTGAATCGCCCTCAGCACGAGATAGGTTAGAGGGGTCGGTGATTCAATTGGTTTGGAAGCAGTGTTGGGTTCGTGGTTGAAACCAGGCGGGTTGTCGTTACGTCAGGGATGATTGATAAGGAGGGTGGGGGTCGGTTGCAGCAGGGTCGTTTGTATTGTTTACGGGGTGATTTGGGGGTATTTTTCATGATTGTTTTGAATTTACGAGAACATTTGACAGATGATATTAGATGGAGAAATTGATTTGGGGTATTTTATTCAGTCTCATAATGGTCGTCATGGATAGCTAAGACCAATTTTAAACGTTTTTCGAGAAAATTATTTCATCAAACATGCTAATCGGTTCATAATGTACAGCAAATTGTTGACATATTTCAAGGAAATGTTTTCTGGTACAAACACTTCCTGCCAACTTTATCAACAACGCTGGCTGAAAAATCACCCATATCCCATCGGGCCGATATGACATAACAGTTTATTCGTTATCTACGACCAAATTACTCGTATGTCCGGTCAAAGTCGACGATTGTATTGAGCAAGGTTTCATGGCTTGGTTAGTTGTGATGTCGTGTCCGTATGGTTTGCTAGTCTCGCTTAGACGAGTTCGCTCACACTCATGGGTATAATACAGTAAAACACGTAATATCGAACCTTGGTGTGTCTAACGTACAATTATCATCACGTACGCCCGATTCCTTCTAAACTATGCTTTCTTATTCATAATGGGCGGTGGGGTAGCCTGGTGGTTAAAGCGTTTGCTCGTCATGCCAAAGACCCGGGTTCAATTCCCCACATGGGCAAAATGTGTGAAGTCCATTTCAGGTGTCCACCGCTGTGATATTGCTGGAATAGTGCTAAAAGCGGTGCAAAACTAAACTCACCCACATAGTAATCAGTTTGGTTATGTCGAAACATGGAAGTCCGAAGTCGACACAAGGGTGTTTGACAGTGCGTGAAGCTTAAAGTGTCCAGCCTTGGAGACAAGTTTAGTTTCAGTCCCTGAACCACAGTTTTATATAAGGTCAGTTTTTTCACAGAGAGTGGGTTATTTTTCATAACATCTCCAGTATAGTAAGTACTATATGCCAGTTATGAATACTGTCACGTGAGAGAGCCACAATAAAACTCTGTGCGCCTAGTGGCAGCAAGGGTTGTATTCTCCCCAGGGAGTTGACAATGAAATTATAATGTGACGTTGAGGCAGACATCCAATGATCGAGGGAAACAAATACCAGCGCCTTGAGCAAGCACTAGTTGCTTGGATATGTCCTGTCCTGTCCTGTCCTGTCCTGTCCTATCCTATCCTATCCTGTCCTGTCCTATCCTATCCTATCCTATCCTATCCTATCCTATCCTGTCCTATCCTATCCTATCCTATCCTATCCTATCCATGAACATGTGTGTTAGGACAGATCTTCCGCAACACATGCCTGTTGATAAGAAGCCACATATCTCACTTTCGAAGGTCAATGATTTTGCCATCAGTCTCTGAGTGTATATTTGACGCATTTATGCAATTAGACACAGGCCGCATCATACATTACAACTTAATTACTAAAGAGATTTCACAAAACGATACAAATTCCATTAATTTTGATAGTAACGCGTATGAAAACATTCAGAAAATATTGGTCATTTCCGTCAGTATGATCGGCAGGAAGTTACTATATAAGTTCCTCCCTGCTTTGTCGCCATATAGCTGGAATATTGCTAAGTGCGACGTAAAACTAAACTCACTCACTCACTCACTCACTCCCCCCTGCTTTGATCACCGTGTTAGTATATGGGCTGTGCTTCTGGAACATATTACAGAGTGATGCTGAAAAATAATGTACATAACACGTCTCTGATAACTATACTGATGCTATAATTACAGATTAGAGGAAGGATGTTCACCAGACGAAAACGTGTTATCTCCTCCAGCGCTATATAAAAATAGCACAAGATCTAAAAACAATTATTAATGATATGTTAGTACTTCTAAAAACCTGTTTACCTAAGTAATAGTGCTGCCCGTCTAGGTTGTGGTGTTATCCGTTTAGATGTTGTTTTACGCCGCAGTTCAGTCTTGACGAAACAACCTTCTGACTGACATCATGATACGATAACATGAGTCACGCAAATAAGCGAGTTTGACCAATCCGATCCCGTTAGTCGCTTTTTACAAATATCATGGGTTGTTGAAGTCCAATTCTAGTCGGCGTCTGCATGATACAAGCACTGGTTGTTGAAGATATATTCTAACCCGGATTTGTAATGGGAGAAGTGCGGTTTGCTGAAGATCAATTCTCACTTGGATATTCAAAGGGTCTTGCAGGACGTTGAATGGTAAGTCTGTATTATCACAGCTTATCAATTTAATGATGTTGGAGAAATGTTCGTCGCTTTGTTGAATGTAAAACAGTGAGTCTGAATACGGTTTGAACGCCACTTGGAACGGTATTGTAATGACATATTGTCATGGCAGCTTGATGCGGGAAGAAAGCCGGAAGTGACGTAGGCCACCAAAGTCTACCCCTCACGTGACACCCAGTAGTGTGGGTGCGGTGCAGACAAGCCTAGCACCTCAATCGGTGTGAGCAGGGATTCGAAAAGTAATAGGTCGCAACAAAAACACAAGCTTTGAGACATTTGCAGGCATCCACATATAATTCTCAATCTCGGCCAAGTGGCACATCCAAGACCGGCATGGAATTGATATATTAATTTCTAAAAGCGACGTAAACCAATATTCACGACATATGGAGCTTCAGCCGATGCTAAGTTAATATGACGCAATTACCCACTCATAATTCAACGTCATTGTCTGTTCCCGTCGTTAACTTGATCATTATGCTGGTCAATAGGAAAAAAAAGGACATATAACTTTTGAAATATTCCCCGAGGTAGGTTCCATATACAAAATGACAGTGGAAAGCATTCAAGGCACACGCGGGGCTTCAATTAAAAGATTTGCTGCAATGAATATTTTGTTGATGGATGAACGAAGAGACTACAGGGAGTCACTTATTCAACAGCAGTTACCACCCGAGGTCCATTGAGAGCGCCTGCATTGAGAAACAGTCGTTAGGAGATTACGATCTCTTTATGTTTTATTTTGTTTTGATTTTATCTGCATCCAGCCGATTGATCTGCTTGTTGACGAGAAGGGTGACATTAGGCGCTTGTGTGTCGGAGCGATAGGCATGTCAGTGAGTTTTATGCAAGTGTTCTAGTCGAAGCTTTGATGTAAGCTAACATATTTGCATACGCACTTTCTGCAGAACTCCTTAACATGCGAATGGTTATGTTAAGGGCGCTGTTATCACAGACAGACCAGTATCGCCCCTCGAATATCATGTTATGGTACAAGTTTGGTTCAAATGGAACCGTTAAAATTTGTAATGTAGTTGCTCTGACAACAGTTTTGCTTATTTCGTATGTAGTCTTCACGAAGTTCCAGCATGTTTCGGTGATGTTCTGACACATTTGTTTGCGTGAAGGACAAAATTATTAAGTTTGGCGTATTTCCGTTCAGGGACATGCTTGTGAATAGTCCCAGACATCACGTGTCATGTCATGTTCCAACTCAGAAGGATGCCACATCCTGTTCACAAGGGACCCATCAGTGAGACGCTATTTAAAACTCTTCATCTGTATGCTACTCGAAGCTAAGGATCTCCCGATCGTTCATCGTACTAAAGTGATATAAGGAATTAACTGTTTTCGTATGAAAGAATCGGTGGTGCTTAACTTCTATTCAGTAGCATATGACGAACTGACATATTCTGTATATATTACTGGTATTGATGATAACTCGGCCATTGAAGTTTGAAGTCCTGTAAACGGCCTTCTACGTGTTAACTTGAATGAGGTGACGCTTGTACGTGCTAACTTGAATGAAGTGATGAGCTTTACAAGTATGTGGTGATCTGTGTGTAGAGATGCCGGTCGCATAGTCTGAGGTCTTGCAAACGCACTTTTGGGGGTTGGTCTGGATCACGCACTCACTCACTCAACTCGCAACACTGTTGATATGACATTCCAGCAAATTCAATTTGAAAAGAAACGCTTTCTCATAAGATTATTTCAGTCTCACAGAGGAAAGGGTTTACTTAATGTAAAATCCTTCACCCTGACTATTAGTGTAGCACACAAGCACAACACGTAATTTGGTCGCTTGGGAAATCATTGCATGGTTATCGAAAGCTCGCCGCTGGCACTGTCTTGCTGTCATTGCCGTTTGTCGTATGTGCTGCGTGCTGTGGTCGCTTGTCATCGCCGACGTTTTTGACAATTAACATTGTGTTATGGTATACATACATATTTCCTAAAAAATACTCCCACGACGGCTGCTAAATATTCCTAACTTGGTGGTTTTCCCTCTGTTGCCTGCTCTCCCCTTCTTCGGGAACTTCAAAACCTCTCCTACCACCTAAAATATGTAGGTCGTGGCAAGACACTGCGTTGATGCAAGCGTATCTCGGTCATCCAAAAGGTTAGATACACATATCAAATGATTATTAATGAATGTGTCCGCATGTTATCGTCTGCCCGTAAATCTTGAAGCAGACGACGACGGACTACAAGGTCAAAGCTACAGGCATTTTGTCTCGTCCGCTGTACGGGGGGCGCGGGAAACAGCTCGTGCAAGAGGTCACAATAGGACGTCCGCAACTATCTCAACTTCTCCAGCGGTAATCTTGAGGTCAAACAACCTACGAAGAAAAAAATCCATCATATTTTACAAGATACCATTCAGGACCGGATGGTCTGACGTTGAAAGAAGTGCACCACATCTAGAAATACAAAGGACTGTGTTGTCTAAGAGATTATATACATTGATAGCTGTATGTTACCTGTAGGATTCGACCCTCAATCTTTTTAGTTGCGCCCCTTAGTAATGGCAGGATCAAGACCCTTGGTCGCCAACAGTTTCATAATCACCCATTTCCCAAACTGAAAGCAGCGGGATGCTCAACTCATTCTCACCGCAACATGCTGCCGTAACATATGTACACTACAACTTGTGTTGTGACATAATTCCAACTGGGTACACAGATATGGCACATTGAGTGAGCGAGTTTAGTTTTATGCCGCTTTTAGCAATATTTTAGCAATGTCACGGTGGGGACACCAGAAACCCATAGTGTCAATGCGGGGAATCGAGCGCAAAACATACACAGGTGACGCCAAACGGCTTGTCATAGAAGTGACATACGTAACTAGATACAGCTGCAGTTCTCAAATCGATCGTGACACGTCTAACATCCTTCATGACACCATGGCACTGTTCATGGTTCCGCTCACGAAACAGTATCACACATGGCTCCTCATGACGCCATGACGGTGGGTTAGCCGAAGACCCGGATTCGATTCACCCCACGGCGCTGTACTCTTCCTTCGAACTCTTGGTTCAACCATATTGCTATTCCTGGTTTGTCAGCACCAAGGTCTCAGGGTCATCAAAGTGATACAAAAGATCTACATCACGAGTCGCCGACACGTTGAGGTGTGGCTGAAACGTCTTTCTGGGAGCAGCCAAACTGCATCACTTCAGGATATCCTCCTGGTTAGAACTGGTCTTCAGCAAGCCATGCCTGTCGTAAAGGGCGACTCACCGGACCGGATGGGCAGGCTCGCTGACTTGGCTGACGCATGTCATCATATCCCGACTGCGTAAATTGATGTTCATGCTGTTGATCACCGGACTGCCTAGTCCAGACGCGATTATTTACAGATCGTATAGGTGGAACATTGCTGACAACAAAACAGACAACCAACCCACATCAAGGTTACAGGATGTAGTATAATTGCTACTCCCCCTCAAACACGTATCATTTAATGACTGATGGGTGGCACCGTCGGTTTTAACGTTCGTCGAACAGCATCCGTCCGACGTGATCCAACTTACTCATTCACACTCTTTTTCAGATTCCGAGTCCAAGGTACTATCCCTTTTCAAACTCTAGATTGTTTTTGGTTTAATGCAATACATATATTCCTATATGCTAGGCTACAGGCGACTTTCTTTTTCTGATTTTGATCCTAATCTACTATTAATTTTTCAAAATCTAGACTGTTTTCGTTCAAGGAGATCAGAATGCCTCTGCCCTCCAAAATATGACGAATCCTCCCACGCTTGAGCGTTGCAGAATAGAACGTGTGCATACATCACCACAAGCTGACGCACTGCAGCTATTTCTGTTAGATCAAACTTGGAGAATTGATCCCACCAGGTACAAAGATGACAAATCACAGATGATGAATATGTCTGCCAACCTTTGCCTCACGCACGTAAAGCGCTCGTGCAGACGTAAAGCGCTCGTGCGGCCTAAGAGAATCGACATCTCAACGATTTAATGTTTCCTTATTTACAGTCCCGTAAAGGTCGATGCCCTTCAAGATTGGAAAACTAATTCGTTGAGTTGAAGTTAGTGAACAAGAGTTAGTTATTTTGAAATTCGAGAATGTCAGATTTTGAAATGTCAGCGAATGACGTTCAGATTGAATCAAGGATTTCGAGAACAGTGCATGAGTGGGAATGGTGGTACAAACAGCCCATGTAAGGATTCGAACCATGGACCCCACCACCGTGTTGTTCACTGGGTATGAATGCAGGTAATGTAAACAACGTAAACGGGAAAACAACGGAGGAAAATCGAAACAGGCATATAACACTATTCTTACGTGTTTGGAGAAACAGGTTATGTTTCGTTCGAGCGTTCAAAATAGCTGACCCGGTAGCCAAAAGCTACTTGATTTTGAAAAAAATGTTCAAACTATCCAGACAAACTAGTTGAAATGTCAGATAGAAGGAAGTCTTCATTGTTGTGTTTGTTTGATTTATATTGTATCCAAGGGATTTACAGTAATTTACCAAACACCACACCAATTCTGACCGATGTGCTTTTTATACTCTGACATTCTGCGGGACCAGTGAAGTATGTGGACAGGGAACGTATGTACAATATCGGATAAATCATTTTGCTAAAACCAGAGAAGGTTGTATTAATCTCGCTTCACCACGTGTTTACTAATCCATGTGAATTGATTGGGATTGTCAGGTGTTCGCAAACAGGTGAAGATGTCGTGTTGTTGCTATGACAACAAAGTAAGCTTCGTCTGGAACTTAATCAGGATCCACTTGGCCCCTAATATTACCTGACAGAAACGACTGTATGGCTGAAATATTGTTTAGTGCAACGGAAACAACAAACAATCAAACAAACAAACAAAGCATGTCTTTGGCGTTAACCACCATGCTGAAGTACAGTCCTAGCATCCTGGCGTGCTCAGGCGTCGCAACTCTGCAATGCGAATTCCGGCGCCGGAGACGGTTGGATCACTCCCGAGTATAATCAAAATACTAGTATATAGTACTAATATTACTTTAGGAATACGGTATTAAGAAAACGTTACAGTCTTTGAAACCAATAAATGGAATTTCGAAAAGGGGAATAAACTCAAAATGTTTAGGGAAAAAAGATATCTTAACACATACAAACCCGTTTTTGGGGTCTAGTGATCATTGCCTGTCAAATCTTCACCGGAAGTCAAAACAAAGTACACACGAAGTGCTTACGCCATTCACAGTCTCTTCTCACGCTCCGCTCGCGCCTCGCCTGTTTTCTAAAGCTTGTCAGTGCCGTCATTTTCCAGAAGATTTATTCGCAAAACATAAACAAAATCAGTCTTCGCACATCCATCCTGTCTGAGGGCCGGCTGACAGACTTGGTAACTCATCAGGGGTAAAATAACACATTGGCAATGAAAGCCGTGCAGTGTTGAGAGCTTGCAGTTGTTGTTCGCCAGTTGAAGGGAACTGCTGAAGATTCTACCGGTAATGAAGTTTAAAGCAATTATAATTGTATCACCATGTGGGTTGAGAAGGATGAAGATCTCGGACAAGTCTGCGCCTGTTCCGATGCTTTTATTTTATTTCTCTATGAAACCCATTTACTCCATCCAGTTCCGACCCCCGGAACCTTGGTCTGCATATATTTACAGCCAAAAGTCCGATGTTCTGCCAACCTTGAAAACTGTTTAATTGAACACTGATCCATCGTATCGTAATCACTGCGTTGTTATATGTTATCACTACACAATAAATGAAACTGTAGTTATTTCTTTGGATTGTCTGATCTGGTTAAACCGTTTTGGACTGATAACATTTTGAAGTTACCAGCCCTGACGTCGGACTAGGATTGGGACTTATCTTAGACACTGCAGTTCATAGTCATTTCGGGGGCAATATTCCAGCAATATCACGACAGTGGACACCAGAAATGGGCTTTACACACTGTAACCATGTAGGGAATCGAACTCGGGTCCTTGACGAGACGAGCGAACGCTTTAACCACTAGGCTACCCCACCGACCCACGGCTATAACAAATTAAATTATATTTTGTAAAGTAGTTATATCTGTAATCTGCTGCAGTAATATAAAAGACTAGGTAGTTCCTATAACTTGTTTTTAGCAGTGTTGCTATGAGAAAATATAAAGTTCGAACTACATGTCTAGTACTATGTTAAAGGAATACACGCTTGGTCACTCATGGGCACAGCTGAAGACTGATTTAGAGTGAGTGAGTGAGAACGATTTTACGCCACTTTTTGGCAATTTTCCAGAAACATCACGGCGGGGTGGACCAGAAATGTTCTTCACACATATGACCATGTGGGAAATAGAGCTCGGGTCTTCACCATGACGAGCGAACGCTTTAACCACTGGGCTACCCCACCGCCCTGAATAATTTAAAGGGTGAGAAAGGGAAAAGACAAAGTTTAGGTCTTTTAACTTGAATTCCATTCCATCACGAGTACAGTGTATTACTACGAAACGGTAATTCAAATTATAGTATTCCCAGAAATTATTGAGAATCATGTTGCGTCATGTAACTCATTACGTTTATTAACTTCTGGCGTTTTACTTACATAAACATGTTAAAACATCATCCTTTTCCAGTCTCAGTCTTGTTTTAGTACTTTTTTAGACCCCCTCGCTCAGCAATGCATGCCTGAATACGCCTAGGCACACTACCCATCAAAGTTTGTAGGTAATCGTGTGACAGGGTATCCCAATATTGGACCACCTCGGCCTTCATATCTTCAATATTTCTCAGTCCCTTATGGTTTATTCTGTCCTTCATGACTCCCCACACATTCTCAATTGGGTTTAGGTCTGGGCTGTAACTGGGCCAGTCTAAAACTTGAACATTTTCGCCCGACAACCACTGTTTTGTGTAGCGCGCAGTGTGGTTTGGGTCATTAGCATGCTGGAAAATCCAATCATCTTCATACTATGTTTGTGCTGTCGGAAGAAGGTGACCATTTAGAATGTCAACGTATCTTTCTTTTGTCAAGTTTCCCGTGAAAACACACAATGGCGTCACTCAGCGAGCCGATATGCCACCCCACATGTGAAACTTCGGGCTATGTTTTGGTCGCTGGTAGATAGGTTTGACAGTATCTTTGGTCCAAATTTTTACACAATTAGGGAAAAGCCAAACAGAACTTTCATCTGAAAAGAAAACATTATCCCAATCTTGATTTTCATGAGCCCGACACCAGTTTAAACGTTTTTCCTTTTGTGCATCTTTCATCAACGGCGGGGGGAATCCACGTTTTTTCACCCAATTAAGTCTCTGTAATTCCTGCCTAACTGTTTCATTGCCTACCTGAGGACTTCCTCTGCTAATCATTTCATTTCTGATGTTCTCAACACTTTTCAATTTGCCCCTACTCACAATCTGCCCAAGTCTTCGGCGATCCACAACGCTGAATTTCCTAGGCCGACCTGCCCCTGCTTTGTGCTCTATCCCGGTTCCTGTTTGAATATTCTTCAAAGTTCTGTATACTGTAGACAGAGGAATACCATGTCTACAAGCTAACACTTTAGCATCAGCCTCACCCCTTTCAAAATCATCTAGAATGAGCTTTCTTTTCTCTCTTGCTGTAAATTCTGCCATGTCAACACAGGAAGCCGTCTGCTCAGACAAGGGAGATAACTCTTGACGTAATGAGCTGCCTTCTAAGCCTTCAAGAGTTGTCTCCCTTATTTAGTATGCTTAGTGCATAGTGAAAGCCCTTTTTCCAATCTTAGCATCATTAGAAAAAAAAACAAAGATTTTCTCAATAATTTCTGGGAACACTGTAGCTGTCTAATCCCCAAACAAGGCTTGCGTCATTTTTACACAGATGTGTATATGACGGGAAAAAATTAGAAATCGGCCTTAATCAACATATAATGAAAGGGTTCAGGTGAATTGAAAAACAGAGACTACCCGAACATGAAAATGGTGCTGATGGCAAATCTTGTATTCGCAACCCTTGACAAATCCTTCACAGTCCAGATATCTGCTGAATATCCACTGCAAAAAAAAAAAGGTTTTCGTTTTTAACAGCGATTCAGAAAATAAGTGATCATGAGAAATACTTGCAAAGAAATACTTGCAAAGAAATACTTGCAAAGAAATACTTGCAAACTCAGTATTAGTACACTGAGGCTCAGTACTATACGCCAGACTTCTATTCTGTAGCAGCGTAGCGAATGATACTGAGCCAAAGTTTACCTATAATTTGTTTGCAGTGAAAATGTACCGATGAATTTCACTTTAGAACAAAAAAGTGAACCAAATAAAGTAAAATTAAGATTGCGAATCCTCGTAATTTTATTTTTACCAATTGCACATTTGTAAGTTTCAGAATTTTATCCAACTTTTATAAAACTTGTTTAACAAACGATCACATATTCAAATCGTTATCATTGATTTGTGTTGCAAGGGAGTGAGCGCAGTATTTGGAACAGTGACACAAATGCACGTGCTTTATGTGATGAGGGTTAACCATACTCGCTCTCGGTGTTTCATTTAATGTGCATACCCCCTGGCAAAACGAACCAATAAAGCGATTTGAAAATATGATCGCTTGTTTAACAATTTTTATCGTAAGTTGAATAAAATTCTGAGATTTACATACACATTTGGCATGGTAAAATTATGAGGTTTCGCAATCATAATTTCACTTTATTAGATTTACTGTTTTGTTTAAAGTGAAATGTATCGGTAAGTTTTCATTAAACAGACTATAGACTGTTGCAAACTAAGGTAATGTATCAAGTTATTGTAATCGTTTCGCAGAGCAAGGAACAAAAATATCCAGGCCCAAATTTAAGCTATCAAAACAATTCCTGTCTCTCCTCTGTCACTGTTGGCGACATCCGTAACAGCAGCATGCGAGGAAAATTCCACGAACACATAGACTGCATTAATTGTGACATGCTGACGTAATACCACAAAACACGTCAGGTTGGGAGGTTATGTGACATTCATGGTCGGGGCCAATGTGCGTTGGAACTCTGCCCTCAAAATGGACAGACAGTAGCAAGCTTTGACATCAATATCAGCACAACAATACCAGGGGTTGAGCGATGTGTCGCTGTGTTTTGTCTAAGTCTGGAGATTGTCGCTTCGGTGCCATCTGAAGCGCTGCAACAATGTGCAGTCGTTGATAAAAACACACAGGTTTATTTTGATAAGCGTACAGACAATTATTTTAATCGCGGGTTAAATAAGTGTGATATTTTGTTTGTCGGGAGAAATGTCATGTCGCGATTTCATCCAGGGTTAATTGAATTAATGTTACAATGTTACAATAGATTTTCCTATTTGTGAATCCCTTTTGTGAGGGAAGGTGAATATTAGAGGATCTGTATTTAATAGTTGAAATGAGTTGTACTTAATATTCGTACGTTTGAATCTGGTCATTGCTACAATTAGACACGAACTGCCAGATCCCATACTTGTTAGTCTCACAGCTAAATTTCAATGACATTAAATGTTTGAAATTAAAACATATACATTTCTGAAAATTTCGAAACCTCGGCGCTCATCTGAAGAGCCGGACGTAATGCACGTGAAACATGATCCTGTGAATCTGGCACGTGCATGCCCGTCCTCTTTGTTGACGTCGGTCATAAAATGTACAACCGGGGCAGTTACATCATTCATAAAGAATCAACTCGAGCACATTTCTGCTCACATTTATCCCCGTTGCTCCAATACATAATTTCGTCTAAAGTAAAGTTTGTGATTTTTTTCTCTTTCTTTCTCTAAACAAAAAAACTGCCAAACTAAACTTTAATAAATCAATGCACAACGTGTAGAATATTACGCTAAATTATAAGCACGATGCATAATGTAACATACTCAATTAACTCCCAAATTAGCCCAATGCATAATTTTACGCACAATGCATAACACTAATATAAGCTGTATGCATAATATAGTGTTCTGATCATAACACTAATATAAGTCCAATGCCAAATAAGTACCACTAATCACAATTATTAAATGGTTTTACCTAACAGCCTTGATGCTAGCAATATTAAACACTCATTGTTTTTTGCGGAGGACATTATATTCTATATCATGTCAGAAGATTCATATTTGTTGTAATTTAAAACCTTTTAGGGATTCGCTTCCCGCTTGCTACAAACAAAGAGTTTCCTCAAAGTATTGCATTCTATTTTAAATCTAAAACAAGAAGCAAAGTTTATCTTCTCCTACTCTAAATTCATTTTCATCATGGCCACGTTCGAACGGGAATCGGGAGTGCCACAAGTTCAAAACATTAAGCAGACTTATCTCCTTTGCCCCGAGAGAATTGTATTAACAAGCTCTATGGTCAGAGCGAGTTAGGCTAAATCCAAAAAGTGAAATGTTTCTCGGGCATCGGCGCCTCACTTTTTTTTGTGCGCGTAGCAATTTTTTTATTGCCGTTTAAGAATAATAACTTTGATTTGGCCGCGTCCCCATCATCCATTTGTCTACTACAAAACTAAGTGTCTGTAAGGACGAGTGTGACTGAATGACACTCATTAACACGTGCTAAACTTCCCAAGGTGTATTTCTGAGAGAAAAAAAACGTGCTCCTCCCTCGTCACTTTTTTCTATCATTTTTTAAAAATAAAAAGTCCTACCGCCCTCGTCACATCTGAAAACTATGTGCCAGAGAAACAGACTAATGAGTTGGGTTTTACGCCTTTTGTGGTTTTCCAGTTATATCGGGGTGTGTCATTTTCCGAGATTAAGATGGAATTGGTTTTGTTCTCAGATGTTTATTACTTTGGTGATGGACCCGTGAAAATCCCAGGGTAGAATAGGCCTTTAGCTACCCATGCTTGCCATAAAAGGCGACTATGCTTGTTGTAAGAGGCGACTAACGGGATCGGGTGGTCAGGCTCGCTGACTTGGTTGACATATGTCATCGGTTCCCAACTGCGTGGATCGATGCTCATGTTGTTGGTCACTGGATTGTCTGATCCAGACTCGATTATTTACAGACTGTCGCCATATGTCTGGAATATATCTGATTACTCAAAGCCTACCATACAGAGCGAACGTGGTGCTTACAAAGATGTAAACGTTTTTTGCTTTGTTTTTTAAAAAAAAGAAGAAGTAATATTAGCATTTGTATTTCGGAAAATATATACACTGTATATAGCTCTGGGCAAGCAAGTTGCTCATTTAAAACACGCTCTGATGATCACAGCTGGTTGCTTGATAATATCTTTTGCAGTTAATATGCAGTTGAATACAGTCGACTCATTAGTGTTTGGCCTAGAGAGGTCTGTCAATAGTTTCATGATGCAGTAACTAGTGTCATTTCATTATCGTTCTGCTTAAAGGACAAGGTAGTCATGTCACATGCTGAAATTGGGAAATGAACGGCAGGTGGTCTTTTAGTATCCATATACCCGAGGCAACCCACTACTGCCAATATGTACAGACGATTTCAATGTTTTCCGTGCAAAATCTGCTCCTAAAGCTTCTGCCAGCGCATATACCAACTTCTGTGCGCGTATTGACAAGCTGAATGGAACTTGACAATTGGCTCTCTTAGGTACGACTTATGCAGAGACCAGCTGATATTAGCGCCATACATTGTGTTGTCCAAATTTTCAGCCTGCGTACACCACCCTCTATTTCCTTACAATAACTGGATACCTACTATGCACATTCCTGACATGAGATATATTCTTCAGTTCTAAGACTAAAATTTCGAGTTTTTCAATATCTTTCATTCATGAAAAAATATTTAACATATTACATTGTTTAATCTATTTGCCACATGAGCATAACGGGTCCGGTTTTTTAGATGGTCCAGCTCATTACCTACCCGTCCAGGGTATCACCTGTCCCAGCCCTACTACAACCCACATCATGAGACTGACTATGCGTATATTCATTAATTATTTCCAGACATGTTGGGTCAATTTTTTTCTTCGGCAACCATTGTTGTAGTAAGAGGTAACTATTATGGTCAGGTGGTTGTTCTCACTTTCTTGTTTGATGCATGCCCCCGCAACCAACTTGCGAAGATCGATGCTCATAGAGACATGACCGTGTTAGGTGTAACCCTTTAAATTTTGTGTTTATCGTTACATATTATTAAAACCGAGTCCTGCATATTTTTATTTATTAGCTACGAGGGCGAACATGTCTGGGTTCATATTTTTCATATAATGCCCTAGGGCACAATATCACCTTGTCATGGTAACGTGACGCCATCAACAATGCCATGACGTCAAGGTTTTTTGTGACGTTGCGTTCTATATGCGGCGACAGCGAGTAGTCAGCCCATGTTTGAAAGTAGATTGGGGTATATTTTCCTCAATTTAACGACTTCGGTAATAAACAGAATATCATATTTGTGCCCATAACATACTATGTTTACGACACGAATATAACATTTTCTATGAACGTTACAGTAAAGGAAGATGTTAATATAAATACTGTCTAGGATTATCTTTGAATTGTCTATAAAAGTAGGCACTTAATGCTTTGTATTTCAAGTTTCTGTCGTAGTGGTTAACTTCATTAAATACTCGCTAGTGATTATGTTAATGAAATACGCTAAGACTAAATTGTGCCGTGGACATTCTTCAATTTTTTCTGTGCATGTGAAAGTCAATGAAGCTGCATGAGTGCGAACCTGTTGTACTTAAACATGTGGACTTGAAACATGTTCCCGTGATCTAATTATTGTTGACATTGACTAATGTGTCAACTGGGAGTACACTATGCCTATTAAAGCAATAAACACGAGTTGCTATGGACATGTTGCTTGTGTTATGATGAAAAGACACACTCAGTCTCTGGTGGGCAACAAAAGACATCTGGAATAACATAATTATACATTTAGTAGCTTTCTGTTATGTGGTGTGATTTTTATGATAGTCCAACTGTATCTTCAACGTATTTAGTATCGCGGATACTATGTAAAGTATAGTTAGACAAACATCATGTAATACTGTTGATTTAGATACAAAGTGCCAGCCTTTGTTTCCTAGTAATGGAGTTTCAAATATATTCTCCCGGCAAAAAGTATGTATGATTTTCAAATGATACAGCTGAATAAACAACCCATAATTTTGGGAAAATTTCCGTTAATTTGTAAAGTTCAATTCATATTTTCTCATCAAACGACCTTTTTATTAAAACTGACTTTTGACGTTACAAAACTATTTTTGCCAAGGGCATATATATATAATATTATCTTCCATAAATTTAAATCATGATCGAAGCATTCCAAAACTGCTCTTTTCATGAAAATCGATCAGTCCAAACCAGAGTTATGAAATTATACCATGTAGCTACCTGTTATGGTGTTGCCATAACTGACTTGACATACTGCACCTGAAAAGGGCCCCTGGGTGGTAGTCACGCACGGGAACTGATGACAGATGAAAATGGAAGCTAAATAATTCCTGATTGAGAAAAATTACATTACATTCGGTCTCCAGAACTGTAGCACATTTTCACCATTTTGGGGTCCTGGCTTCTAGACCTAAAAATGATAAATACAAAACTACCTAAAATTCAAAACCATAAAAATTCATTCCAGCAGTCAATTAGCCATGCCTATATGCAAAGCAAAAACTGAAAATACCATTCTTATATTCTGGACAAAATATGATCATGCTGACAGAAAGTCGTTGAGGAAAATACAAGTCATTGAAGCAGAGGATATGGGTTTGATGTTTCTGGCTACAAAATATACTAGTATGCTGTGAGGGGTTGTTACATCTGATTTGAAAATCAGTTTCGAAATACTGGTCTAACATTCCCGCTTTTGAGGAAACGTGTTCCTACTTTTAAATTCTATATTTCTAATGACAGGGTCCTGTTTCCGGAGATACAAACTGTGGCTCCTGGAAGAGGATCCACGTTCACGAGTCTGCAGCTTGTGTTCTCGTGAGTGAGTGAGTGAATGAGTGAGTTGGATTTTACGCCGCTTTTAGCAATGGCGGAGGACACCAGGAATGGGCTAGCTGTACTTTTTACTGACCACGTGAGCATGTAAAGGCATATGTGAAAACGTGATCTATATTATAGTTTAATATAATTATCCTATTTTTCAAAAAGTATATGTCCCGACATTGTCACGCATAATTCTTTATTATTTCATGTATTCTATATTTTTTGTGAAAGAATATTACTGAAATGTATTTATATTGTTTTATTTTACGTTTGTGGCATGCTCACTGTACTGTTATATCTGATGTTGTTTTATGGCGATAGGCATTATTGCGGAATTGCGCATTTATATGCATTATCACCTCATTTCATATACATCCCTTCGTCACAGTTAACAGACCTGACATTTTATGCGACAACATCACGCCTGCCTGTTTCATATTAAGGTGAGACCGGGATAAAATGTGGCGATGTAGGGTAGCCTGGTGGTTAAGCGTTGCTCGTCACCCTGAAAACCCGGGTTCGATTCCCTACATGGGCACAATAAGTGAAACCAATTCTGGTGTCCCTCGACGTGATACTGTTGAACTATTGCTAAAAGCGGCATAAAACCAAACTCTCTCACTCAGATGAAATATCTGTCTGCAACCAGTGGTTTAAATGCCAATTGAACCTTGACCTTCTTAATTTGAGTTGTTCAGTGCTACACGCGGAAATCAAACCAATAAAAGAGGTAATAAAAACTTATGTAGGTGGGAGCTTTTACAAAATTAACAAGAGAAATATGCTTAGCGTACAGGGTAAACCAGCGGTTCATTCATTATCTGCTTCGGAGTTCAGGATAACCCTACTTGTTTTTTGTTTAATGTTTTTATTGCGTGTATAGGGTACACATTACTGAGTTTATATATGTGTTACATAATTTAGATAATACTAAAACGGAAATGTTTAAAACCAGATCTTAAAAACAAACCATTATTATTTCGTCAGTAGGTTGGCAAGAATTGAATGTCTTAAAAACGTGATTGCATTATGCTTAAAAGTACTAGTAAGATCCCCTAGCTAATTTCACCCCACTTAACTCACAAACAGACTGGGTCATCGTGACCTGTAATGAAATACCTCACCCACATATGGCAGGTTACCCCGCCCCGTGATTACAACCTATAGTGATCAGAAATGTAGTTTTTTAAAAAAACAAAAATTAAAAAAAACCCGACTTACGTAATTCAGTTTAAAGTTGCTGTCTCTCATTTTGTTAGGAGGTAGTGGTGATCATGCCTAATACAACCTTACTTCAACTGTTAATATTCGTGTAACAGAGGCGGAAAGGATTCAGTCTGCCATTTTCAATACATTATTGATACAGAAAATGTGCCGGTTGTCAGATTAAGTAAGTAATTATGTATCATACAATGTCTGACATATTCTGAAAATCTCATTGGCACGAGACTAGGAATAATATATTTTTCTGACGGTATCATTATGGAATCCGTTAAACAAGCAGCACAGAAAATTCAGATTTATCTAGCAAAATAAAAAGATATCCTTTTTGAAGTATATCATGTAAACAATTACCTTATGACGTCAATCTTGCAATTATGGACGTGTGTAACAATACAGGGCATCTAGTCATGTCCTATTTTTTTGCAAGTGGAATGAAAAAAAAGGCAAATTTGTGTGTTGCCTTTGTGAACGCAATGGGTGAGCTATGCGGCATGGTCGGCATGGTTGCCATGGTAACGGAAACGCAGACACATGCTAGATTCGCTGTAATGTATGCAACAATGTAGACTGATATTTTTTGACGACATGTAAAGGAACATGGTATTGTTTTACGAGACGCATTTACTCGTTCATGAGTCAATGTGGTTTAGGTAACAATATAGTCATAATCTCGATACATTGACGTCGTCCTCGTTACAGAGACTACAGCGTTGACGACAAAGATTTTGTTAACCATATACTTCTAACTTCATGTTCAAACATTTAGTCATACGAAAATTCATAGCAAAACTAAACATGGAGCATAACGGGGTTTTCGTTTTGAAAAATTAAAAGTATGCGTGGTATTCATCTTGAAGTCAATTACATGTAATTGTGTCAGGAACACACTGACAAAGTACTTTTCCTTTTATATACATGGATTTAAATATATTTGTATTTAATGGACATACAATACATTAAAATATTATGATCCATTGTCTTAAAACCGTTATTTATTACACACAGAAAGTACTTTGTAGCATTGAAAGAAAGTTCATGTCCCGGGGGTGAATATGACAACAGCACACTGGTGGGTGCATTGTCTGCAAGAGTTTTAAGAATGTCAACGCCTGACAAGTGATTAGAGATGACAAAGTGATAAAATTTAATCCGCATATATGTTTAAAGTGAAAAAGGTGTTTTTGTTAACATTTCAAACAAAACAAAACAAAACACGCGTGTATCCACGCGTGATGGTTTTGGTGTAAATTTATTTTTTCCAGAAATGAATGTGTTCTTTGCAAGCATGTGACGCAGAAAATAGCTGTGTGTGTCCAAATGGTGAATTACACCATTTATCATTAAATATGAATTTTTGTACATATAGTGTTATCATTTAATTTGTTATTAATTTCAGACATATAAACACTTTTTTAACAAAAAAGTTGTTATGAAGATGTCATAATAATCCTGTCTGTATTAGTCTTATCGCATTTGTTTGACAGAAAATTACATTACAGGAGTAGGTTGAGTTGATAAAACAGCTTCGTGACATTTTTTTATCCCATTTCTTATCACGATTACGTCATTAGAACAAAACAGCACACAGAAGATTTGAGCGTGCTATATCAGTTTGATAAAACAGTCTATCAATTCATTCTAAACATGCGATTGGCTGTATCTTTAATGATAATGTCATATATCACCCTGTTGATTACTATATGCACACATATCAGCTGTTTGGGCATCACAATAATACTATTATTATGATTACTTAAGCTTTTTGAAAGTTGTAACACTCATGGGGATATAAAAAATCATATCAGAGTTTTTACCACTATAAAGACTAAAGACTACCGTCGACTACAGCAGCCACTTGAGTTGTGCCGTTATTAACGGCAGCCTTTACAGCATCCCTAGTGCGCGTGGACACATTGATGTATGTATGTTATCTCATGCATATTCAGTGATGTAAAGTTTTGGCTGAAATAAAACTTCCTAAATTAAAATAATAGTTCCCATACTTCACTTTCATTAATTCCATTTTTTTCGTATTTTTAACAATGTTATAGAATTAAATGAGAACAAAGTGTTTGTTATTGTAGTGTTAGACATTTTCGTGTGTGTGTGTGTGTGTGTGTGTGTGTGTGTGTGTGTGTGTGTGTGTGTGTGTGTGTGTGTGTGTGTGTGTGTGTGTGAAGAAATTTGCATGTGTATTTGGGAATATGGAAAGACATTTGTGTGTATGTATGTGTGTGTCTATATGCATACATATATTGTTCATATTAATATATTGTTTAGAAATTGGTGAGAGAGAGGGGTGGGGTGGGGGGGGGGGAGAGGAGGAGGTAGATGACAATATTTAAAACTGGCTCAAAAGAGTGATAGCATTAATCTGCAATACAAATACATTGCTCTCAGATGGTTTAAAATTATTTTTATAGGTGTAATTGCAATAAGGTTTTGCAGTTCCGTAAAATTGTGATATTTTAAACAAAAGAGTTTACATAAAACACATATATTCTGGATAACGAGCACGACTGAAGATAAGAGTAATGCATGAGTATTTAGCGAACTGCTAAATTGGGATGCTACCTAATATTTCACGTGGATGTGGAAGGATGTTGTCCCGTTGTTTACAAATAATGTAGGTGTCACCATAGGGTGTTAACTGACTTACACTGCATTATCACACTACCAACATCCTACGTAAACAGACTTAACATGCAGTCTTACAGTTAAAACTGATAAAAAGAATTATAAATGTGTGCGTGCGTGCGTGCGTGCGTGCGTGCGTGCGTGCGTGTGTGTGTGATAGTCCATCTCATCAACATGCATGCTCAAAGCGCCTTGTTTTTCGTCGTTCACTGGATGTCAGTCTCATCGGCACGTCGTATTTAGGTATCAATTCCCCGGGAAAGTTTAATACATGGGAATCCAGCACGGATTTCAATGTATCTGCATATTTGTACTGCACGTGCGCGTGCTCAGAAATAATCTAATGCATAACTTCCAAATTTGCATAGCATAAAGTAGGACATTTAACTGACAATACCTAACAGCCCATCTACAGTTAAAACAATAGAATGACGTTGTATGTCGATGTACAAGCGTTGATTTATTTTCTGATAATTGAGTGTTGCTAGAAGTAATATAAAGACTGACGGGATATCAAAGGGTACACTCATCTTCAGACTATGCATAAAAGTGAATATAATATAAGTAATATGAATGTGGGTAAAACAAAGGATACATTCACCTTGATACAATATATAAAAGTCTATACTGGAATAAAGTATTATATCACGAATGTGGGTTAAACAAAGAATACATTCACCTTGATACAATATATAAAAGTCTATACTGGAATAAAGTATTATATCACGAATGTGGGTTAAACAAAGAATACATTCACCTTAACACAATATACAGACATATATAACGATTGAAGTACTAATATCATGATTGAAATCGAAGGTTAATTCATTTAAACACAATCTAAGAAGTGAAAGAAGAGTATGATGGTTGTGATCAAAGGGTTATCCATAGTAACACAATCCATGATGTGTATCCATGACATACATTCATGACATTCAGTGTCATGTACTTGCTGTACAATCATTTAAGGACAAGTTTATTGTCGAATGTAAAATATAGCTTTTTTCAGTTTAGTTTAACCTCCTTGTAAATGTTAGAACAACATCCACACAAACATCACTACCTCAGCATTTAACAGTTTCCTATTGTAGTGTACAGAAATGATATGGCTTTGATATATTAAATAGTTTATTATCTTGCACGAACAAAATATACAGACTGCCTCATGGCCTGAATACATTGTATATGTATTTGTAAGACATAATGACCATTACAAACCACAAGTATATAAGGAATAATTTAGTCTTCAGATTCTAATGTTCTCCTTAACAGCTTTTCTTGTGTTAAAGACTCAATTTACTTGAAAATTCTTGTGTGTAATGATGGAAAAAATCGGAAAAGCACACACAAAAGTGTATCACTGAAAAAAAATTTTTTCCCATTATAACAAGGTCACATTATACAATCATACGTTTATGAGTCAATATAAAATAGTGCCACTTCATAAAAGATTTCTTGTAGTAGCTTCATTTCCATTTCAATAATATCTCCTCTTGGGGAAAATTTACAAAACCTTTATATAGATTTGTAATTATCATGTTCTCAGTAAGATTCTTCTTATATAGTTTCACGCATGTTTTACCAAGCATACCTGCTTTAGTAATTTTGTGTCTCCTTAAAATCATTAGAATGATATAATTCTACTTATCCTTTGCCTATGATATTTCCTAGCAGTACATATGACATAATACATACGTACAAATTATCATTCATATATTTTTCAACAAATAAAACTGCGCCAACATCAGCAAGTAGGAGGTTTGGACTGACCTGTTGAAACAGTTTGTTTGTTTGTTGTTTAGCCCTGCACTCAGCTATATGGTGGCTGTAAAACAGACAAGCATAGCACGGACTTCACTTCCATTTCAGCAACGTTTCATACTGTGCTACAGAGCCACATGCAGTCTGTAGTTTTCAGATTCTCCATTTATGCATATCTGGGACATATGCTCAAATCTACCCTACAACAATGCATCTTGCAGTATCTGAAGTTATAAGTACCACCTTTTGTCATTTTCACATTAAAATCATTTCTTGGGCATGAATTTAATTCCATTTGATTAATATTCAGGTATATCAAAAATAAAAACTACATGTTGTAATAATGTTCTCCAAAATACAATTTGAGAAAATATCTTCGTCTTAGCTAACCTTCCCTTTGCAAAGTATCATGTTTATACGTACATATTGTAATTATCAATTTTCCCATCAATGTAAGAAACACTGCCCCCCTAAATTTTGCAAGTAGCAGCTGCTCTTGCATAATATTACAACATAAATCAGACATAAATCACGAAACATAACCTCACTTCCCGTTTCCCAATATTTCTTCTGCAGATTATTAAAAATACAACATACAGATTGCTAATAACATTTTCTCCATATTTTAAAGATATGGCTTCACTATATAGCCTTCACTATATAACATACATATACCCTTTCCCATTAAACATAACACATACGTAGGGGTTGTAAATATCATTTTCCCACAGATACAGTTTACGAAATAACTTCACTTCCCCCTTCAGTTGTTGTTGTTGTGTAATCCATATCTATATTTTTTTAGAATATAATTTTTTATTTTCTCCTCTAAAAGATTATTTTCTAAGTGCAGTTGCAGTTTCGTAATCACTTACATAGTACACAATTGGTTTGTGTATTATATTTCACTGCTGAAATCGTGCATACATTAATTGACGACCCTGCTATATTTACTGTTATACGGCTTAAGCGTGTTTTCGCTCTTTTTTCTCTTGTTTATTTATCACCCATAATCCAGACTTGTTCACACAAACGTTCCAACGTAATTTCGGGTTGTTTAAGATTGTTTTAACGATGGAGTCTGTCAATATGCTCCTTGTATGTATTTATCCAAGACAAAAATATATTCTAAGACGTTTAGTAATGTTTCCATGCCTAAGTGTAGCCATCAAAAACAATATCTCCACGTGTTCATAGGAATATAAATGTAAAACATCTACTTCTACTGCAAAAGAATATCTATTTGAAAATTTATCTTAAAGAAAAAGTGCAAATTGAAGCGGGTTTTATAGAAGAAAAATATATGCATGTAAACGCTCAATTTTCTTAGCATCAGCAATAAATATAAATATTTGAAAATTATTTGATATGGAATTGGGTGCTGCAAATGACTTATCAACTTATTGAAATATTTATCTGCTCCTTCACTCATTTCCTGTTTATTTGTTTGCATATATATTGTGTTTCTTTGTTTATTTATTCACACATAGATAGATAGATAGATAGATAGATAGATAGATAGATAGATAGATAGATAGATAGATAGATAGATAGATAGATAGATAGATATTAATATCATGCTTGGAGTCTTGAAACAATAGTCTGAATAACAAACAAAAGAACATTAACGAAGACGTGGTTGTAATCAGATATAGGCCCGATTCAGTTCGTAAATCTTTTCCCAAAATGTCTGTAAGCTCATGGTCTTTTCCTGGGGGATCATCTGGATTGTGCATCACGCCGGGGGAGAGTCTGTTAGTTTGAAAATGAAAGTCACTTCTTGTGTCAATGTGTCAACAATGAGCGTAATCCGAGATGTGATACACACAAAATAGAATAGGTTTGTTTATTTACAATAGAGAAACCAACAACGAGCGTTTGATTTTTCCGAGAACCTGTGCAGGCGAAACGCTAAGGTCATATTCTGTGTCTGTTGTACAAACGCCGCTCACTGCATTTACCCGTTCTCTCACAGAGGTCAGACCTTTTTGACGGTGTATACACTCGCTAAAGGAAGCTACACGCAAAATGGCACAGTGAGGGCGTGGCTCAACTGAGGTCACCGAGGGCAGTCACGTGACCCAGCCAACAGACTGTGACCCCTGTCTGGGGCGAACAGTGCAACTGCATGTTACCGTCAACAGCTGCCACCTAGTGGCGAGTATCCGAACTAGCGTTGTCTGGTTGTTGCGTAAGCTTGATTGTGCGATGTATTGATCGAGCGGTAGCGTTCGCCGCATTATTTGAGACGATAGATTTAGGAGATTTACGCGACCTTTAGTCGTTTGACATAACCCAGACGGATATATAAGTTGTGGGATTTAGTATCGAACAATGTACATATCTTGCTTGTTATCGTTGGAGCACAAACAGCGCTGTTGCCGCGCATAGTAGCTTTGCGGAACTCGCGGATTTCTCGGTCACTATAGCGTGTTTCGGAAAAGTCATACGTCTGCCGCGGCAGTCAGATTTCAATGCATGACGAATTCCAACTTCGCGAACAGTGGCGTTGTTGAGTTGCGAGGATCCTGTGTGTGATCACTTTTTCATTTACATAATATTACTCCTGCGTGACTGTATTGATACAGTTGTATTAGGAGACAATTAGAAATAGCACCGGGGAACAGCATTGCGTGACAAGGATGTTTGCGCGTTAACGTTACCATCTGTCTGGATCGATGTTCATCCTATTAATCACTGATTTTCTTGGTCCAAACTTTACTTGCATTCATTTACTGGCACTTAAGAATAAACCTGGAAGTATTTTAAATTATATCATATGTTTATGACACTTGGAATGTTTCATAAACTACTTCCGTTAATGACAAAAGCTTGTTTGGTTGATAGTATTTTAAGCATTGTAGGCAAATGCTGTTTATTTCACAACAGTACCACTGGGTACAGCCTACAGGGTAAAGTGTCCCCTCAGGTCTAAGTACCGGGTTCGATTCCCAAACGTGTACAATATATGAATTCTTGATAAACCAAGAAGCAATAATGCTGGAAATAGCTAAACATGGTGTGCAACGTACACACTTGACTGAAACTGGTAATAGTACATCAAGGGTCCAGCGGGAAAACAGAGAGAAAACTAAACTATGACTTATTTTTTTCTGACAAAGACGAGACATAGATCACTACAAGATATATAACATTTTCATTTTTCAGTAAATAACTTCGCGTAATTTATGTGAACCCAAATGCGATTTATGTGGCGGTCAGTCGAATGTATACATACTGGACAAATTATGTTAGGGATATTGGTAGTTTATGATTGATATTTCATCAGTATGTCAATGAATAAATAGATCATTTTTCAAAATTTCAAAATTTGCATATATCCCTAACTATTTTTGTCGAGTCTAGTTCTCTTCCAATACAAACATCGCAGAAATAAGTGACATATTTTTCTTTAAAATGTTTGATGTCTATAAACGATAAATTAACGACAGCTTTTTTTGTAAAACATTTGGCCTAATGTCCAGAAGTTAGTAAATTCGTAATGTTTATTCTGATAATAACTATTTAAAACTAAACTATACGAGAACAATAAGAAAGATTTAGTCGCTCAGGCCCGAGTATAGAACAACCAAAAGATACGATTTTTACTCTTTCCAAAAAGATCCCAGAATCATTGTGAAATCAGACACACCTGGCATTTGTATTGGCACAAGTGTTCTTTATGGGCCAAATTGTTTTCAGCTTTTAATGATTTGTAATATACACCATTTGTCAGTCTCTGTCTGAGTAATTTGAACAATCACATGTGATACGAACCTTAAAGAAAAATAACAAAGAAAGCAAGTGCGAATATTTCAAGACTGTACATATTTCGCGAAACAGCGCCAAATTTAAGTTTTGATTTCAATCAATTTCCAGTTTTCTTCAAATTCTTCCTCTTCTCCCTTGCATCACACAAGCCGCGAAACAGGATCTAGTCTCGCGAGACAATACGCCAAACCACACGACGCTGTTACGTAACACTGATCACGTGACCCCTCGTGCGACCTCATACAATCCTGTCGGGATTTACCCCGTTTTCGCGTACTCGAGTTACACGACACAAGGCTGAAGTGGTTTGTTTTGTCTATCTAGAATACGAATTTGAGCTCGTTGGTTCCCAATCTATTGTTGCAGGTGATCCTGCTCGCAACAGTGACGCGTTGTTCGACTTCATGTTAATGACAAAATGTCTCCATATTTAAAGAGATAATTAACACAAAAACCCAGCTCCAATACAGATCCTAATGGCGAAGCACGAGTCTCTAGAGAGATCAATTCACCAGCTTATGAGAATAGTTTCACATGCATAATGGGGTTATATACTCGTGCTGTCGGGGCATGTTAATTGTGAATAGGTATATGTCTTTTGCCTCAGTCTGATTCATCCATAATTCATAGTTTATGTCCGACACCAGAACCATTGCATAATAGAAATTTCCAGTATTTCACAACGGTTTCAGACCCATGTTTAATTCACTAAAGACTCCCAGTTAAAAACCTGCAAACGGCTTTCTCGATGAAAGCTTCAGCTTATCGTTGTGCAGAAGCTGTTGTGACTCATTGAACATATATTTTTCATCTTCTGTAGATTTAATTAACTATATACGCAGGCATGTGATTTATTGATGTTATGCTGTTTCCCATTAGTGGACACATTCGGAATGGACTGTTATCGTGTTACAAAAACTGTTTTAAAACATAATTAAAAGTATGCGTGATGCTTATGAAATACTTTGCCCGAGGGCAACTGTAAATTACCATAACGTTAGGGTATAATTTGAAAAATCGATGAGCGATACATATCACACTACTAATTATGATGATATTATTCTTCGAACAAAGGGTTGGTAACCGCTTCAGCTACTTGAACCAATGCCTCGTGCGTGGCGTATTTTAATTAACAAACAATGATTACATGTTCGGATCTCAATGTAACGATGTATGAATGTTCAATACTATTGCAAACATACTGTAAACAATAATTCAGATATTTTACATTGAAAGACTGATTCGGCGTCATATTTTATATTTTATGCAATTATTTGTATTTGATGAAATATTTTACATGGCACATAAATCGTGCTCAAAGAAGAGCATATGTTTAATATACCACCTCCATTTATGGTCATCCACTTCCCAGCTTCAACAACCCATAGTCTTCCCTGTAAAGAGATGCATTGGTGTGTACATGCTTTTTCATGAACCTGACACACAGTGTTATATCGGGGAGTCTAATTAGCACTGGTATACATGCATAGTTGTTTCAGCGTATGTGACTGAAGATGCATAATTCATGCACATGCGTTTATGTATTGTACCCACATAAGGATTCGGACACATTTGCACATGTCACAACAAAAACAAAAACAAAACAATCTATTTCACATGATCGCACACGAGCTCTTGAATATATTGTGCTTGAACACGAAGCACTGGAATTTGAAGTTGGGATTAGAACAAACGCATGATATAGGTGTGACATGTACACGTCATTCTTGTTCTTTCGTGTTAATTTGATTTTATTTTACCACAACAGGCTTAAATATTTTGTACCTCGTATTGAGCACGAAAACGAAATTAGTTCCGGGCAAATCTTTAAATATTTCCTGAAAAAAAAATCGGTTAATTTTTTTTAAGGTGGCAGTGTTACGCAAACTGATATAATCTCCCTTAAAGGGCCTTGTTTAAAATGATAATGATCATACTCTATATCTTGGACGAATGTATACAGTCCCCGAGTATTTTTTGTCTGTTGTCCCCGTCATTGCTGGGTGTTTACCCTTTCGCGAACGCCCGGTGTCAACACTGGTTATCAGCGATTCATTCACAAATCTTCACAGTTATTGTATTTCTTTATACCAAACGGAATGTGTTACTGAGGATAGTAAAGACTAGATGGATTATTTTATTTAGTAAATGTTCCTACTGCTGCCGCTGCTGCCAGGATCCGACCCCCTATGATGCGAATTATTTTTAATCTGAGAATAATAATATTAGTAAGAAGTAAAAGCACATTCTGAATATATTTAGATCGAATTCGGCTTTGGAGAGTAAGACGCCAAATGGTTTTATAAAAAATATGGCATCAATATGTATATCTTAAAACAGCAAAACGAATAGATGTTTTCTAAATATTGTACTTACAAGCATGGGTATATTATGCATATGAAAGTATGTAATGAAGTATATATTACACATAAAGCTATCCTACAAAGGTAGAAGAAAGCCTCTGACAAGAAAAAAATATTTTACAATTATCGGCAAATTTTTGATTTTGTACAGAAAATAACATATGTGTCACCCACATATAAACATGTACTATATAAACATGTGGTACAGTCAGATTGTGAAAACAGTCAGTTTGTGAAATGACTAAAATTTCAGTCATTTCGTGAAATGAATCAGAGGGTCAGCGATTTCTGCGTCATTTTGTGTAAGAACGATCACTATACTTCAGTCATTTCATGAAATTTCATTTCACCTATATGTGGTGGGCAGGGGTCTGTGAGGTGTGACTGCTCCCAACACAGCAAGTGCCAAACAAACTGATGTAAATGCTTCTAAGCCAATCTGAAGTCAACAGTCGCTGCCACAATAGTGTTTACCGTTAGTTCAGATTCGGATTCATATTTATTTGTAGTAATAAAATGTCGACCTAATGGCCCATAATACATTTACATCAATTTTAGGTGTAGATTGACAGTGGTCATTCACATTACCTATTTTTATTTCTGCAAGAGAATATTTGGTGTATAAATAGGGCAGTAGTATATATAGCACGTGGATGTTGAGAGCTTAAAATATTTAACAGTGAGAGTGGACACTTATATACCTTTCTAAGTTGTAGAAGATCTCTTTCGCGGAATTGTTGGTACTGTTTACAGAAAAAGAAAATATGTTTTTCGTCTTCAATACAGCTCATTAACAGGCACATCCTTGTGCCAAGAGATCTTGAATTTCAAATCATTGTGGGCAGTCCAACATTTGAGAGTGCACGAATAAGCTCTTTACTTTTTAGTTCTGTGATATAGTGTTCCATGTGGAGATCGTATTTGAACTGTGAATATTGGTTGAGATATCTTTTTGTAGTGATATCGTTGTGCCAGTTTTGATGTCCTATATCTGTAAGTCGTTGCTTAAAGATGGCCATGAACAGCTAAATACTGTCCACTGCCTGGTTGAACCATACGTGTGAAAATCCGACCTGGAACAGGATGATTGTTACGTTCGATACCCAGTTGTGCCCATTGGAGAGTAAGACGCCAAACTCGAGAGTTTTAAGCATCTTACAAGATTGTGAAGGGTAACTGTTAGTGACAATAAGTCATATTGAAATTGTGATACACCTTTGTATATTGATTGTTGTTACAACAAAATGGCGCTCGCCCTTTTAGTCATTTCTCGAAATAACTTAAATGTAACATATAAACTGAATCCTCGCATACATATACCACAGTGCACGAATGTACATACTCTCAAACAGTTACAGTGAAAAGTATAAAACTAAATTAAGGATAAATCCTCCCCTCATCTTCAAAATTCAAGCTCCATATATGTCCAGTTGATTAGGTTTTGAAAGCTATTTCGTTTATATGCTGTATCGAGAAACTGTAAACGTTCATAAACAAACAAATACTTTCTTGATTTTGGACTTTGCGCCTTATAAATATGGAGTTTTCTGAAAATTAAAAAAATAGCGAACTATCAGTTCTGCATATTGTCATTTATCAGGAAACCCGAACAAACTGATCTATCAAAAAAGAAAAAAGAAAACGAAAGAAAAAGGGAGGAATTACATTTTGCATTGAATAATTGGAACAGTATCTTTAATCATATGTAATGTAAGACACCGGAAATAGTTACGTGTTTTTGGACTGTGACGTAATGGAACAAAGATAATGTGTCATCATGGATATAATGTTAACATTTTGATTAATTAATATCCTCGCTCCAGCTTGATTCAAGTCATTCAGAGTCCATTTTATTTGTCTGCCTACTCAAATGTTCTTATTCATATCAATCTTGAAGATAATAATTATCCTTGAGAGACAATGCCTCCGTTTGACTCATGACACTAATCGCGATGTCTAGACCACGACGTTATCACTGAATCTCAACGTGTCCGACATACACGCAGACTGAATTATTCGATAGCAAGAGTCGCTTCTGGGCATAAAGGTTCAATAATTGATATTAATATTTATCCACGAATCTGTGTAGTTTCAAGAATTGAATAATATTTAGCGTTATTTGTATCATTGGTGTTTTTTTCAACGTGGCTCTATTTTTTCTCTGCATATAATGATAATTATATTCAGAATCTATAAAGGAAATATTAAAGTGTTCGATTATTTTTTAAAAAAAAAAATACCTCTTCAAATCCTGCCTAAAAATACACCAGTCATCTATTTACATGTACATGCATGTGTGACAGACCTGATACGGAACATGAGTAAAACACATTGGTGTTATAGACTAATGTCCGATGTTATCTTATACATGTCGTGAAAACGAAATTCAATAAACATATGTATAAATTTTATGTCTGTGTTTATTTGAGTTAGTGTCTTTGTACATGCATACGTGCGTGTGAAAATTACACCAAGAAAATATTTTTAATTAATTCAACTTCGTATTGAGTACTTTGACTTTGTAGTTGGCGTCTTGGTTCTGTACATATTGCTTAAGAGCATGTGGATTTTGCTCAGATTTCACGAATTTACGTTTTGTTAACAACTGTACTTCAAAATCAGGGTTTCACGGTAAAAGATCTGGAATCATTCCAGAAATTTTATGTTAGATATTATAAGGAATTGTTATAATAATACAATTAGCCTATGAGTGTGATTCACGATGCCAACACGCGTGACCTCTGCATGGAGTATTAACACCTCTTTACACTCAGACACTCATATTTGTGATGTATTCGGCAGATATTCAAGATTGGTTCATCGAGGACGATGTAGTTTTAAAATATATGAATTAAGTGTGTGTGTGTGTGTGTGTGTGTGTGTGTGTGTGTGTGTGTGTGTGTGTGTGTGTGTGTGTGTGTGTGTGTGTGTGTGTGAATTCATACTCAGTGTAAACTGTAAACTTAAAGCCCAAAGTACATGAAGGCTGTCTGTGTATTCGGCTACCGTTCATATTTTGTTATTATCTAGATATTGGTGTCTGTCTCTCTCTCTCTCTCTCTCTCTCTCTCTCTCTCTCTCTCTCTGTGTGTGTGTGTGTGTGTGTGTGTGTGTGTGTGTGTGTAATATACTATGCAATAAAATTCTTGTCTTGTCAAGAAAGCTACGAATGCCCTCCGGATGAAAAGGTCACAGGTGTTTGGGTGTTGGGTGTTTTCATTCGATTATTAAGTTATGACATTGAGAAGGCCTTGTTTTGTCTTCTGAAAGTTCAGTTTCAGCCCAAACAAAGAAGCATTTTGACATTTATCAAACATGGTAACTCTAGATATGACACTGTATTTAATACCTGGGGACTATATGTATTAATGAAACAGAATCTAGACTCGGAAAAAATCCAGCCTAGTCATCACTTTAATACATTAGACAACAACATTAACCGAACAACATGCTGAGTATTTAGGGGAGAAAAATGTATTGCGCAATAAATCATCTCATATTCATTGTCCAACTGATGCATGTTACATAATAGCAGCAGCAATATATTGTAATAAGGGCACAAAATAATATGCCAACTGAACAATGACATATTAATTTTTCCCGATAGCGTGCGTCAGATGGGACATGAGACTTTTCTCATTTACTTCTGTCGTAATGGTATTAAGGACAATGCGTAAATCTTAATTATCTTAATTAATCAGGACGGTCCTTTCTCAGTGACACCGCCGTTATTCTCAGGTATGAATATTAAAGTATTCTAGGGGAAAGTTTCCGTGGTTTCATCTCATGTACAAATTGTGTAGGAGAAGTATGTAGACGTTAACTCTGTAATCGCCACGGAAGCTGGCGTCCGGATTGAGGAGGGCGTGTCCAGAAAACAAGAATTATTGTTTTTCTGAAAATTTTGTTTTAATGCATTTGCATTTGCTAAGATGTGAACTAGTAAAATTCAGAGCAGGTGTATCCCCTTAAGGATTGAAACTGGTCGTAATGAAAATAGGAATTCTTTTTAGAAAATAGGAAATGCCTAAAATGTATTGATGATGACTATAAATGTTTACGATGGTAAACAATTTTTCAGTGTTAATGTCTAATGTTACAGCAGGAATTCCCTGTATATAATATGACGTCACCAGGGTGTTACATTTAAATGATTATATTAACTTATGTCCATATTCGTTTATGTACATGATATCGGTAAATTGTGTTTAATATTCAGCAATTCCAGTCTTTTTTATGTTTTAGCCCAAATCTGCTATTTAATCCTCAACGGGAGGCTAGTACTTTTGTGTGGTTAATATCGTTTTCATAAATCTTAGGCTTGATGACAATGTTTTGTCTCTCATAATTCTCTTTTGAATGTTTTAATACATTTTGCTCTTTTGAATGGTTATAAATATCATTTGTATGTGAAGCGAGACATAATGAAACAGGTGTCTATGGAAATATTCTTTTAGAAAATTTCTAAATTTCTTAAAGCCATTTTCACTCTTTCGAATTTTTAAAAATATCATTTGTATGTGAAGTGAGACGTAAATAGAACATTGTGTGACTGTCATATTGTGTGATTGTCATATTGTCTGTCTGTTTATATTCGCAGGATTTAACGCCCCGACATAACGATTTCACGAACCCTGATAACACACGCGTGTCCAGTTTCACCACAAGATTTACGGTTAAGATTTTATTGGCTATTTTATTATTTTTATTACTATTTTATTTATTCTAAAACTTGAAAATACTTACTGTTCGGTAGAAACTTCCTGTATGTACACTTCGGTTTACGGTAAGAAGTGATAACACACGCAAACTGTGAGTTTCTGATGCGATAAACGACTCAGGCCACCCTCGTGAGGGTTGGGTGATACCGAAACCTCGATTAAAGATTTCAGCTCGGGCAATGAGGCGTTGAAAATGCGATACCCTACGACAGCAGTCGATAAAATTAAACTATGTAAAAAAATTACTTTAGTTTCATTCTACTTTAGTGCGAATGTGCAAGCTTTCAACGCGAACTGATTTAAATTATTTTTACCTCCATTGGCATGTAATATATTTCCATGTTAAAGTGGTAGCTCCATGTTAATGTGGAAAAGATTTTATAAAGGTAAGTGGAGGAATTATGGGCCACACATATGCTACTTTGACGGCAATATGTTATGAATCTTTACACGTGTGAATGTGATACGTCAGAAAGTAACTGTCGAAACAGACGTCAAGGCAAGCTGATGAGAAACAATATTAACTGGATCGCTGAACACCGGTGATAACAACCCGTGTCCCCGATAAGGACTAGCATGACAAATTCTATTGATTTCACTAACGCCGTACAGCAGAACTCATGCTGTAACATTAGACAAAAGTCACTGAAAAAATGTTTACCATCGTATTCGGTAGCTGTTGATCAAAATCCACGACCAGAAGGGAAAGAAGTGAAATTCATTTAGAGAAATAACTGAAAACCACCCCGCCCTAAAACAAATTACCCTAAAATGAAAAAGAATTCGAAAGTGGAAAAAAACCAGAGAGTTAAACAGTAACAAAATTTACATTTTACACGGAGGCAGAACAGGAAACAAAATAACCCCATCCCCACCCATCATCCCAAAAATAAATAGATAAATAAAAATATTTAATTTAAAATAAACAAAACAAAAACAACGAAACAATTTTTAAAAAACAAAACAAAACCAAAACAAAACCAAATAACAGAAACCACAAACAACAAAAACAAACTCCAACAAAACAAACAAAACTACAAGAAACAAACAAAACAAAGCCACCACTCACATCCCACCCCACACCACCAACCCCTCCGGTGTTTTTGCAACAGAAATAGATATTGCACGCAGCGTTTTCAACAAACACAGAACAATAAGCTCCTACCCGCTGCATTGATTGGTAATGTAATACGCCGCGTTAGGACATAACAAAGGACATAACATTCCTGACACCTGAACACGATCCTTCCTCCCATTGGTTGGTCAGATTGCAGACGGGGCGTGGTCACACTTCCGGGTCGAAACTTGGCAAAATCTCCCTGTGAGTGGTGCCAGAAATGAGCGTCACGTGACTTTATGTATTGCGGGATATCGGCCTGTTGATAAAGCTCAATGTGATGTGTTATGGATACGTTACATGGAACTAAATCCAAGGGCCTAAAACTCAAGCCTTGACAGACGTAATAAACATTTACAGTTTTCACAAGGTTTAACATTTATATCATTGCGACAGAACACTCAAACAAATGGTGAAAACTAAAACCAGATTTAACGAAACGAATTAAATTGTGGAACGCACACACTCTGAAAATGAAATATAAAATGCTTACCACTTCACAAAGATAATCCGTCTCTCCGAAAACCTCTCTCCCTGTGATAACTGAAAACACCTCTACGTTATATATATATATATATATATATATATATATATATATATGTGTGTGTGTGTGTGTGTGTGTGTGTGTGTGTGTGTGTGTGTGTGTGTGTGTGTGTGTGTGTGTGTGTGTGTGTGTGTGTGTGTGTGTGTGTGTGTGTGTGTGTGTGTGTGTGTGCGTGTGTGTGTGTGCGTGTGTGTAGACACAAACGTTTGTATGTAAATCGTATGTAACATATTGTGCAGGTATTCTTTCGGTCTGTCTGCGTTCTATGTATTGGGAAGGAAATTATATAGACAGGGGGTAGAGAGCGTGCCAGAGACAAACACATACACACACTACCACCCCCCTCTCCAAACCTCCCCCCTCCCCTGAATCACATGGGTATTTATTACTGATGCGTCAATGAAGCCGCTTTAGAGACTCATATTCTCACCTTTATTGGTCGTGATGACATCGATATTTATAGTTCTTTCGTGACGGAATTACATTTATCGATTCTGAGATACATACATGCTGGACATCTGCAAGTTAAAAAATATGTTTTGAATTTGCCCAAGCTGCCGCCCATGCTGTACACGGAACAATACACACAGTCCAAAAATATTACAATAACAAACGAATACGTTTATATTTCCTGTATATTGGTGTTATGATCAGCGAAGCATTCGTTGATTTGTTTCCTCTGGTAAAGCGCAGATATGCTTGTATGAATATTCTCGTTAATATTTAACGAAAATTATTCATAAAATTTCGGTAGTTTCAACATGTTTTAAACTGATAGTTCACGCAATGTACACATAGCAGGACCACGTTTATCCAGACATGATCATTCCCCGTAAATTGTCTTGATTAATGAGTGTGTAAGTGAGTTTGGTTTTACAACTCCAGTCATATTTAGAAATATTTCAACAAAATCACAGCGGGGGACGCCAGAAACATTGTACCAATATGGGGAATTGAACCCGGGTCGTCGGCGTGACGAGCGAACGCTCTAACCACTAGGCTACCCAAATGCCTACTCTTCATTAATGAGTCATGCGACGGAAGTAATAAACCGTTCGCATTATTCGTCCGGGTTAGCGGTGTCCGTACAAAAGAGGTTCACTGTATCCTGATAAACAAATAAACAGATTGTGTTACTTACATCTCACAAGAAAAGTCAATATCAACGAACGTGGTATAAAAGTTAATGGTATCAAAGTTCTGCAAGGATGCGACTCAGTAAAACATCCCAAATGAATCATCACTTTTACTGTTAGACCCTCCTTACATTCATTACTCTGACTGTATCCTTTGATTCCGCCTAGCTTTATCTAAATCAGCCGTTATATCTGGTATAACCGTAGACGTGGTCATTTAACCGGTTACTGCCGACATGCGTTATAACGACACCACAGTTACGAATGAGTCAGGTTGCACTAGGCTACCCCATGTTTCGGTCCACTACTGACCCTTGGTATAATGTCATTAGCACAATTGAAAAGCTGATTTCACGAAGGACTTTGAGCATTGAGCTAGCGAGGGACAACCCCGTCGATACGATGGAGCCAGTCAGCGCAGGATAGGCTGTTTCACATCAAATATTTTGTTGCTGCAGACTTTTTTTGATCACAGGAGTGGAACGAGAACTGAGGTTTTCCTTCTGAAATCTAACACGTCGATCAGCTTTCTTTCTTCATTTCATAAACTGAAAGAAAATTGATGGTTGTCTTTAAACATGCATACATGAACACTGCACTGAGCGACCGCCTCTCAGTTCTTTAACATTAGATTAGAGATTCGCAACAAAGATAAAAGATCCGCCATGTCTGATAAGAAACGCGTAACGTCAAAACGCGGATCACCGTGTGAAATTTGTGTCGAAAATACGTTGCTTGACCATAACGTATTTTAAGAAACGTTCAGTCTTCAATTCTTTGAGACAAGGCTTCTGGTGGCTTGTGCGCAACCTTGCTCCCCTACTCTGCATCTGCCTTTGGAACATAACCTTTATTACGCCCAGGTCGTGATGCTCGGTACAAGAGATGCAAATATACAACTGAGTGTACATTAGATAGCGGGATGGTTATATAGAAGATGGTTCAGTTTTCATCAAGGTATTACAAGGTATTACATTTTTCTGTAGCACTAATTCGTTTACAGTTAAACAATTCGTTAAATTTTACCACTCTAGGGTTATTTAACATAATGGTTTGAGATACATGTATAAGGTTTCTGATGTTGCTTGAAGAAAGGACAGAGAAAGGGTCATGAAATTCATCGGCAACATCACAAGTGTCGCAGGGGTTTACACATTCTTTCTTCGGGTAGAATTTTGTGCCACCTGCTTACATGACAAAGTGTCCATGTTCCACTACGACCATAGTCGTGGGTGTGACCAAGTGGTCAAGATTTCTGGCCTGTACCACTGTGGGCATCCTCTCACATACTGACACGCCCCGTCTTGGTTTGTCTGGCTGTTATTTAACGCCCTACTCCGCAGTGTTCCAGCTAAACCATAGCGGCCTGTAAACAAGAGATCCTCGACCAGACAATACAGTGACTAACATCAGCATAGATCCACGCAAATGGATCCGCTAGCATGCATCAAGCCTGACTACCCCATGCCATTGGTCACCTTTCACTACAAGTATGCTTTGCTGAAAACCAGCAATAACGCATGCGTGATATACGTTTTTGTAACTGGTATACTGTAAAACTGGGAGTAATATCCAATATACTCTCTGTGTAACTCACACACTGAAGTGACCCGTGAAGTTCTTGGTTAGAATATTGACCTTCATTAACTCATGCTTGTCGTAAGAAGCGACTAACGGGTTCGGGTGGTCAGACAGGGATGGTTGACAGATGTCATCGGCTACAAATTGCACAGATTGATGCTCATGCTGTTGATCACTGGATCGTCTGGTCCAGACTCGATTATTTATAGATCGCCGCCATATAGCTGGGGAAATGTTGAGTTAGGCTTAAAACTAAACTCAATTACTCACTCATCGAGTGGGTTGATATTCCCGTGCACAGATGCATGCTGACACAATCAATACAAGAATTTTGTCCAGAGTATTGCCACAACCATGACGTAGTCGCTGTTGTTTTTTATCTGACATATATTGACTCATCCGTATATTTTGAATGACTCCTTTTGTACATTATTATGTTGGGGTCTTCTGTCACTTGTTCCAATATGTTTCGATCACCGTGATGAGAGTAACTAACATCATTACTAATACCACATTCACCGTAACTTGCTTCCTTTCTTACATCACATTGACTGTAACTTACATCCTATCTAACATCACTCTGACTGTAACTTACATCCTTTTTCATACCACGCTGACTGTAACTTACTTCCTTTCTTACACCATATTCACCGTACCTTGCTTCCCTTCTTGCATCACACTGACTGTAACTTACATCCTTTCTTGCATCACACTGACTGTAACTTACTTCCTTTCTTGCATCACATTGACTGCAACTTACATCCTTTCTTGCATCACACTGACTGTAACTTACATCCTTTCTTGCATCACATTGACTGCAACTTACTTCCTTTCTTGCATCACATTGACTGTAACTTACATCCTTTCTTACACCACATTCACCGTACCTTGCTTCCTTTCTTGCATCACATTCACAGTAACTTACTTCCTTCCTTACATCATTTTGCCACACTGTTCCTGACTTCACTACCATTCCATCTACAACCACTTACTTCACAATATTCACATATACATCCACTTACTTCACCACCTTCACATGTACTGTTCCTTACTTCACCACAATCACATTTACATCCACTTACTTCACAAATATTCACATTTACTGTCACCAATTCCACATTTACTGTTCCATACTTCATAACATTCACATTTACTGTCCCTTACTTCACTATCTTCACATTTAGTGTTGCAAACTCAGAACATTCACAAATACAGCCACTTACTTCACCACCTTCAAAATTGCTGTTCCATACTTCACAACATTCAAATTTACATCCACTTACTTCACTAACTTCATATTTACTGTTCCTTACTTTACCACCTTTACATCTACTGTTTCATGCTTCACCACTTTCACAGTTAAATTCACGTACTTTACAATCTTCACATTTACAGTTCCTTACTGACCATCTTCAGTTTTACTGGTACTTATTTCTCCCCCTTCTTAATACAAAAACGAAAAATATGCCCATGTATGAATGTTAGAGGTGTAATACTATAACAAGACGAAACAATCAAACTATTCACCATAAACATGATAAAATTGGATATCAGTTTACAAGATATGTTACACTCTTAGCCTCAATAACTCCGAAATACCAGAATCAAGCTCGATATCACTTCTCCAGAGCCTTCTGATTGAGTTAATGTCAAGGTTACGATCGAGTTTTAATTAAGTTACCAGTGATCAACCTCTTTAGTATTGACAGATTAAGTGAAAACATATTTAAAAAGTCGGACACACGAAAAAGGCCCCGCTGAATGCAATGGAATGTATCAATAAAGACGACTTTGGGAAGGAATCGTCGATATTTTGACGTTTGTCCGACGTACAGAACGCTCTGTATCTAACGAGGCGTAATTAAACTCGCTATTTGGGTAATGATACATGTCAAGTATAAAAACAAAGGGAGATAACCGAAGTTTGGGGAGAACTAATTTCATCTGAATCTCTCATCTGTTCTCCAGTTAAGAATAAAGGAAATTCTGACGTCCATTTCCATGTTTTGAAGAGGCATCAAAGGGAGGTAATTAAGTAAAATGAGATAGGTCACTGGAGTTCAGCGGCTGCATATTTCACGCAATTACGGCTTGTCGTCAAATGGGTATTACAAAATAATTTGAACACAAATAAAATGCGGCATTTATGTTCATTTCATCTCTTTATCTGAAAAAAGTCCCTGCTTGACCCAACTTTGGTTTCGGCAGTGCACATGGCCAGCGCTCTGCGCGTTCTGCACGTTCTGCACGAGGAGATCGATACGACGAGCAGACGACAGTGTCGGTGAGTCTGTTTGAACTCGCGCCGCCTGCGGGGGGAACTGGTGCAGAGGGAAGGAGGCTATTTTTCCCGACTGATGGCATCATGATCAAACCATCAACTCAATTGTGTGGTAAATATATTTAGTAATGCACCGTGATCGGCATAGTACAACCCGAGAATTGTCAGTCTTTCGGTGGAGATCAACGACACAACGCTTTACAAACACTTAATCAAAGAAGAGATACTGCCCAAAGCCTTGCTCCCTTTCATTGTTCCTTACAAGCAGTCTCTGAGGCGATGCACTAGCCTAGTACTAAAAGCGTTCGCCCATCACACCCACATGGGTATTCGTTCTGGTCTGGTCTCCCCGCCTTATTGGAAAGTTGCTAAAAGCGGAGTAAAACCAAACTCACTCATACGCTCAAGCAGCCTGGGCCCAAGTTTTCGAAGTTGTCTTAGCGCTTAGATAGTCGTAAGTGCCATACATTAACATTAACTTACGACTATCTTAGCGTTAAGGGAGCTGCGAAAATCTAGGCCCTGATTATTAGTTGTCCTATGAAATGTGCCTTATGGATAACGGATCCACATCATTCCGGCAAATAATCACTAAATATTGCTCACTTTGATGTTAAATCAAAGTAGTAGGTCTGAAAGGTAACCGTCAAATGAAAAGGGTTTGACCATCGGCTCTCAGAACTAAAGAGAGGATAAATATAAACTGCAAGACGGGATGAGTATAGATTTCTACAACTGAAGGGGGAATGAGTATAAACTGTGAGAGCAGAAGAGGGGACAAGTAAAGACTACAAGACGGGATGAGTACAGACTGCATGAGATATTTATTAGTTCGCACAGATTCATTTTTTTTTTGTAGCGGGTTGCATTTTGTTGATTACGAAGGTGATCTCTCAGACGTTTGTCACGTGCTTATCATGTGAACGAATTGTTCAAAGAGCTGATGGTCCAAAAGATGTATACATTACCTTATAGACATATTTTGCTTGCAAGCACTTCGTGATTAATACAACGTATTAGCGACATTTCTAAGCATGTAGTCATGTTACTGTGTCCTCACACCACACATTTTCGAAACTGGTGTGTTCAAAACTGTTTAACGAGTTCTAAAAATAGATGTTCACATGTTGGTTTGTTAGGGCTTTCAAAACGCACGGACTTAACAGTGAAAGAGTTAATTTATGGACATCTTGATCATAGCAGTTGACTGTAGTCAGATCTGTCGGCATTTCAAACAGCAGAGACCCGTGAAGGTCCCGGGGTAGAATAGGCCTTCAGCAACCCATGCTTGCCATAAAAGCTGACTATGCTTGTCGTAAGAGGCGACCAACGGGATCGGGTGGTCAGACTCGCTGACTTGGTTGACAGATGTCATCGGTTCAGATTGATGCTCATGTTGTTGATCACTGGATTGGCTGGACCAGACTCGATTATTTACAGACTGTCGCCATATAGCTGGAATATTGCTGAGTGCGGCGTAAAACTAAACTCACTCAAACAGTAGACTTTTAGAAGTAGAATTTTATTCTTTTTATGATGTGATAGCATCATACAGAGTTCTTGAGTCCCATATTCAATGCAGTCAGTCTGCATAACGAAAATCACTCTTAGCTTGGACCGAGTTGACTTTCGATTTGACTATGCTAAGGATGTTTGCCATGATATATAACCCTAACAGGACCAAAAACTCGCCAATTCTGTGGCATCTTGGAATATAAACACGTGGTCAGTGGAGAACATATCAACAACAGATGGATTAAAGTCACACAGACCAGCAGATCCCCTATCAGCAGGGCAGGTAACCTGTTGATGGTAGTCAGCCGATTGCACACAATGGCGTATATTTGTTACCGTTTGTGTGTTCCCGGGACAAAATGTACACAGAAGTGACAAAGATTGTATCTACGGACCAGAAGGCTATGTTGTGCCAACTCTCACACTCATCTACGTCACACGTGCCATTTGTGTCAGTGACGGCCCCAGGTGACTGCAGTCTCATGAACTCCAGCAAAGTGTACGGTACCCTGAACGACACGTGCACAGCTGCAGCATTGCCACTTCTTGAACACGACATGACAGCTCATTAAACAACATCCTGTTTCATCATTGATCTCGTTTTGAAATGATATACAGTTGGGCAACGTTGTGTCGTTAATCATGGGGATGGGTCCTCCCACCCCAATACATGTAACATTATTTCATGACGTCATTTTCAAAATGACCAGCCTTGTATAATGTAAGGCTCTAGGATTGTTATTTGGCAGGAATGAAAATAAAAATAAGAAAAAGGAAACAAACCCAGAATCTAGTCAGCTTTTCATGCCCTTCAAACCCCACACCACACCCCGACCTCACCTCAAAGCGTTCGCGCGTCAAACCGAAGACCGGGTTCGAATCCCCACATGGGTACAATGTGTGAAGCCATTTCTGTTGTCCCCGCCGTGATACTGCTGGAATATTGCTAAACACGGCGAAAAAACATACCCACTCACACCATTCCAACATATAGTTTACATTTTTTGTGACACACCTCTTTAGACCAGTCAATATTCTCTGCATAAATATTTTCAGTCAGTGACGTATGAGATATGGTAACTAAGTACATTTAATAGATGTGTGCTTCAGATTCGTCTTGGGTGAACTGCAAGTGATTTCTGCTGAATCAGTTTACGCGCCTTTTCGGCTGTGGTGAAAAGTTGAGAATACATATATTACTGAACAGCAAGAAACGCAATTGTGGTGGATTTCGTCATGTTTTAAATCGAAGGCATAAATTTCAACGCTTAATTTTTTATGAGATTTCATTGCTTCTCTTATGAAAGTTTAGGACGCTAGTGAGTGAGTATGGTTTTACGCCGCTTTTAGCAATATTCTATAACTAAAGAACAGCGGGGGACACCAGAAATGGGCTTCATGCATTGTACCCATCTGAGGAATCTAACACAGGCCTTCAGCGTGACGAGCGAACGCTTTAACCATTAGGCTATCCCAAAGGCCCTTTAAAGACGATAAATGTAGCTTTTTGATTTTGGAATTTTGGTTTGAACTCCGTCTCTTGCACATCCACCATGTGCGGTTTTACAACATGTCATGCTGCGCTGTCAGTGTCTAAGCTATTCGTGACAAAAGTTATGTTGGAAAGATGAGAAAGTTTAGAACTTTCTCGAGTTGATGATGTTAGTTTTTGCTACATTCCACTTGAGAGGCTGACATAATTAATCGGAAGGGGGTTGTAAAATCAGCGGAGCTTGAGCTCTGGCACTTGAAGCGTTCCTTTCGGCTATCTGTGAGTGTTTTGCACTTCATGGAACTTAAAAACGGGCAAATGGCCTAAGGCATTATAACAAGAGGTGAAAGTTACGTCCCTTAGCGTTCCAGGATACGCTGAGGTTTTTTCCACTTCCCGTACTGAGGCTCCGAGGCATACGTGCTGTAATTAATAATGTATTTTCTAACTTTGACCTTCGCGCCTTTCGTCGTAGAGTCTTCAGAAAACCTCAGAATAGGGAGGGCTTTTCGAATGTCGCCAAATGGTCACTAAAATGTTGTTTGTAAAGTGTGTGTGTGTGTGTGTGTGCGTGTGTGTGTGTGTGCGTGCGTGCGTGCGTGCGTGCGTGCGTGCGTGCGTGCGTGCGTGCGTGCGTGTGTGTGTGTGTGTGTGTGTGTGTGTGTGTGTGTGTGTTCGTTTGTTGCCACCCCACCACAATGTGTCACCTCTTGCATCCGCCTATGGAAACAGAGCACAGATGAACAAAGCGCCGTCTGTTTGAGCCTGTCCATATACCTGCCAACTATCACTCCACTGACTTGAGACTCACGCATTAATTACTCATGTCACGCTCTCACAACAAACCTGTTACATCTCACTCAAAACTGGGTTCAAGTGAAAACTGAATATCCGCCATTGAATGAGTAATTATTTTCTTCAGCGTCCACGTTGACCACTTAAAATCACTCAATTAGGTCTGATTGCATCATTTTCCTTAACTTTCTAAGAAAAGAATTGGCAGGTATGTTGCAAATACTTGGGAGCTTCGTCTCTTTAAACCTTCCACAAACTTCCACCTCGGACCCATCCGGGTCCTGCGGCCCATGGACCCCGGATTCTCAAGATTTTTTTTCTCGCTTGGAAGCTCTGTGTTCCTCGATTTTTTAAACTGAACACATGATACTGAGCATGACGTAGTGTGATCGTTCGACAGATTTCCAATAGCTCCTTTCATTATCGCTCAATAAATCTCCGACAAACATTTGTGTTAAGCCACGATGACCTAGGTCAGTCGTTGATATTACAATTTCAGAAATCGTGGAATCATGATGACACGAAGATCCCCTGCTCACGTGATAATGAATACCAACTTCAAGAGAGGAATGATTCATGGTTGACCAGTATGGTTTTTAAATGTCATTTGAAGTACCAGAGATCTATCACATCTGCATATTGAGATCGTTAGGCAAAGTTTTATGAAAGGCCAGGCGTTTGGGAGTGAATCATTCGTGTTTGCATTTGCACTAATTGCCCTCAACAGAATGGTCCTCGTTGGCTTAACGAAAGGCTGGAATGTTCAAGAAGTAATTCATGACATTAGGAGAATCACGAACCAATGTGGATATCATGTCATAATCTTACCGAAAAAACGTCATCGGAATATTTTTCATAAAGTCATTAATGTGGAATTGAATCCGCACCGCCAAGCCTCAGAGGGGATCCATGAGAAGAAATGTGTAAAAAGTAGAAATCCGAATGCGGATTTATAAATAATGCTGATGAAATTGCACCATTAGCTCGGTTATACCGTACGCTGAAAATGACCCTCTTAGAAACAAACTATTATCCTACCTGGCTGTTTTGGGGTCAATATTCACTGAGTGTCATCCCAAAGGTTGGACAGGTGGTCATGGTCGCTACAGTTTGAGTGAGTGAGATCGGTTAGGAACTTTTGGACAATTTTGTTGGTTTCCACTATTTGTCTCCAGGAGCTAAAATATGTGTACATCATACTTATACACTAATGGTGAGTGAGTATGGATTAGTGCCATTTTTAGCACTGTTTCAGCAATATCACATCGGGGGAACACCATAAATGGGGTTCACACATTTTACCCATTTTGGGAATTGAACCCAGGTCTTTGGCGTAACGAATGAACGCTATGACTACCAGGATACCATCTAAACATATATGATGACAACTCTTTACGTCAACTCGTAACTGGCGACATCTTTCGGTGCAATAACAAAACACAAATTCCACCCACACAGAACCAGCCAATCAGGAACAATTGTAGACTGAATTGTTACGAGTGCGCGTGTGTTTGTGTGCGTTAGAAACCAACATAGTCAGGGCGAATGGCATTCGGAACAACGGACGTTGCGAAGTACGTGAATCCACACCAGTCAAACTCCAATATCCGAACAATCAGATAAACTCTGAACTGTATTAACGAGGCCCTTGTGTCATGACGTCACTGAAGTCACACATTAAAGGATATTTTAGGAATTTTATTTTATTTATTTTATTTATTTTTATTTTATTCCTAATCGTCTTTATGTCTACTGCAGATACTCGAACAATATAGCTGAATTACTTGATTGGAGAGTTCCTGTTTGATTAGAGTAAACATGTCAGTGAGTTAACCTCATATCGGTAATGTTTGGGCCATATAGTGGCATTTGGTTTATAACTATAAACTATGTTGGCATTTTTATCGAGAAAACAGAAGATTTCTGGTAACATTTTAGAGGAACCGCCAATTTAACGTCATGAACAATATTGTACATTAAGACGTCATGAACAATAGTGCATGGTAGCAAAACCAATATTATCAGCCCATTCGACCTCATGAACAATACTTCACACTAGCAAAACCTATGTTATTAAACATGTTATTAACCAATTCGACATTATGAACCATACTGCACAGAACAATAGTGCATAGTAGCAAAACCAATATCATCAACCAATTCGACGTCATAAACAATAGTGAAGTGAATACAGAACAATACTGTATCTCGGGTTTCCAAAACCATTTCGGCAACATTTCGGGGGTAACCAGTTTGACAAAATCAGCATTATCATATAGTGATACCAGAAGCTTTCTGACATTCAGTAAAAGGTAACTAATTTGTCATTACAGACAGTATGGTAAAATAAGCGGTTCTTCTGGCCGCCTTTGGCGATGTTGCAAATGTGGAATTATATTTAACAGATAATGCTGTAGACAATGAGATTATTTCGTGACAAGAATGAAAACATACATGTACACATACAGCCGCCTCTATACAGCCATGATGTTGTAAATGTCGCCATGTCTAGACTCGTTCGTCAATTAAAAAAGGAAAAAACGTTTGCATTATTCAACGCTCACGTCCAGACCGATATGCATAGGTTTATTAGGGTACACGCAGTCCTTCTTGTTGAGATCGGGAGCTTTAAACTCTAAGAACAGTGCAGCTATTCATGTAAACTTATAGCTAGAGCGGTATGGTGTTTTGGGATATTGCTTATCATGAAATCTACAAACCTAGGAAATGACTCACGTCAGAGTCAGACTTTGATTAGCGTATATCACATGTCGCCTATCGCATGCTAAATATGAAACACATATGTTTCAGGGTGAAACACACGATATCTTTAAATGTTAATTTTCAAAATTTATGTTTTAAATCTGCCAGTCAAGTGAAGTGTAAGGAACAAGATACCTGTTCTTGTAGCTCTCCCGGTCTGGCTGGTATCTGCTATATATGTATTCTCAACGTGATTCTCACGCAAAATTCGCTGCGAAGAGTTCCTTCCCTTGGGTGTGCCTGGATCTAATAATCATTTTACAAATCGGTTCCTTTGAATACAGGGTAATGCACACATTGGTATCTGTGCGCTGTTCTTGATAACACAACAAAGGAAACACACAGTTCATATTAAGTTTTGCTTCACAACGGGGTTAAAGCACCCATTCGTTACATCGAAGACCAAGGTTTGATTCCCCACATGGCTACATTGTGTGAAACCCATTTTTCTGGTTTCCCCGTCGTGATAATGTTTGAATATTAATAAATGCGGAGTGAACCTAAACTCACTCACACACTCATACCACGGTAAAATGACAAGCCTTACTTCAACCATCTTAAATACCTTGAACAGTATATGCGAATAATAGTATATGCGGTGTGACAAACTGTGCATTGTTGACAGCAGAACCAGGAAGTGGTGGAATATTCCTGGACATAAGGGGAAACCGGACTTTATTAAAGTTAAAGTCACATTTTTAAACTGAATCGGTTTCACTGATCTCTTCCATTTCTAGATCAGATGCGTACATCAGTTTGAGTTGTTTGTCTATTTCACTGATTAGGCAGTGCCAAGTGTGGTCAAATGTAACATTTCTTTGGGTAGTCTGTCTCACAGTCCCTGAACCACATTATTTTACCTACTGCCAAGCCCTCTCTGCAGTGCTTACACCTTACACGAGGCAAGTCTAGATTTTCTCAGATTCTGAATGTCTGTTCTCCCTGGGGCTCCTTTTCAATTAAAATGGGTTTGTTTGTTACTATCAGAATTATATATATTCAGAGACTGGGCATTAGTCTGTTTCTTTGGGGTACACAGAGTCCACAGTCTAGACTGCCATTTGTCCGACTTCCATATTTTTGACGAACGTCGCGGTGGCTGAATGCGTTAGGTGGCTCATTTGTGTACTGGCGGGTAGGTGCCCGACTCTGGGGGTGGGGGTTCGAATCCAGGATGGGACCCAATTCAACAAAAGTACTAGAATCTGTACTTTTCTAACAAAGTGTGATCCCAAATATAACAAGTACATGTTTTCTATTTTATAATTATTGACATCAGTTTATCGATATCCCTGAAGGGCAGCTTAACATCTTAGCTAACTCCCTTGCCTTACATTTTGCAATGCCTGAATAAAACTTAACAGAGGAATGGAACACCAAGAAGGGAAGCACTGTTACTGCCCATTAATCAAAGTGTTGACAAAGATTGGTGCTGTGTCGACTTACATGCATTTGAGTGTCATTTTTTTAAGTTGGGAAGCTTACAAGCTCTACGGACAACAACTTCATGGGACGTTTCCATGCAGATTCTTGTAACATCTTCAAATGCAAGCACTCACAAAATCAAGAAGTTGTTATCTGTAAAGTGTGTCAATATTCAATATCATACCTCTTCTGCCTGTCAATATCAGCAATGACATTTTGACATGAAGCCAAAATTTAGATATGTAATGTATGTTTTAGTGCTTGTACCGATGAAAAGCAAGAGTATCGATACAAGAGTATCGGCTGATAAACAGAATTTCTGCTTGTTTGACGTACAAACCTTTCAAGGCTATTTAGAGTAAAGTATAATATGTGTAAAGAAAGGACGTGAACTGTGCTACACGAATGTGCATTTGTAATGAGAATGAAGATCAGTTAGTAATTGGCAAATCAACGCCGAAGTTGAAGAACACAAGCCTGAATGGTAACAGAGCCGCGCAGAAATCATTCGCACAGCCCAGTAAACTGGACACACGCGAAACCGGTGACAAGACATGTTTTCTGGGGCGTTATGGCATTATGACATATACATTGTACTCACTTTTCATATATACCACCTGTTGCGTTACAATGGCGTGCTATGTTTGTGACGTGTTTATCTTGTAATATCATTTTAATTTGATGAAGTTAGCAACGTGATTGCTTTCGTTCGTGTATGAGAGAGAGAGAGGGAGAAAGGGAGAGAGAATGTGAGGGAGAGAGAGATAGAGATAGAGAGAAAGACTTAGAGACGGGCATATATATATATATCTTACTGCAGTCTTGGAGGATTTCCTCATTGAATGCACACTGTATAGTACGTACACGCACACATGGGCATCAACTTTTATCAAAACTGAAAAGTAGCTTGCGGTAGCTCGGTGGTTAACGTGTTCAGTCGATCCGACAAAAGCTAGGGTTTGATTCCCGAAATTGAAAGTCAGTTTCTGCTTTTCGCCGTCATGAGATTACTGGAATATTACTGTTACATCAGCATTAGAGGCATAAAACCTGAAATCTTCTCCAGTTGCTGAAATTAATTCTCAAATTATTCTTATTCTTATTCTTATTCTACCCCATGTCCAGGTTGCCCGTGATTACCGCATGTCCAGGTTGCCCGTGATTACCGCATGTCCAGGTTGCCGGTTTTACCCCATGTCCAGGTTGCCTCTGATTACCACATGTCCATGTTGCCCGAGATTACCCCATGTCCAGGTTGCCTTTGTTTATCGCATGTCCAGGTTGCCTGTGATTATCCCATGCCGAGGCTGCCTGTGATTACCGGATTTCCAGATTGCCTGTGATCACCTCATGTCGAGGCTGCCGGGGTTACTACCTATCCAGGCTGCCTGCGATTACCCGATGTCCTGGCTGCCTGTGATTATCCCATGCCGAGGCTGCCTGTGATTACCGGATTTCCAGATTGCCTGTGATTACCTCATGTCGAGGCTGCCGGGGTTACCATGTGTCCAAGTTGTCCATGATGACGACATATCCAGCTTACTCCCGATTACCTGTCTAGATTCGCCTGTGATTACTGCTTTAATGTTCTGCAACATGTTGCACGTTATTTCACGGGAATACCCGCTCAGCGTCGCGGGTATTAAGAACCGTAATGTCATCTTGAGCGAGTCATTGTGTTACCGGCATTAAAGTACACCCTGAGAAGACCACTATAAAACTCCATAGATGCGCAAGTAATGCGATTACATGTCATTGCTTAATAACATATAATAATATTACATTCACGGGGTTCTTTTCGTCGAAAGTGCAGTTAAATTAACATGCGCACATTTGCTGCAACGCGAAAGGTCGTAGAACAGGTGCATACTGCACTGGATATCTCTAAACGTTGTACATGACTATTGTCGCTGAAAAGTCGTGTATAAACACAACAACAATGCAGTTTCTGTAATTTTCTCTGCCTTGATAGTAGAACTCGCCCACATAGCCCAGAAATATACACTCGCACGCACATATAATATACTATTTCAGCGCAACATTTAACTGACGCAACAATTCACATAACATTAAGGATGAACTCAGAGACCAAGGAGTGCATTGAGTGTAACACTAATTTGAACCTTTTTTAAGTTACACCCCAGCCTGTAATCTGAACATGGGTGAAAGCGATTGGCTGCTCTGTTACACCAGAACAAACAGTTATTAACAAAATTACACAACATCCTACACGAGGCATAGTCTAGACTGAAATGGTCCTCAGAGCGTGGAACATATAGTCCCTGTTCTATTGAATATTTTTTTATCAAAGGCAGACAATCCTGGTTCACTGAAGCACTAAAATGATGACTAACCCTGTACTACTTCACCGCGGGACGCAACATCATTGGTGATACTATGGCAATACTCTAGTTTAGAGTTCCCACATGCTGAACATAAGGTTTAGTTTTACGCCGCACAAAACAATATTCCAGGTATATGGCGGCGGTCTGTAAATGATCGAGGCAGGACCAGACAATCCAGTGAACATGAGCATCGGTCTACGCATTTGGGAACCGATGTGTCAACCAAGTCAGGGAGCCTAACCACCCGATCCGGTTAGTCGCCTCTTACGACAAACATGGGTTACTGAAGATCAGTTCTTCCCCTGATTTTCACGGGTACAGGGACGTAAGTGAGTGGGAGGCCCCGTTCTGTTTACCCTATACAATATCTAACCTCCGGACACCGGGTGCTCACGGGCATGATGCTACAAATATAAAACGTGAGAAAAGCCTAATCCAGATTCGAATGGGCGGTGAAAATTATATAAATAGGCTATATCATATAAAATGAGTGATGACACCAGGTGTTTGCGATTAAGACTGCGATATTCCACGTCCACGAGTCCTCGAAGCTGTGTAGTAAGACGCACTCTTGCATAGATCGTATGTTTTGTAAGTACATTCATATTGATTGACAGAATGATAATAACAGGTGATTGTGACTGAAAAGTGGCGGCTGTCTCGTGTTTCTGAAAATAAAAGAATATTGTTTGGCAAAACAAAAGGCACATGCAGCACAATCATGCACAATATACACAGACATGCTGTCAACAATTATTACATACAAAGAGTGGATATCTGAGACCGTCGTGCTCAAATAGTCAATCTTGGATTTTCGGAGGCTAAGCTAGGCTCTGTCCCTCACGATCGACTCACCGTGCACACGTAGTGATGTAATCATGCGAACAATTAAAAACCTTAACTGCTACACTGCTGCGAAAGGTCGAAATAAGACATTTGTGTCGGAATGTTAACATTTCAGTAAACCTACTTCGTTTTCTGATTGGCTGAGGCAATCAATGTATCCCGCTTACAAGGGACTAACATTTACTAAATTACCCGTTGGAAATGCCGAACTGTGGAAATTCGTTTGGTACTTCATGTAAGTGGTGTTGGCCAGTTGCCGAACTCTGGTACACCGTATTATTATCCAATATCCGTGTTTCAAACAGTTTAAAATTAACATTGAGGTTCTTCACTGATCCCTGGACGCCCATGGGTTGAGGGGCGGTGAGGTAGCCTTGTGGTTAAAGCGTTCGCTCTTCGCGTTGAAGACCGGAGTTCGGTTCCCACATGGGTACTTTGTGAACCCCATTTGTGGTGTCCGCCGCCGTGATATTGCTGTAATATTGCTAAAAGCGACGTAAGACTAAACTCACTCACTCACTCCTGTTGTGTCACACCTCGGATAACTCGAAGTATTTACCCTACGTCCCTCAGCTTCGCCTCAACGGTTCTGAACAGATATTATACAACAGAGGAATGCTTCCTTCAAGAAAAAACCCGATGCCACATTTTTGCACTTTTATACGACGAAGCTTTTACTCAACATTATGACGACTTTAGCTGTGCATCATATTCATTTTAACCATTAAACAAGTGAATAAAGTTTGACTATCACACAATTATGTGAGAAGGAACGGCTAGTCTTCACATTGTCTGTGAATCGTGGACTGTATTATAATACATACATGCTAGTCCTCCCTACGATGCCGAAGCCCTAAATAAAGCAAGTCTATAAATAAAGCAAGTCTCTCTCTCTATTTCTCTCTCTCTCTCTCTCTCTATATATATATATATATATATATACACACACACACATACATACATACATACATGTGTGTGTGTGTGTGTGTGTGTGTGTGTGTGTGTGTGTGTGTGTGTGTGTGTGTGTGTGTGTGTGTGTGTGTGTGTGTGTGTGTGTGTGTGTGTGTGTGTGTGTGTGTGTGTGTGTGTGTGTGTGTGTAGCTAGGTTCTGATTCGCTTGTCCCTCTAGGTCTCCTATTCAGTTTATATGGGTTGTTTGTTATTATCAAATTTATATGTAATATATAATTTATTAACAGTGTAGGAAACTCCTATAAAACCCAGGAAGCCCTCATGGCTGGTAAGCGAAAAATGTTGCTGGCCCTGTTAACATGTAACCAGTCCTGTATTCAAAATATACGATCTAATCTGTGGACGTTATAGTTTGATTGATCGTGAACTACACTGACGTCGTCTAGCTACCTCAATTTGTAAATTATTTTCGAAATATTTCTCGTAGGTAATGACACTCTCAAATATATACCCATTGAAAATGTACTGGCCCACAGGGCTGGCTATAAAGTAACTAGTAAACTAGAGGGCCGCCGGGCAGACGCTATTTCACGTACACCGATGATATACAGTGGAGGCTGTCTAAACCGACACTCGTTCAGACTGAAGAAATAATCATGTTTAGAAAATGTGACGGACTGTAGAGCTGATGATAAATGTACTAACCATGGACGGGACTGAGATTTTATGCCGGTGGTGACAACTTGCCGGTTTGGATAGATGCCGATTTTAACAGCTTGCACTGTAATATAATATAAAGCATGCCTAGACTTCATCAGCTTCGGGCCTTTATTAGTCTTTGAATCTCTGGTCTCCCTGGGGCTCCTTTTCAATTTGAATGGGTTTATTTATTACTATCAAAATTACATATATTCAGAGACTAAGCGTTAGTCTAGTAAATTTCACACATTGTTTACGTCATTTATACTGGCATGTACATGAAAAGGAATATCGTTCAATTTGTCACGTATCTCCGCCTGGGAGGAATCCGACCCTGGAACAGCTGACGTGTTTAGCTCGTTTGCAAAGTGTTCGTTTACTTAAAACAAAAACCTAAGTGCCTGTTGAAATTGTTATGAGGAGTACTGTTTCCGCAGGACGGATGACTGGAGACCTGACGGGAGGGGGTGATGCTGCTATGGAGTGGGGTTGGGTGGAGTGGGGTGGTGTAAGGATGGAATTTCTCATGCGTATGCACACCGAAGTTCGCTGTGTAGTTTTGCGTCCTATAAACATGGATTCACACCTTGACTAACGCTGGCTAGGCAGCAGGGAAAATAATGTGGTTCAAGATCTGTGAGACTAATTCAAATCCTGTTCCGAATGTGTACAGGAGTTTGGTTTTTCTCAGCACCAAATACATGTTTGTAACTGAGAGAGTGAGTGAGTGAGTGAGTTTTACTGGTGTATCTAGATTTAAGTGATCATGGGTTCGTAAGGCCTGAATCAAACTTGCTGGGGAAGCCACATTGAGCCATCGCTGTACCCCTTTATCAGCTATCGCAGTACCCCTTTAAGCTTTTCCTCCACAGATCCGTATTCAATCAGTTTCCCAACTAATCATGAATCTGGAGACTTAGCAATACTGCTGTCAGTGGCATAAAACTATACTCGCAATCCACGCACTGTGTGAGGTAAAAGGTAGGGAATGTATTAAAGCCGTTAACTATTCAGCCTGTCGGCACGGTTCGACTCCCCACATAAATACAATTTGTGACGCCGTCTTGTGACTCCCGTGATCACACAGTTAACGAATCACATTATTTTCCCTACTGCCCAGCACTTTCTGCAATGTTGTTGTGCCATACCTCTGTTTCGTCCCTCAATTTCGACACAACGGTTCAGGGTACGTATCTGGTTTAATTGTGTTCGGTAATTGCCATCAAATTCTGGCATATGTCACGATGGTGAAAAGACAACACAATACATGTTTTTTTTTAAAAAGAAAGCTTTATCTAACAGAGGTAGTGATTGTCAACAAAGCGGACAACAAAGACAGGTGGCATAATACTGGCTGGTAACCTTGGTAACACATACTAAACATATTACTATTGACAAGACCGTTTACATACTAGTGTGCGCATAACTCAGTGAGTATCGTTACCACGGCAACAAAGAATGCCACTCATTATGGTGCCAGTTATACTTTCCCAATAATAACATTTATTGATAACCTATATGTTATTATAGCGGTGCTAGCAAATGATATACGTTGGGTCCGGCTTCACAAAGTAAGGATGTCATACTAACAGCCCAATCGACGTGATCATTGAACGAATACACTAATTGAAATGAACCATGCTTTATCATTAAAGGAAACTATTTAGGTCCAACCCTTCGATGGGGATATATTCCCTTTGTAACTGACCATTTAATATTTCATCTCATACAGGACTATTTTTCCTCAGCTTAGTTTGATGAAAATTGCTTTTTTTACACGTACCAAACGAAAATCTTGAGCGCCACCTCCTTAATCGCAGAAAGAGATTTTGACGAGTGTATATAAAATAAAGTAAAACTGTAGTAAATACTAGTATATCGCAGTCATTGGTACAAAATTGGTACAAGATTGGTACAAGATACATAAGAAAAGGAAAGTCCAAGTTTATTTTGATTTCGAGAGCTGTACTGCTAATGTCACACGTGTATATGGTTTAAAGTTTAGTAATGTAAACAGGAGAACAGAACAGTACGTGTGTAATTATTGCTTGAAAATAGGTTCAGGTTATATCACATACGTTTTATTGTAAATAATATTGTTTATACGAGGGGTTTTAAATGGTCATAACATTGAACCATGTCTGCGATAAATGGGTTTATGACTGTCACAGAACAGCCATTGTGTGCACAGTATTGGTGACCTTACACACCTGTAACCTTTTTGATGGCAGCTTGTCGTATACCTCAGGTATGTAAGTACAGACTTCATTTTACATACATGGTAGTATGTGCTTCTGATCAGTGGTGTAGATCTTCATTCTCATTAAAATCAGATCCATATTCTGAAACGATACTTTCTGGTTGAGGAGCGGTTTTGTATCGGAGTTTAAACACATCTGTGGCGTTATTGTATTGTTCAACTGTAGATAATCTGTAGTGAATTGATGGTCTTAATCTCGTGCATTAACACAAACACCTGCATTATGAATGTATTGTCTGCACGGATTAAATCTCTCAAAAAAAGAAAAAAACACACTAAAGCACGTGCACTGCAAATGTATTAGCTGATTCAAAATATTATTTGCCTTTTTGTTTGCTTACCCTGATTACACATCACATGATGGGGCTATTTATTTATTTATTTATTTATTTATTTATTTATTTATTTATTTATTTATTTATTTATTTATTTATTCATTCATTCATTCATTCATTCATTCATTCATTCATTCATTCATTTATTTATTTATTTATTTATTTATTTATTTATTCATTTATTTATTTATTCGGATTACACATTACATGATGATTATATTTCAGTGAGAATGTGGAAACCACAGTCATTCGAAAATGCTTTGACTTAATGTATACAACAACAAAAAAATAACAATTAAATGATGGAGATGAAAACAATAGCCTTATATAGATGCATACGTGTGCAATTGATATGTGTTAATGATCATTGAACATTGCCGATTATTGCCAGCTTTAATGACCATTATATATATTCTACATACATGTTTATCCGTCTCGGTGTATTTTCTGATGGGTATCCCAATGGTGATTCAGCTTAGTCACTACCGCTTGTTTCATGAAGGTCATTGTAAATTTCACCAAATATAGAACAGCGTAGAGGCAACGAGCAGATTGCATTACGTCAATCCTCTTTCTTTTGACATTTATGAAGAATAATCAAAAATAATACTTCTCATTAAATGCAAAAATCCCCTTATGAATTAAGATTAAAGAGTTCTTTTAACTAGAAGTCCTTCATATCAGACGCGTTGCATCGTATTCTCACGTTATGAAAAAAATCACATTTTCCTGACCGCTGATCTCAACAAAACTTGCATGCAGTTCCCAGACGAAGATAGGAGCGTCGAGAAATAACACTCTTCTCCGTGGATGAAAATAATCAAATTGGACATGGCCAGTGATTCGAATGTTGCCGACGAATATCTTTTCACGATGAGGGCTAAAGTAATGAGATTCAGTTACATAGAGCATTTTCAAACGTCAATTACATCACGTGATTAGTTACTGCATGCGCCCCGCACGCGAGTTTGATTTGACTTCAATTATGGTTCTGTAGATTCCCAAATAAGGATGATATCAACATTGGTCTAGGTCCTCCAATTATTTCAGGGTCCAGTTCATGGGTCAAAGGTTACCGACAAATGTCATGTGCTGTGTATCTGACTGCCTAACAGCAGAACACTTTGGAGCAATCGTCATGACGAAGCCAGACCAAATACAGACATAAGCACCGCACGCAACATAACATAGACTACTTCAGGTGATATTTATGTAATTTACAAGGAATAATTCTACATATTGATCAGCAGACGCGGTGACTAAGCTCTATATTTAGAACAATACAACAGATTCGGTTACCAATTGTTGCGGTTGTTAACGCAGATTGTTTTCACTTGCATAAGAAGACTGTCTTACAACAATGCCCAAGTCCATTTTGAAAAACTGCTGTTAAAATCGCAAACCATTCTTCAAGAAAATAGGCACCGCATTTGCAGGGGCATCGCGGACGACATGCCAGTGCCCCCCAAAACGCCATCTTGGGGGTTCCGATCATGTTTTATGATGATTATCCAAAACTATTTTTAATTATATTATTTTCAAAACAATAATTCTATATTTAATGTCACGCCATTACATATTGAACTGCCATCGCCCAACTAATTCCACCTAATATATTCAAGTCAGACAGCTTTGAAGCAGAGAATAACCTTGGTCTTTGAAAATAATTTATTCACCAGCATCATCTCAATCTAACTGTTTTCGCGCATGGTTGATTATCGGGAGCTTTGAATTTAACTGAGTGTATTGTTAAATCATAATAATGACTGCTGATGCCTTAATATTAATCTCCCTTGATGCAAGCGTGGAACAGAGGCTGATGATCTGGTCATTATGACGTAACAATAGACGCCAGTCAGAGGACTGTTTATTGTTAATGTAAACATGAGGTGTGAAAATGGCTAGAAAATTACAATCTGTGAATGCCGCCACCAAACAAATCACACTGATAATGACCCTCTCTGTATTGCAGTATGCACAAGGTAACCCAGACCCCCTGCAGCGTCCGCCGTCGCGCTGTTCTAAGTGACAATGCAGTCATTCAAATCTGCCGTTTCCACCAATTAGATAAATTATTACCCAAATACATTCGAATAACCACATACAATTTGTTTACTACCATACATTCGAGAATCTGCAAGTGGATCGATGGTTTGAAAGGAAGATTGATTTCAATTCAAAATGAAGACCATTCCGTGTGGGTATTCAATTAATTTAAAATTCTAATTCATTTTAATAAATTACAACTTTCTTTATCAACAAAGCACAACAATAACTTTGGACGTTTTGCATATCAATGCACGTACTGAATTAATAAATAAAAAAATGTATATTGTTTTCGTTTTCTTTACGTTGCAACAATGAATAAGCGAGGAATAAATATTAAGACTCTTAATGGAATCGATTTCACTCTGCCCATGCTCTGGGTGTAATTTGCACTTTAACAAGTCGATTTATATTTCATTAAAAAGAAAACTACTTAATGGGTAACACACGAACTAGAACGCCAGCAAATATGATTCATGTTCAAGCGTTAAATGATATCTAAATTTCAAAGAACATAGCTTGATAGCAGAATTATCGTTTCAATTCAATATCAAAGCTACACTTTTTATATCAAGAGAATTTAGATTGAAGTTTGATAGTTCAATTAAGATCCACAGTGAATGGAATCAATGCAAGTTAAGGTCTTTGAAGATTCGTTTCAGAAATTTCTTTGAGGAGTCGATAAGTTCAGAGGTTATTTCATATGGAACTGTTATCAAAGTCACCGGCAATGTATGTTAGATGTAAACATACTTTGAAACATTATCTATGCAAGGGGTCTGAATCAGCTGAAAACACGTGCCTTTGTTTATTATGATGTCCACCCACGTCAGCCACTTTCAAGAGCCTAGAAGGTTTTAGATCATTTTGGTTGAGTGTTTCAAAATCTGCAAACTTTTCCAAAACATATTCTTGGGACATGCACGTGATCACACATGATAATGCATGATCCATAACATACGCGTACGTACACAAGAATAAACACCTGTTTTTGGTGAAGATTTGCCCCCCAAAATAGCATTTTGAAAAGTGTTTTGTTTGTGACTTGCAAGTCACAGGCATTGTGTATATGTTGTGCCAGAACTAAACTAATAACCAAACAGCTCCAGGTGTATACTTTCTTTTGTGCGTCAATTTATCTATCTGGTTACCATTAACTGACCCCACCTGTCATAACTGACTTTGAAATATATAGCAGTGAACTAGCACAAATGGTGGCTTTGCACGGGTAGAATTAGCCCGACGCCCGACGCCCGACGCCCGACGCCCGACGCCCGACGCCCGACGCCCGACGTCCGACGCAGCGGATAAAAATTGTATTTGTTTCACTGTCATTTCTTTTATGAAAGTTATGGCCCTCCGTCCGACATATCTGTCTTAGAAAGCACTCTGCAATCGTAAAGCACTAATCGATTAAGCTGGTGATTGTAAATGCACCAATAGAAGTAAACCACGGCCAGTCAATGCTTAAAGCACTAATCCCACTACAATCCCCGACTCCATTAAATCATTATCGTTTAAAACATCAAACTTTATGCCTGCACAGATTCCACATCCTAATGCCCACTTATCCAGAACTGCAGATAACTCGAATTTTGTTCGATGGTCCAGAGGTTTTCACTGTATAAAATGCCTCGTTTATAATGCATTAATAAACTACAACAGTGTAGAATGCAGTCGTTAAGGTAACACTTCATGAGAGAAAGAGACGCGACATGTCCATTTTACAGTGAGGGCTTTAAACAATTTACATATATTCATAAGAAAGTCAACCTTCAAAAGCTTTCGGCAAATCGCATGAATTATATATAGCAAAAAAAGGCAACCTTGTCTGATGCCTAACATGAAAATCAATCATACTGTAGTGATAATACAAATTATTTAAAATCTCTAGCCATTTGAAGCACTTAGTCCACCGCCTCCTGAGGCCAATTTAGTTGTTTCACTAGACCACCTTTGGGTTTGGCGTATTTCCCATATTTCTCTAATTTGTGTTCCGTGCGGGTAGATCGCCATCCGATTTGCTGCGAGGTAGTTGACGGAAATGGCCGAGGCGAAGGTTGAACTTTGATGTACTCTTCAATCGGTGTAACAGGCCTGATTTGAATAAGCGTTGGGATTTCCCGTTTCCCCTTTTTCGCTTGGGGGAATTCGTCCTTTACGAGCTGAAATTAGGAAATGATTAGTCCGTTTTAATGGAAATATGTTTTGCATTTGTGTGACCTATATTTATGTTTCAAGATCAAGGTCATTAACCATGCAGATCTAGCACAACTGATTGGAACCAGAATGTGAGTTTTTAGTAAGGTTTTGTGTGGTTGCTTTGGTTAACGCAATATTCGAGCTACATGGCAACAGTCTGTGATCGATACAATCGAGACAATCCAGTGATCAACAGGATGAGCATCGACCGACGCAATCGGGATACGATGACAGGTGTCAGCAGAGAGCCCGACCATCCGATCCCGTTAGTGTCTTTCGGCAAGCATGGGTTGTTGATGACAATTTCTTTTCCGGATCTGCACAGGTGCGTTATAAGCAAGGAAATGGACTGTTTGTACGTTGATTTACAAATGCACCAATCGTTAAAAGAAAGAGAGTTTGGTTTTGATTTCAATGATATTTCAGTTATATCACATCGAGTCAAACAATGCCAGACAAGTCTCAAACGGTAACCACCCTGGTAAAATCCACAAGAAGGGACATGGTGCTGACAAACCTAGAACATAATCTGGGATTCGAACCCACGATATCACGTCTTATGCACAAATGGGGGCTCAGCTCCTCTCAAAGCAAATCGCGGACGTTTAGCCAATCGGACAACGGAGACTTTAACCACTATGGACAGGCCACTTCTAAAAGGCATGAAGCCCTGGCCTTCAACATGCTGAGTTTAAGTGTTGACTCAATGACTATACTTCCGTAAGTGTGAATCATTTCACATTTACATACTTTACGTTAAGTACAACTCACATCTCTGTGCGAGCCGGTGAGAAAATTCCAATTGGACGGCCACATCTTAGCGGCAGACTCTTCCTGAGTGATATGACCCTTCCTGAAAAACAAAACAAAGTTTACACACACACGCATATATATAGTTTTCAGCCACTATGAGATGTGAAGTGAAACGGAACCGGAATGGTGGTTATTTACTGAAAATGAATGGAATAAATTCGAGGGCTTGGTTTTTCGAAACAAACTTAAGTCTGAGTTTTGACTTAAGTTAGGGTTTTTACTTAAACTTGAGAAAACAAAGGCAACTGTATTTCCCAGAATGAACTGAAATTAACATTAAACCGGATATGAAAAATAGTAAGATGAATGGCTTTTGGGGGCGTTTTTGTAAAACCGCGTTTGCGGTATGGTTTTATTTTTGAACAGATTGAAGACAACCAGAAAGACAAACAGAAGAATGAGTTCCAAACCAACCTGGACAGATAAAGAAGTTTTGGGTTTTTTTATTAATTGTTCATCAACTGTAATTCTGTTTTCCGGAGTGATTTGACATACTACTACTTAAACGCATAAGACTGACTCAAAGCAGATCAATCATGCATACCACCATGATACCCACACGAAGGTAAAAGTCGGAGTTTTCTAAGTTGGAAAAACTCTGTCGAGTCCATTTGAGCTTTTATGTCAAGTATGTTAAAACAAGTCGTATCATCGTCAAACTATTGCTAGACGCTGTATAAGATGTAAATATCGTCCTTTCTACCTCCGTCCTCTCTACATGTTCTGACCTAAACAGCGTTCGTCTATGCATTCAACGATCTGCCCATACACAGCAGTATACTATTACATGCTGAGTGAGGTTAGTTTTACGCCGCACTCAGAAATCTATCACATTCTACCAATATGAGTAAACTTATATTGTTAAGCAGACGTCACTGTGCTCTTTAATCTGATTGGTTCAAAAACGTGATGGACTATCGGTTTTCTGCTAAATGACAAAGTCATGCATTTGCATTTGTGCACGTTACATTAATTTCGAGGGAGTGGTCACCTGAAGCCATAACATGTCCAAGTGTTTCATTGAAGAGAAGTTACCATATGACCATTGCTCATGGCGTCACGAACTTGTTACATTACGTCGCCCTAACAACAGTCTACTTTCAGTGAGGTTTCTCCGTACAGTCAACATACCAATGAGTGAGTGAGTTGAGTTTAGTTTTACGCCGCACTCTGTAATATTCCAACTATATGGCGGCGGTCTGTAAATAATCGAGTCTGGACCAGACAATCCAGTGATCAACAACATGAGCATCGATCTACGCAATTGGGAACCGATGACATGTGTCGACCAAGTCAGTGAGCCTGACCACCCGATCTCGATTCTAACCCGGGACCTTCACGGGTCCAACATACCAATGAAAAATTGAGGAATCCTATCCGGAAACAGAGCTATGGATTACATAGCCCTAGAGAATGAACACAGTAAGTCCCTCGCCAAAGGCTCCAAATTAGCAATACATTTGTATTTCTAACTCCAGGCTGCATGGTTGTTAGTCAAGGTTTGTAGATTTTCAAACACTCCCAGAGAATGACCTCAGTCCGATCCTTCTATTTGCCCAAGACACCACAGCTGATGAGTTAGCGATCAATTACCGTTGACTGGTTCCAGATCTCTTTGCGCAACGACAGCTTTGTGACATTTTCTTTGAACCCCAACACATTTAAAGTTAAGTATTGCTAATACATCTTTGAATTTACATTGCTGAATGATCCATAAAAGAGAGTTCGTACGCTTTAGATCCGTTCCTCTATTTCTGTCAAATAGTATATACGCGTCATTTTGTATGATGATTCCGTGTTTGGTGGGTATAAGTTACACAAGATTAATATATCACCCCGTGACCGTTAGATGACGCTTCCATATATCATGATAATTATAATAGTAATATAACATGTTCCACATAACTGTGCGCCGTGAAGATCTGGGCTAGAATTGATCTTCAGTAACCCATGCTTCTAAGAGGCGACTAACGGGATCGGGTGGTCAGGCTCGCTGAATTGGTTGACTCATGTTTCGTATCCCAACTGCGCAGATCGATGATCATATTGTTGATCACTGGATTCTCTGGTCCAGGCTCGATTATTTACAGACTGCTGCCATATAGCTGGAATATTGTTGAATGTGGCGTAAAACTAAAACTAAACTCAAAACCAGGTATTTACACGTAAGCCCTTCACTCACAGCCCGCCATTCACGCAGCTCGCCTAAAAATTGTTTTGTATGTCGGTCTGTTAACAAATAAGACAAATAAGTGATTGATGGACCGAAAGTTCCTGTAGATAATTTGAAATTACAACTACTGTGTTGAAGAGTATCGATACCAATGTTTACAAGTACCCACTAACGTATGAGAAATAGATTTACTTTCAACACATAGGGGGTCTGTTTAAATGTGATCACCCCAGTGATCATATATATATGTTTTTGTTTGTTGTTTAAAGCCACCCTCAGCAGTTTTCTGGCTCTATGTGGGCGGTCTAAAAAATCGCAAATCCAGTGACCGACACCATGAGCATAAATCTACACATATGGGACACGGTGACATATGTCAACCAAGTCAGTGGTCCTGACCACCCCATCTCGTTAGAAGCCTGTTAATACAAGCATGGGTTACAGAAGACCAGTTCTCATCCAGATCTTCTTGGTTCGTATTTATGCCTAGTGTAGATTTTTGTTTTCACCCATATAAATATCACCACACATGCATCGATTATTCATTAACTAGTCATCGCGATATTTCGAGATTCTATTTCAAATGTCAAGAACTAAATAGTTAAGTGTTTTGTGGAGTGATCAGAACAGCACGTCACTGTAAAATGGTTTCAAATTTTAATGCGTGCAGTAACTTTGAAAATGACTCTGCTTTTTGAATGGTGCATTTGTGCACTTACCACGACCACCGATGCGTCTATGTATGCAATCGTGTTGTCGCTCTCTCAGCAAAATCAAAAAGAGGCAAAATTAACCAAAGCCCGACAATGCGATATCGTAACATTTCGGCCATTTCTCGCTTTGTCGCGTTTTGAATAATATTGCGACAATACAACACCGTGACAGAGTGGCTTCTAGGATTCCACTGTTATGAGCGTAAGAAATGGACCTCTGCGTGTGAGCTGAGTGAGTGCAGTTTTACGTCGCTTTTAGCAATCTCACTGTCACATCAGAGGTGCACCTGAAATGGGCTTCGTACAGTGTACCCGTGTGGGGAAATGAACCCCGATCTGGCGTGACGAACACTTTAACCACCAGGCCACCCCCACCCAGGTCTTGTTTTTAAATTTTCATTATTTTTTTTAGAAAACTGATATGTCTATGGTCATCTAGAAAGATAAATTGTATGTATGTTTTCAATGGCTTGTAAGTTTGTATAAGGTAAAGATCGAGGCGTCTGGTACATAACGCGTGGTGACGTAAGAAGCGAATGTGTGTTTGTGCTTGTGCCGTGAGAAAGCTTGTGTGTTTGTGCATTCAGTTTGAACGCGTTAGTAGGGTGAGAAAGAGAACATTTGCCTGCGCTCGACAACAAAATCTGGGTTGTTTCCTCGAAAAGGAATATTAAATATATGTCGAGTCGTTATTTGATTTTGAGTCGCTCGTTTTGTTCATTATTTACATGTTCATTTAATTGGTTGTACGCTCAATTGACACATGTAAGCAATTAAAGCATTCTTGAAACTAGATATGAGCGAGATGGTATACACTGGGCATGTGTTACGCACATATGACGGACAGTACGTACTTCTGCAAGGTCTCTGGTCGTCCATATTCGTTTTGAGTGAGTATGGTTTTACGCCGCTTTTAGCAATATTTCAGCATCATTAAGGAGGAGGGGTGGGGGTGGATTTGAGGGGACAAAAATGAGCTTCACACTTTGGATCCATGTGAGGGAATCGAACACGGGTCTTCACCTTGACGAGCGAACGCTTTAACCACTAAGCTACTCCTGTGCGGAAACAAGTACTTGTAAGATATAGATTATAACTGGCAGGCACTGGTACAGTAATCGGTTTATTTCACTTACTAAAATCAAACCATTTCAAAATTTGGTCCAAAGTCGTAGTGACGCACCAGACACAATACAACTGCATTTGTGACGTCATCCGACTAATACCTCGAGCGACCCTGTACAAACATTTTTATGCTTTATCCGTGGGTTATGAGAGATTATGCTGCTGAGTTTCACTGAAGCTGCCAAGTCGTGATCCATGTCATTCACCGGTCAGGAGCGTTACAAGCCTTATTAAGCCCGATAAGTTGCAAAGCTTATATTTAGATAGTGTTGAGAGCTCGTCAAATTTTCATTTAAAAAATCACGTGTAAATCCGGGTACTTTAACAATGTTACGCCCTTGTCCGTTTTCGGATTGTTCTTCGCAATAATTGTCGTCTTCTTGTTATTTCCTTTGTTAGATGCATTTGCACATGTTAAATTGTAACATTTATATAATGTGGTTTTTAAACCAAACATAACAAATTTATTCCCTTTACCGGCGGAATGATAAACCCACGGATTTCCATAAGGTTTCAAATGTCAGTTTCCTTAAAAAGAATAAATATTTCGCTGTATAGTCATCCTTCATCAGGTGAATGAAAGCCTGGATGCGGAGAGCGTAAAGGGTGAGTGAGTGAGTTTAGTTTTACGCCGCACTCAGCAATATTCCAGCTATATGGCGACAGTCTGTAAATAATCGAGTCTGGACCAGACAATCCAGTGATCAACAACATGAGCATCGATCTGCGCAATTGGGAACCGATGACGTGTGTCAACCAAGTCAGCGAGTCTGACCACCCGATCCGACCACCCGTTAGTCGCCTCTTACAACAAGCATAGTCGCCTTTTGTGGCAAGCATGGGTTGCTGAAGGCCTATTCTACCCCGGGACCTTCACGGGTCTACAGATAAAGGAATTCTGCCCTTTATCTGTATCCCTTCTAAATGCTTTACCAAACCTCAGTTGCTTTCATTAATTTCACCATGTTTGTTTTTTGAGAGCTTAGTCAACCATTGTGCTTTTAAAAGTCTGTCGCCATGTTATAAGTGTGTCTATAGTAATTGAAGCCCACTTTGCTAACATTTTGTCATGAATCAACTGGGCGGTGGGGTAGCCTAGTGGTTAAGGTGTTTGCTCGGCACGCCGAAGACCCAGGTTCGATTCCCTACATGGACACAATGTGTGAAGCACATTTCTGGCGTTCGCCGCAGCAATCCTGCTTGAATATTGCTAACAGCGACGAAAAACAGTACTCACTCATGAACCTGTTTTTGTCAAAGATCTACAACTAAGCCCAACTACGTGGGTGTTCACTTCACGTCGGTACAAATTGAATTGAATGCTTCAAAACTGAAAACAAAACCATTACATTTCTTTTTTAAAAGGACAACACATGATCTCGTCGTAAAGGATGAAACATGAAACTTGTGGCATAATTTTACAAAAGTAATTAAAAACAAACGGATCTGGGTTTGAACAAGCAACGCTAGTGAAAACATGTGAAAATAATGTTTAATTTGTTTTAGACTTGGGGATATTAATGATTCGGCTACAGATTGATCGTGAAACAGAGAAAATATGTTTCGTCGTAAATAATGCAGACATCAGTAACCCATGCTATTTTAAATTCACTATTAGAAATGGTTGACGGATTAACGATTGTGCACTTTGAAACACGAAAAACCAAAATAATACTTCAAACATGTATTCGAGGACGGAGAACTTAACGGAATGAAAGCCCATGTTAACTGATGCTCGCCGCGATCGTATATCCTTTTAACGCACACGTTCCCTCTTTGTAGAACCCAGTAATACAGAATGGCCGATGTTGGTGTTCATCGGAACGTATGCCTCAACTAAACATATAATTCCTCACTGCTGGAGGTAGACACGGATCAGTGAACGCTATAGCTAACTAACAAATCATATCGATTATCTGTTTTTAAACAATGCGTGATTGTATTTACACCAGATGGGGAATTGTTAATACAGCTCCACCAGATAATTATGATTTGTTTAAATTACCATCGTAATATGTCAAGTAATGATTCTTATTGTATTTTTGTGCACTGATATTTGTTTGTTATTGCCAGGGAATAAAATCAATGGTATTAAATATGATATGCCGTATTTCAAAGAATCCGTTTGGAGATCACAGTAATCTCGGTCAGGCTGTGCTTGACACCGAAATTGATCAGTAAAAACAATATGGCGGACAGGCGACCGAGCAGACGATATTTTACTCACCAGATTTGATCTTGGGCAACGTAGTTGCAGTTTGCCAGAGCTTTACCCGCGGGTTTACCCCCAGTTGCTCCCGACGCCATTTTTAACTGTCAAATTCAGGGTATGGCCTATGCGGCACCCTGATCCCTTCCCCCGACCCACAGTCAGTTATGGCGTACTGGCCTGTTTGGTTTGCCACTCGCTGCCATGGCTACATGACGCTCTTATCCACCTGCCGCGATAGGTAAACAGCTGATTGAGCCTATGTGCTGGGTTTGCTTTCCCTAACCTGGAGACCTTACAAGTCTTACGTTGCTTATCTTACTTGGCCGTGTGGTTGTCAGGCACGAGAACACGTCTGGGATAAATGTACATACTTATTTAATTCGGGGTGTCGCATGCTGGAGTGAACTCTAAGCGGAGCGTCCGGGTTAGCTTGGGGCCTAATCTCCGACTTTTATGTTGAACTATGACACATGCTTAAGTGATCGCGCGCTGTACGAATGGTATTTGACAAACGCCCAGAGACAGTAAACGAGGTGCGTGTCAATAATATTGTATTAAAGTGTTATGAAAGGTATTATGGTTCGAGTGATATTTGCCCGATTTGTCAGTTTCCAGCACAAACATGTCCCTATGAGCAATGGTAATGCTGATTGGATTCAAAGTCGAGCACCGTTGTCTCGATATTCACGGGACCAAGAAAAAATATCGAGCTATCCGTACCTTCTACACAGTTTCACTAAATTACTGACTGACTGAAAGAAGAACAAATGAATGGAGTTGAACTGTTTTGGTTTGTTTGGTTTTTTTTACAAACGGCAACTGAATTTAAAAATGAGGTTTGATTTGACTTGATAAATTAAGGCTTGGTGTATACATCGAGAAAGTTTCTTGTTTTAAAGGATGAGCCAAACTGGTGATTAATAATAAGAAATATTTTAAATCTACCCAGACGCAGACCACGTGCTATTGTGCCTGGTTTTGACAAGGAAAGAGTTGGTACCGGGGGTCTGACAAGCAGGCCCAAAACATTGGAATCTAGTTGCATGGGTTTGACCCATGAAGATCCGTGTTATAGTTGGTATTCAGTAATCCATGCTATCAGGGGGATATGAAGATCGGGTAGTCTTGCTCGCCGGCTTTGTAGATACATGTCATCGTATACAGATGTGTGTGCGTGCGTGCGTGCGTGCGTGTGTGTATGTGTGTCCCAGTGGTTAAAGCGTCCACTTGTCACGCCGGAGGCCAGGGTTCGATTCTACTAACAGGTACATTGTGTGAAGCCCATTTCTGGTGTCCGCAGCAGTGGTAATGCCATATTTCGACTGACGTTCGTGGATTTCAGTGATATAGGTATAGAATATGTCTACGTGAATATTGTCTGCGTTGGAAAATAACAGATTCGGGGTGTGACATGTACATACGGACTTTGACCCTGTTCCACTGAACGACCCTAGCGCAGCAATGATCTTAATTCCAGTGCGTTAACGCTGTCTTACGGCATTCGTAGCGCTACGATGCTTTGTTGAACGGGTCCCAGATCTTAAGAGTTTAATTTTCAAACACTAATGACGACCGGTTGAGCTGGAACTAAATTGAGCAAACTAACAACACGGGTTAATCTTTAAGGTCGGCCGATGATGTGAACATTTTTTTACGCGCCTTACCAAACAACCCTAACAAAGTCATGATGTTGCAAGACTCCACTGTGTCGTTTCTAAGGACGAGATATACATGACTGGTTCAAGCCAGACGACACAGAGCATGTAGTGTCTACTTTGGCGTGAGTCAGGGCTGGAGAGAGCATCGCCGGTCCTTGTATCCCCGCCATAACAGAGCAATGCCTCTGCATCAGAGAAGATTCAGACCGTATAGACTCGGTTTCGCCCTTACAGACTGTAGACATGTAACCCAGCCGTGAGTCACTGACTCCGTCACCAGACGACACCCCGCACGTGCTGACATTTATCACAGCGACACCTTACGGCGGTAATTCGCTGACAAAGACTTTCGGGTCTTGTGTCACAACCGATTAAGCAATCAATTTGTCTCGGAAGCAGTGACCGCCGCTGAAACTACTCATATAAACATGACGATATCAATAACCAGACTTCAATAGCTTGTGATTCATGATCTGGTCGCGAGTAGAAAGAACATATAGAGGAGAACTGACAGAGGTAGAAGAACGTACATATGAATGTTTGCCGTGTCAGGGCCATGCTGCGATTAGATGCGATTTCAGGAATTGTTTATGGACACACTTTTCAGTTACGTATCAAAATAGCTCAACGTGATTCAAAAGGAAACGATGTAAGGAGTGTGTATGCAGAGCGTGAGAAGTAGGCGCAGGAAAGAGTTTCAAACCAATGTCTGATTTGTCTTGACCATTCAGTCATGCAGAGAGACAGAGAGAAACACACACGCACGCGCGTATGCACACACACACATACATACATACATGCACGCACGCACGCACGCACGCACATACATACATACATACATACATACATACGTACATACGCACATACATACATAGTTCCTCGATCGTGCATCCCATGTATAATAGTACCCCGATCGTGTATCTCGTGTACAATAGTACCCCGATCGTGCATCTCGTGTACAATAGTACCCCGGTCGTGCATCTCGTGTACCATAGTACCCCGATGCGAACCCCAGCTGGATCATCAGTCGTTCATATATAATCATAGAAAATAAGGCCACATATGAAAGTACAAGTGATCCTTTATTCTTTTCCAAGTTTTTCCTCAAGGTATGCATTGCACTGTGGGTAAAATTCTGGAACTATATATAAGAACATGTGTTCCCTTATTTGTTTCCATGAGTATATATGCAGCCCTAGGAAGCCTCCAGTAGTTGCATTGCAGTCATTTGAAGTAACTAAGTTCAGCGTGAAGATATGACGATACCCATGGCAATGACTGCTTCATTACCTTTGCTGTTTGAGACGCACACCTTGAAGTCCAATGAAACTTCTTAATTAGAGAAAACGGTTAGAGGCTTGTATGCGTGCGTGCGTGCGTGCGTGCGTGCGTGCGTGCGTGCGTGCGTGTGTTAGTGTATACGTGCGCACAGTCACGAGGCCGGAAAGGGGGTACGTCTTTGAAGTGTACCCCAACACTAGCCCTCACTGACGCCCCAAACCTCCAGTGCATACGCATCACACATTCTTAAGACCGATATCCGAACACGTGAAGACCCAGGTAAGAAATGACCTTCGGTAACCCATGCTTGTCGTGAGCATCGACTAACGGGATCGGATGGTAAGGCTCGCTCACTTGGCTGACACCTGTCATCGATTCCCAGTTGCGGAGATCTATGCTTATGCTGTTGATCACTGGATTGTCTGGTCCAGACTCGACCATTTTACAGACCGCCGCCATATACCTGGAATAATGCTGATTGTAGCGTAAAGCTAAAATTACTCACTCACTCACTCTTTCATTTAAGAAAAAATATTTTAGCAGATTAGATTGAAAAAAGCGATCTGTTTCTTTAATGTATGCACCGAACTGACGTTCCAGACATCAGTATTGCACCATGACGTTTTCTCCTGCCTGTTACAGTGCCCCACTTTATCAATGCGATTTCTGTCTCCAATTATTGCCTGTATATACAATATATTTCACAAGGCAAAATACCGATTACATTAGGCAATTAAAACGGTAAAGCTTACCCCAAAAATGTGCAGCTCAAAGTGCAAACTAATTAGTGAGTGCGGTCATTCACCGTACTGGGCAAATTTGAAGAAATTGTCTCAGTGGGTCAGAGAGTTCGAGGTGAGGGGCAGGGTTTCTGGTATAAACGTCTTATAGCGTGTTATCAGCCTGTGTCGCGTGATGTCACCGTGACCTCCAGCGCACTTCTTTAAGTCTGCGTATGGTTAAATGAAAACAGACCGTCTTGGCACTGCAAAAAAAAATTCCATGAAGCGCTTTAATAACTATATTAAGGTCAAGAGACATTATTTTTCTGTCACTGCCTAGAGACATGCACGTTTTTCAGTTCTGTTTTAGAATTTTATTTAGCAATATCATGACAGAAATATCGCCAGAAATGAACTTCGCTTGTGGGGAATCGAAACAGAGCATCCGGCCTCATGAGCGAACACTTTAACTACTGGTCTAAAAAAATGAATGAACCCATGATATTAAAGATTTACATCGAAATATTTAGAAACATCATCTACTCTAAAATCCCTGCATACAAATAATAACGGAATAAACACAGAATAAATCAAGTGTAAAAAGTTAAATTTTTATGACAAGATTGGTTTTTAAATTGAAAATTTTCCGGTAAATTGCTTCCTATTAAAATGTTTAAAAACTGAATCTAAACTGTGAAAATTAGCTGTTGACGTGCGTGTATGTGTGTTTGGTTGAGTTGAGATGTACCGAACCGGAGATAAATGTAATGTTGCTACACTATCCATGTTCAGGGCTAGATATTTATGGTGTACATGTAATTATGAAAGTCATACATATATTTCGTGCGCGATAATGCCGTTATATGAATGTACAGTCGAGTTATATATACAAACAGCTAGTTAGCTACATATGATCCCATTTATATGTCCAGTGAGTGAATATGGTTTAATATCCCAGCAATATCACGGTAGGGGGTACCAGAAATGGATTTTACACATAATCCCCTTGTGGGAAGTCGAACCTGGGATTTTGATGTGAGGAGCGAACGCTTTAACCACGCTCCCCCATCGTTCCCTAGAATATGTTCAGTTATTAGATGCTAAAGAATAACATATAATGGATTTGTAGTAGACCGGGAAGGACATAAACGTCCAGTTAGAGAGGGTTTCCAGTTAAAAGAAGTCGAGTAATATGGAACACACGTGTAATATAGTAAGGGAATGCAGGCCTAGCATGTTAACTGGAATGAAACTGAGAAAAAGCACCTGTACTATTTGTCCAAATGTTGTCGAAAACATGACATCACTGACTCGAGACATCGTACAGTTTAAAAAAACAACAACTTTTATTGACTATGTATTGTCTGGGCGTTATTGAAGAAATATGTCTGGTCAATTGAAAATGGAAACTTAAGGTTAAATCTTCAGATATTGTCTGTTAATTTTAAACCTAACGTCAATAACTCGAGATATTACCCGTTTCATTTATAGCCTCGAGATATATACTGTACTATGTAAGATCTAATATTATTGACGCGGGGCAGTTGAGAATCACAGGCAATTAACTTTGTCACACACAACCATGGTGGTATGTGCCTGTTGTCCTAATGGTTGATATTGTGTTTCGATTAATCCTTTGCATAGTGTTTCGACAACAAAATCAGTAACGATACAAAATGTTACGACGCATTGCAAAGTATGGTGGTTGAATGGTTGGTTGGTTGACACAGCACTCAGCAATATTCCATCTGTATGGACAGTCTAGTGATTAATATCATGAGCATCGGTCTACGCAATGTTGATACGATGACATATGTCAGCCACGTCTGCGAACATAACCGCGTTAGTCGCCTCCTCCGAGATTGTAATGTAATCATTACTTTACCTTTCAGCAATGTAGCGTTCTGGCAATATTCGGCACGTTAATATCACCTAACCATGGTCGGTTCGGGTTCGATTCCCGGTTACAGTACTTGCTGTTACCTTGGCACGCGGCATTAAGGAGACAAACAAGCGCTGGTGAGTGCGGAATCAGTCATGTAATCAATGCTAAACTTCCACATGATATCTCGAGCTGCTGGCACTATTAAAACAATATTAGTTTGGATTGATATGCACGCACGCACGCACGCACGCACGCACGCACGCACGCACGCACGCACGCACGCACGCACGCACGCACGCACACATCCCTGTGCAGTAACCTTGAACGCGAACTGAGAGCCCCATTTTACCATGGCAGCCCTCCACGCCACCAGGCGATGCAAACCTTATTTTCACGCCAACCGTTATCATATCCTTCATCTAACCAATCCTCTGTCACATTTGTTTTCACCGATATTACACTGTTTAAAAACACTAATGTTCACCGTCTTAATTATGTCTGACAGATTGCATTACTCGAGTAAAAAGTACAGCAACAAGTGTTGTTTAATAAACTGTAGATCGCCTTACATCGTGATCGGGTGAGTTATGGCAGCTCAGACTTAATGACCCCAAACTTAATGTTATCCCATGGTCATAAAAATGTGAATTTATGCTGTGTTTAATTTCCGTGACAGCCTGACTGGGAAGGCAGATACGGGTGTAGAGAAGATTACCACCAAACCGTCAGATCTGCTAAAAACACGTGCTCCACGAATAGATTGTATTTAATTAGGGAAAGGATTTTTCGTCACCGAATTCATAGGTAACTGGGTAGTGATGCTTTGTGACTAGGGGGAGGTCTAGGACTCGATAATGTGAGTCGAAAGGGGTGAGGTTTTGTAACTAGAATGGATCAATGTGGTCCGAAAGGGGGGAGGGTTTGTGACTAGGATGGATCAATGTGGTCCGAAAGGTGGGGGAGGGTTTGTAACTAGAATGGATCAATGTGGTCCGAAAGGGGGTGAGGTTTTGTCACTAGAATGGATCATTGTGGTCCGAAAGGGGGGAGATTTTGTGACTAGAATGGATCAATGTAGTCCGAAAGGGGGGAGGCTTTGTGACTAGGGGGAGGTCTAGGACTCGATAATGTGAGTCGAAAGGGGTGAGGTTTTATGACTAGGATTTGATCGATGCGGTCCGAAAGGGGTGAGGTTTTGTAACTAGAATGGATCAATGTGGTCCGAAAGGGGGGAGGGTTTGTGACTAGGATGGATCAATGTGGTCCGAAAGGTGGGGGAGGGTTTGTAACTAGAATGGATCAATGTGGTCCGAAAGGGGGTGAGGTTTTGTCACTAGAATGGATCATTGTGGTCCGAAAGGGGGGAGATTTTGTGACTAGAATGGATCAATGTAGTCCGAAAGGGGGGAGGCTTTGTGACTAGAATGGATCAATGTAGTCCGAAAGGTTTGAGGTTTTGTCACTAGAATGGTGTTTTCAGTTCAATTTTCTTTGTGTATTTTCATTCAAGATGTCCTTAGGAAATATTTACGGTATCTACAAGTTCTTAATAAATGTAAAAGCGGCTTACCATGGGAACCTGCAGATATGGTTTATCGGTATAGGGATTTTTCACAAGTCATTTGAGCTTATACTACATAAACTATCACTAAGACTTAAACGTTTGTTTCGGCTTTACGACGACATGTTCCGTTTCCCATGAAATAGTTTTCTTTCAAAGAAATTATTATAGTTATGAGTGCGTGTTTGTTTGTGCACAGACTGAGTAAGGGAGTGAGTGAGTTGAGTTTTACAGCGCACTCAGCAATATTGCACCTGTATGGCGGCGGTCTGTAAATAATCGAGTCTGGATCAGACAATTCAGTGATCAACAACATGATCATCGATCTGCGTAATTGGGAACCGATGACATGTGTCAGCGAGCCTGACCACCCAATCCCGTTAGTCGCCTTTTATGACAAGCATGGGTTGCTGAAGGCCCCTTCTATCCCCGGACCTTCACGGGTTATTTGTGTATTGATAGTTTCACGATATAAAACAGTCTTCAGCATGAATTCATTATAGTAAAAACCTAAACATATCTGTCTGTGTTGAAGTGATAGACCACATGTTACTGGGTTTGTGAACATTCAACAGATACTATGAAGTATACTGTAACATGACCCACACGTTAGACAGGCTGATTCATCATGTAAAACACCGATTGAAACAGAACTGAAGTGATGACCATTACCCGTCGAATTGAAAATAGCCATTCATTGGTGTAGGGCTCGACACCTTTTAGAACCTTTCACAGATCGGTTTTGGAACTTTTAGAAATTTTAGAAAGAAAATGAACAGAGACATTAGGCAGCAGGTTGTATATGCAGAATAATTGAGAATAATCAAACGCTTAGGATCAGTGAATTTATATGATCATTAAAATATATGTATATAGTGAATTCTATTCAGTAGTTATTGACAACAATATCATACAATGATATTTTCTTTAAGTAACACGTGTTATTTAGCTAATGAGGCAATACAATGTGCTCTACCCCAGCTGATCGCTGTATACATATCTATATATTTCACACAGTAATGCCCGCCTACCTTTTCAGATTGTGTGCATATTCATGTTCCGCCCTTTACCAATATGCATAATGTTAATATATGGATCGAGATCCCGTTATTACCTCATTCCCACTTATCAAGCCTTGTGCTTGTCTAAATGCTATTTCGGCCTTCACCTTGCTGTGCCCGGGTCAACGTGACCCTGTGTCAAACCGGCGCAGCCTACGAGTGGGCGGAGACACAATCTGCCAAGCCAAACAAGAAAATATGAAGAAACATGCATATCGGGCGGCGCTCTAATTTGAAGAATCGCCGCGGAAACGTTTTCTTTCTAAATCGGTGTATGTAACTTGAAAAACAGCTTTTATCCCCCGTTCGGAGGGTATGTGTGGCGGGGTTAGTGCAACGCTATTGGCCAGTGTGGTCGGCTTGAAGTAAAGCGAAGTCAGAGTCACGTGTTGCGTTGTGTCTATTTCATCCTGATATGCGATAGTAAATCATGCTAATGTCGGAGTTCACGTCACTCACAAGTGACGGCAAACCGTGTTTGCCTCGTCACCTGTTATTGAAGACAATGCGTAATTAATGCGGCAGTGTGTGTTGATTGTTACAACGCGAATCCTAGCAAGAATTACACACCGGTAAGTGAGTGTTTGTTTTCTCGGATTGTTTACAAGTGCATATCTTAACCCGGTACAGTTGTACAGTGCTGGTATATCTGAGTTGGTATAAGTTTGACATGATGCATGCTTGCATGGCAGTGGGTATATACCATAATGCAGTGCCATGACATTCAGTGTGTACACTTGTACGACAAGATATATGCTTCATACGAAAATGCATCCCCACTAGAGTGGAACTGACTTCAAGAGAGTTGGAATATTCAAGACGGTCAGTATCCAGACTTCAGTCCTGGTGGTGCCAGGATTAGTCGCCTAGTGAGTTTCTAACATTTTCGTACTTTCAGTCTTATAGAGAGTTTAACTAACGATTATAATTATTCACTGTGTGTGTATAAATAATTAGATCAAACAGTATTCATGTAATGGAGTGTAGCGTCGTAAATAACGCCAGCTAAACACAACCCCCCTCTCCCTCCCCCATCTCTCTCTCTCTCTCACACACACGCGCGCGCGCACACACACACCTCGCACCTCCTGCTCGTCCCCGAGAGAAAGAGAGAAAAGAGAGAGAGAGAGAGAGAGACGGACAGACAGACCTGCTGGCAGGCAGGCAGGCAAGCAGGCAAGCAGCCAGCCAGACAGACAGACAGACAGACAGACAACAGGTCGTGTGTACATAAAATGTAATGACAGGCATGAATGTCTGGACTTATTGCAGGCGCCTTTGAAGAAATCACTTGTCTATACACGTTTGAGTATATGCTAAGATTCCATTCTTTATCACATTGCCAATTTGTCACTAATTTGTGTCTGGAACACGCGTATTGTATTTCGTTTCGCTTACATAAATTTTGTATGCACTTGCACTTGATAGCTTGAAATTGTTGCAGCAATCACAATATGAACATTGGAAGATTCCCAATATACAGCAAGAGAATTCACCCTGGCGTCACGCCGTAATATACAGTCAACCCATGACAGCTGGGACATGTTCCCTATAGATAGTGTATTGCTATTATGGAGCGCCATCACGACGTGCAAACAACTAATGTCAAGTCTATAATGCTTCCCTGTCCCTTAAAATGGAGTTTTTAAACAATAAACAACAGATGCGACTTTGTCACAGTTTCGCCTAACCTGTATACGTACACTTCTATCTCCGGTTAGACAAGCATCGGAAACTGCTCAAATAATTTGAATACAGAGAAAAAAATATCAATATCACGTTAAAAGTGGTAAATCCCTGGGTAATTGTGTTTAAAATGATTTTTTTTAAATTCTCCATGTGATGTTTTTAACAACTTTGTTAAAGCATGCAACGAAAGAAAACTCATATCACTTGTATTTGTATTCGACATGTGTGTAAAATATTTCTAAAAGTAAATAATTTCTATGTTGCATATGTTCGGTGGACATATACAACTCAAGTACAAGGCAAATACTGTATACAAGGGGTAGTTGGCATGCTTTCAGAAAAAATATGAAAGTACCGCATGAAGCTTGTGTTTTTGGTATCGTTGAAGTGTAAAAGGGTCCATAGTTTAAAGTAGGCAATAGAGGTACATGTTCCAAGTTCTACTTTTTACGGGAAACTGACACATTGAAGAGATCTACATTTTAATGAACTGACATGCATGTGTCCCTACGTCAAGTCTGTAATTTTGTCATCCATATGTCTTTTACAGACATTCTAAACTGTCTAAACATTCACTTTGTTTGGCACAACAAAAATCTGAGCATTCCATCTGTATCTCTCACTACATGCTCCCGCAAACCTTCATCTGACTGCCCTGAGATCTGAACATTCCATCTGTATGTGTCACCCAAAACGTTAACACTGATATGTCTAATCTGACATATGAAAATCCACCCGCCGACATCTCAGCATTCCGTCTGTCTAAACCAACATTTGAACATTCCATACATCTAAATCGACATCTGAACATTTCATCTGTCTAAACCGACATCTGAACATTCCATCTGTCTAAAAAGCCATCTGAATATTCCATCCATCTAAATCGACATCTAAACATTCCATCCATCTAAACCGACATCTGAACATTCCATCATCTAAATCGACATCTGAACATTTCATCTGTCTAAACCGACATCTGAACATTCCATCCATCTAAAAAGACATCTGAATATTCCATCCATCTAAATCAACATCTGAATATTCCATCCATCTAAACTAACATCTGAACATTCCATTAGTCTAAACCGACATCTGAAGATCATTTGTGAACATTACTCGACACCTAAACATTCCACTATATTTCTAAACGAACGCATAAATTTCCATCCGCCAAATTTCAAGACGATACCAATAGCATGTGCGCCTCAGCACCTATCCTAGCATTCCAGTATCTTTCTGAACGGACACCTGAGCTACATACTCTCCCAGACAGACATCTGAACCCAGTGTTTTACTAGTACGTTTAACACATACATTTAAATGTTCCAGTTTTTCACTTTACATCGGAGTCCTGTGCCAAAGATTGAAAATATGATATCTGCATCATAATAACCAGAGTATTTGAAATAGAGATTTACACAAGTTTCCTTGAGATTATTATTAATCCTCATGTAAAATGGTGCGGTGGGGTGACCTCGTGGTGAAAGCGTTGGCGCTGAGTATGCTTTTACGTCGCTTTTAGCAATATTGCAGCAGTATCACGGCGGGGGAAACCTGAAATGGGCTTCACATATTGTGCCCATGTGGGGAATCGAACCTGGGTCTTCGGCGTGACGAGCAAACGCTTGAACCACTAAGCTACACAACCACCATTTATGAAAGAGAAGGCTGAGTACGACACACGCTTTACGGTTATTGCTCTAGCGAACAAGAATAAGGAAATTTGAAATTAAAATTAATTTAGGAAAAATATTCGAGTGGTGAAGGAATATATATATATATATGTCTTAAGACACACCTCCATATATATATATATATATATATATATATATATATATATATATATATATATATGGAGGTGTGTCTTAAGACATATGCACACAGATTCATACATGCACGTCTGTATATGTATTAATAACCACAGTATTCCCCATACAAGTAAAGTAATGGTCACAGGGCTACTGTCTTCTCCCAAACGCCATGCTATTTTCTCCATATCATTATATTTTCTCGTGCATTCCATAATTTATGTATTTAATATTTCAATAATTAATTGAAAATGCGTTCGTGTTGGCGCAGACTTCTAAAAGGTCGGTTGCACATAGGATCAAAACAGAAAAGTCTGTATAATTAAATCACGTTAGTTTAAAAGCACTTGCGTTTCTGTACCCAAACAGCAAATGGTATCTTTCTACTGATGCTCGTATTAATTTAATTAAATTGTTAGTTACGCGCTATTATCCAACATAACGAAAATGTTTGAGTTATGACTCATGTCTAAAAATATTGGTTGAAATAGTGTTCCAGTGAATACATTATGAATAACTTGAAATTCGTTGTGGTTGGGTGGTTGATCAATACCTTGTGTTCAGGTAAGGATGATTGTCAGGTAGTAAAGACATGAGTCGTGCGAAACCCCAGTAACTCGAAGTCGGTTAAGTCGATATATTGTGAAAAACGAAGTCGTGTTGTGATCCCAGCAGAATGCCTTTCGTAGTCTATTTCCATTTTCTCGAGCTACGGATATATCGATATTTTCCAAGGTCTCGAGATTCCGGTAGTCACAGTGGTTAAAGTGGTACTCTGCATGTTTCGAACGATAGATATGTAATGTTCGATATTTCTTTTGATTCGACAAATATGTGTATGCTTATAGTGGTGCATTGTTGCACCACGTGGTAACAGTTCACTGTCTGATATCCTTCTTTAGGAATCAGGCTAGCTATTCTCGAAACGTTCGTAGCCCTACGAACTTCTTAAGTCCATTCGTAACGCATTGACTACGACCAAAGTTAAGAATTCTTAGGGCTACGAACGTTTCGAGAATAAGGGCCCAGGTTTCGTGTGCCCGCAGTATTCGAGTTTAAGAGACCTTTTTTGTATATTTACGGTCGACTATTTTATCCTCATTGTACCGAATAGGATTATTCATTTCGGTAAAAGAAGAATTTTCTCCAGAAAATAATTTAAGTCGCAGAATTTTTTAGAGAGATTATAGAGCATGACGACAGAGATATATGGTTGTGTGAGTGAGTGAGTTGAGTGAGTGAGTGTAGTTTGACGCCCCTGTTAGCTTTATTTCAACAATATCGGGGGACACGAGACATATGCTTGATATGGTTGAGAGAGTTTATGAGAGCGAGAAGGAAAAGAGAGAATAGGAGGGATTGGAATGAACAAAACGGGGGAGACAGGGGGTGAGGTAGGGTGTGGGGGTGGGGGATGGGTGGAGAAGGTGGGGGAGCACATCCACTGATGGCTATAAAAGAGGCGCATCAGAGTTTTGGAGATAACGGAATCTAAACGTGCAGTGTGTAACCCTGTCCATTTCACAACACTTTTGTACTTTATAAATGTTGAGCATGAAGAGACGAGAATTGTTCTCATTTTCTTTGAGAACCGTTGTTCTCAGAAAACTTTGAAAAGGTCGTGTGGTTGAATCAGATAAGTCGTAATGCATCACGCTAGAGGTTAAATAAAGAAGGAATGGGACATGTAGAAAACGTCTGTAAGGATGAATATGCACAATCTTATACATAAATTGTACGTTGAATTTTTCAAATGTTTAATGGTTTATAAACACGCCGCGATAAGTGGCTAGTAATTGTTAATCTCTCTGTTGTTGAAATATTCAGAAAATGTGTTAAAAGGTTTCAAACTGCCATCGTTAATGCATGTTTTGTTACTTATAATGTCGAATTTGATAGCTAGGAAATACGATGAAGCGACTTCACTGTGTTTATCTTTAACGTTTATTGTTTATGCAGACAGTGATAGTCTCGCGCTCGTGTTGTCTGCAGACGGCGAGCTGTTTTCTCTGTTTCTCATATTCTTATAATTTTGGCGGTGGGGTAACCTTCACGACGAAGATCCGGGTTCGATTCCCCACATGGGTACAATGTGTGAAGCCCATTTCTGCTGTCTCCCGCCGTGATATTGCTGAAATATTGCTAAAACTACACACACTCACTAATAATTTTTTAATGATTTTACAGCAATAAGGAACCAGCACACATGGACAAGTGACAAAAACTGTTAGTTTTCAACTAGAAAATTTAAATTGTATTCAACGGACGGAAAATATACTGAGGTATAAAATATCTAACCAGTGAATATCAAACAACCCATGATTGTCCTCAATGGTGACTAACAAGTTTGGGTGGTCTGGGTGGCTTGGTGAACAGATGTCATTGTATCCCAATACCCGCCTAGTGGTATAGCGTTCGCTCGTCAGGTAGAAGACCAGAGTTTGATTCCCTCCATGGGTCCAAGGTGTGAAGCCTATTCAAAGCTTGATCTTGCTGCAATATTTCCAAAAAGCGGCGTAAAAACAATCTCATTCTCTCACTCGAACATTAGGTTGTCTGTTTCAGACCTGCTTAAGACTGTAGATGACATTATTACATGACATCGTAAACCTCTGGGACTGCGTCTGTTTTTCTGGTGATACTTAGACAATTTATGTAGTGTTTACTCTCCCAATTACTGCGAAAACTCATTTCCTTATAGATGAGGGGATCATATTTCCAGTATATCAACACAATCGGCACCTGTTCGCCAACCGGCGTTTGTCCAATTCCATGTTCGTATCTCACTTGTCTCGTGTTCGTTGATATAAGTCTACTCTCGCAGCGTGTACAGCCGAGCTAATGGAGGACCATGTGGTTTATTTGACTGAGTCCAACTAGCATCCATAACATATTTTCCGTGTGGCAATTGCGAGTCTAAATCTGGTTTTGCTGAAAGACATGTTTATCGTCAACTAATTAATCCCGATAACGCGGTTACTATCAGAAGATTTGTGTTACGTTAATGCAGTGTATTGATAACAGATGTTGCTCTGTTTCATTAAAACAGATCACGTGTGGGCATGGTCAAGGCCGTTAAATCTTGGCTAGGGCAACCCCGCCCATGTGTTCACTGGTCACTCATCGGATGATATGCTGGGTGCTGAAACCCTCTCAGGGAGCATCTGAGTGAATGTTGGTCGATGCCGCAATTAGCAATGTCGCGTTTATACCACCAGAAGTCTGGTGTGAGAAAACAGTTACTGATAACAAATACCTCTGTTACTGGGACTACCACCACAGCACCTGTATGTTGGAGCCAGCTTGTATACTAGTTGATGATATACCAATATTACGACTACCGTATGTGACCCAGTGTTACGACTGCCGTATGTCTGATCCTGCCTTTACGACACTCGGATGCAATCCCAATATTAATACTACCGCATGCGATCCAGCACTGGGGCTGCCGTATGTCTGATCTCGGCTTTACGACAATCGGATGTAATGCTACTGTTATGATTAACGTGTGATGTCCCATAACTGCGACAATTATATGCAACCCCAGCATTACGACTACCGTATGTGATCCTACACTACGTATGCCTGATGGCCGCTTTACGACAATAAAATGTAATGCCACCTGTAACGACTACCGCGTGTCGTCCCATGACAACGACGAGGCCGTAGCATTACATGTGTAGCCTACCACAAGAGTACAGAACACACAGTTGTTCAATAACAGGGATAGACAGTCAGAACTACTTTTATGAGGGACTGTACTTACATTGCATGACATGAGTTAGTGAGTGAGTGAGCACATGTTTAATCATCTATAGCATTATAGTCCAACAGTAACAACCGTACTGGGCGACCATATTGTAATATTATATAGTCTCCTAGATTCACACATTCAATAAACCAAAGTTTAATTTGGCAGCTGGTGTCTCAGATGAACATCTTGTGTCAATGTTATCAAACGTTTTCATGGTAGACTCTATGTCGTTCCCTAGCTAACCAGATAATGTTACCACAGATGCAGTATGCCACAATAGTTTTGAAATCTGTTTCTGACAACAATATACCACAAAATATGAAGACAGTTGAGGAGAGTAGATAGTTCTAATAAATGAAAATAGCTAGAAACAAATAAACCCCCAAACGAGTTATTTAATGAATGATCGAATAAAGGCACCTGTAACGAATAAATCCCTTAATAGAGATAGGTAGGTAGGTAGGTAGGTAGGTAGGTAGGTAGGTAGGTAGGTAAATAGACGAACGAAAGAACGAACGTACGAGCAAACAAACAAACAAACAACAGTAGATAATCCTATAATATTTCTGCCTTAGCGGGTTCGGATGATGAGAAACAAGATCTATTATTTGAGTGGCCTCACCTGACGGGGGGCACTGACCTCCAGACATCGCGTCCTTCAATCCCAGAGACCTGTAAGAGGTAGCTGTTTTCGATCTTCATACAACCGACGTTATATGACTACAATCATCTAACCGTCTTAAGTTATTTATTATACTTCAGCTTTTTGCGTGATCAGGCTACTTTCTTGTGGCAGGTGCGTACACGCACAGGTATATCTTTATACCTGTGTTTCCGTGTGTTCACGTTCATACACAGCTAGTCAGATCTTGGAGGGTCATTGATTGGAACATGATCTAGAAACTAAGAGCAATGTAACAGAGAAATGGAACAGAGATATATAAGTTTTCAAAGAGCTCCTGCGACGGGTATATGTTATACAGCCCATGCAGGTCAATAGTTGGCGAGTCTTGACGACAGCAGTTCTGAAGTCTCTGAGGTTCCAACTTTATGACATTCAATAGAGACAACAAAATAACTATTTTTTATGGATTTTTTTTCAAAAAGAAATTTTCATTTCAGAGGCTATAGATCACTGTCCGTATGGAGGCGAGTGTTCACTAGTTGACTTTATATGACATGCTGTTGTAATAACGGGGACGTATATAGTTAACGTCATTACCAGATTGCGAGAAACCTCGCTAATGTGGCTCCTTTATTCTGGACCTGTCAGTCGAGAACCCCGTTAATCTAGAACCCTCTCAGTCGAGAACCCCCGTTATTCTGGACCTTGTGACATTCGACTCTGTTAGTTCATGTGCCTGGTATATATAACCAGGGAGACTATATATACAAGGAGAGGAAACTCAACGAAAAGCCCATGAACGTATGCCTCGGGTCGTTACGTAACCAGTCTGGCCAATATGGCAGCAGCGTAGTTTTTAAGATTGAACCCGGATTGTTTATATTCGCTCAATGTTGTAACAACTGAAATCCTACATGAAGAAGATAAGTTAACTATTTTGTCAATTCGGCTTAAGTCAAATAATTGGTATTAGTGCCCGCGTCAGGACAGTAGATTTGTGGTAAAGTTTAAAAAATTGTTAGGGTGTAATTGAGGTGTGTGAAAAATATGACATTTGGCCCATCTGTTCTGATCAGCCATTGAAACGCTACACCGTTGTTAGAGTGTTTCAAGTTATTTTTTCAAGAACATCATTCACATACACCTTTAATTCTTACGAGGGGAATAAACTATCAGGTGAAATGTGTTTGCAAGTAATAGTGATAGTTTCATAATCTAAAACAAAATGTTAGGGTGTATTTGAGGTGTGTGAAAAATACGACACATCGCCAATCTGATCTGATCCTCCATTGATGCTTGAGATGCTTGAGGGTTATAGTTCCATAACTTCTTTCTTTCTTATCGATCTTATTATTTGACAAAACTGTAAAAGTGTTTAGGGCCCTTTGTGACAGTTTCTGTTTTTGAGGAGTGTGTGTCAGTGTTAGTTAACATTCTGTTAATGTCCATTCCAATCCCATATGAAATAAGGTATCTGAATTAATTATTAATGTCAACAAAATTGTCTCAAAGTAGATTTTTAAAAAAAGATAGCAGGAGTTAACACATGTGTTCTCGCGATACTTTTGCGTTGTTGGGAGGGAAGGCCGTGGTGTATCACTTATTTTGTCATTCATTCACCTACTTTTTTCTTTTGTTGTTTCTTTCATTCATTCCCACAATTCTTGCTCTTAATTCTTACTATAATTCATTCATTCATTGTAAAATTCCGACTGACACAATAAACTGGCTGAAGTTCTGTTAAACACAGCTGAAGTAGCGCTTGGAACGAACCAAATCACGGTGTGCGTTGGAGCATGACGAGGCACACGATAATTAGTGCAAGCGAGAGACATATCCCTGTTGTAGATTATCCTTGTTATAACAGGTGCTTGGTGCTTTTAAACCTGAAACGACAATCGGAATTCTGGAACACCGATTGATTGAGTATAATTTTACGTCGCATTCAGAAGTATTACAACTGGATGGCCGCGGTTATCCACTAAACATTTTCACCTGTTACGCATTCACCGTTGTTGTTTCACCAACGTGGGGCTGAGGACAACATACTGGTCACTTATCAATTAAAGTTTCACAACCTTGTTCACGGAGACAGGTTGGATGGGCGTCCAGCTTGTCTCCCGGGAGACCTGCCCACATCAAAGGTGGGTAGTCTAGTGGTTAAAGCGTTCACTCGTCACGCCGCACACCCGGGTTCAATTGTTTCAATTTTGCACATATAGGCACAAGGTGTAAAGCCCATATTTGGTGTCCCCAACCGTGATATTACTGGAATGTTGCTAAAAGAGGCGTAAAACTAAACTCACTCACTCACACATTCAAATATGCACATTGGTCACATAGGCATGTGGCAGTATTTCAAACCCAGCAGGAGTTGGGTACCCGGTAGGAATACGATGATAATCTCTGCGTTGTATGGTTCCTTGCTATCTGAAGGATATAATCCATCTATCGCTGATCCTCTGACCAGGGTAATAGTAAATCATTGCTTTCAGCAATGCAGTGTGGAAATGTGGCGCAATATAGCCGGCCTTTCATTGCCCGCCATGTAGTCAGCTCGTAAAACAAAGGATCCGATGATGAATGATGCGCTTGGATATGTTTCTAGCAACACGTGCGTCGGACTATGTAGTCAGGCTCGTTGACGTCGTTTATGTCATCGTATCCAATTTGGGTAGTTTGATGTTGGATCAAACAAGCCGATCACTCTATCGTCCGGTCCAGATTCAACAGTTTACTGATCGCCATATAGCTGGAGTATTTTCTGTGTTTACAAGAAACAATATCTTCTGCATATTACCATGCATAATGTTCTCTAAGAGCTGTTCACAATTGTTTCCATCAATACTCAAGTCGTGATATAATGGAAATATAACCCTTTAATATCCATCAATACTCGGGTCACAATTTGTCACTTGTACTCAGGCACATAAGTGGAGTTGAGGGGAATACTGGGTTACGGTGGCATAAGGACAGGGGAGGTTTTCAACATTTTCGGCTGACATTATGCCCTTGTTTTGTCCTAGAACTCAACAGAAGTCATCACGGGTCAGTTTCATGCACAGCGTGGTCGGAAATAACAACACTTGAACAATACCCGACCTTCCGGTATCTAAAGTCTACCTCCGTCAGATACACACATTATGCATTATTTATAGACATTTAATCTTTTTCGGTCTCCTTTTCCTGCGTCTCTAACACGAAATGCAAACGGACATCCGAGAGAACGCGTCTCGACAGGAAAGTGCACTGAGATATCACACTAGCCGATCTCATCGTATTTGGGGAACGCTCAATCAGGGGAGGTAATTATGTCCTTATTCCGACATCTTGACCCGGTCACGTGACCTTACGTCGCCACCCCATCCCCTTTGTGCAGCGTCCAGTTTGTGAGAGTAACTCATGTCTAGTATTTCAGTTGTGAGTTGTGAGTGATTCATCGCAATTCAACAGACTGTGAATCATAAGAATGTCTAAACGCTCATGTCTAGACATTTAAACGGTTTTATGTTCTATCTGCGATCTTATTTTGGGGCATTCTTGGGAAAATGTATAAAATTTGACTGAAGACTGTTTTTGACCGTATAACATGGTAATGAGTGTTTATTGTAGCATAGCCATGTTTGTCTTTTTTTCAAATATTGACAAACATGATGGTGTCTCGATGTTTTTGAAGAATATGATAGCTCAAGGGAACCTATAACACCCCATGTGTGCATGTAGATGATTTTTCTAAATTGTGGAACGGGTCAGATTCGTTTCTCATCACGTCTAGTAGAATAAACGTCATATGTTTTCATCAGAAAAAATGTATGTTGTGCTTTTATTACTTATCTCAGAACGAAGTACGCCCCATCCATTTTCCGTGCGCAATATCGTTATGTCTTCAGCGTGCACGTGAAGTAATGTCAATAGAACATGCGCACGTGCATATCACTTGATAGAGGTGAAAAACACCCAAACAGACCTGTAATTCATTATCATCCTTCATGTCAAATTTCGTTTCACCTTTGGGTTATGTTTTCAAGCTCTGTAATTATTCATCAACCAGCGATAGTAAATCACCAGGCGTTGATAGTTTTCTTCATGTAGCTTGCGGGGTTTTATTGTGGCATCTACGTTAAAGCTGTGAGAAACGAGACCCACCACTTGCAATAATACTTGTCACGTTATGGAAACGCCGCCAAGAGCTGCACAATTAAAGCTGGAAGTGGACCGTACCCTGTTTTCGTTACGATCCGGGTTCTTGTGCGAATCACAGACAGCGCCATGGTGTCTTTGGGATGACTGTAACAGCTAATCTGACTCTCGTGAGCTTGTGTGTGCGCGTGCGTGCGTGCACGTCGGTCTGTTTGTCTAGCTGCTAGTGTGTATGTCTCTCTTTCCGCCTCTCGCTCTCTCTGTCTCTCTGTGATTGAGGAATATGTGTGATATTAAGAGGAATAATATGTACTCAAACTCAGGTATTAACATAGCCCTGATACTGACAACTGATCTAGGCTACCTTTGGACTTTTTGTCTTTTTGCTTGTAAATATATTTTTGAAAGAAGATAACAATATTATAGTCTCTAGCTAAGTGTTCACAGTGTTGCATTATCGACAGCCATTTCCAGACAGTTTTACTTTTTATTTGTATGTTATCATAGTTTGTTTAAAGGCGATACAAATAGTACCATTGTTTATTTCAGTCATGCTGTCATATGATATTCATCCTTGCTTTACCCTCAGCATCCATTTGAATGTGTTCAGCAGGATATTCGTAACTGTTAATTATCAGGCTTGGACATCTGTACAGTTACTGTTTTAGCATGGGCATTGGAAGAGGGTCTCTTGGATGCATTGCATTCTGTGTGAGTTGTTCTCAGTATTTTCTTTCTCTGTCACGGGCCCGTCTGGGTAAGAATACTGATCTTCAGTAACCCATGCTTGTCGTAAGAGACGACTAACGGGATCGGGTAGGTTCGCTGACTTGGTAAACACATGTCATCGGTTCCCAATCACTGGATTGTCTGGTTCAGGCTCGATTATTTACATACCACCGCCATATAGCTGGACTATTGCTGAGTGCGTCGTAAAACTAAACCATCTCACTTACTTTCTCCGTAACGTCTTCATTTTCATTCTCCTTGCAAATAACTGTACCTCACGGTCACAACTTGTAACTTGTAACTTGTAACATCCAAAAATGGCAGTTATCACGCTGCTATATGGTAATGACTAAATTGTAAATTAAATGAATAGTAATACTTAACATTTCCCTTAGGCAATATTCTAATTATTACAGCCTCCTTATAACTTGACCGAAATCTCTCTCTCTCTTCTCTCTCTCTCCCTCTCTCTCTCTCTCTCCCACCTTACTATTAATTTATGTTTATATAAAGTTATATGTCAAAAAACGCCTGCGTATTAATGTCATGACAAAACATGTTTTGTATTTGTTTACGAAGAAACTTGCTCGTTGACATACAATAACTAAAATCAATAATCAAATAGAGTATTTTGTTTACGTGTATATTTCAATACTTAAATGAGTGTCCGCCTCTGCTTCCATAGATCTATATTCGCTTGTGTTCTTCTAGCATATTCTACCGTTTACCAATCTAATTCCATGTAGTGTCACAGACATTATTAATATTCAAAGGTGAAGGTCTATATCCGCTTGTGTTCTTCTAGCATATTCTACCGTTTACCAATCTAATTCCATGTAGTGTCACAGACATTATTAATATTCAAGGTCAAGGTCGCCTGAATGTAAGGTTAACGAAACTACCACAGTCTTATGCGCACTTTGTATGGCGATCTTATAACAATATAGAGATGTATATTGGGTATCAGCTTAAATAGAAATATGTTGTTTTTTCCTGGATTTTTCTGTTGATTTGGATTTGCAAAGGTGACATAAAAGTTGGTGATACATAGTTTTCGTGTGAGTATTTACTGCGTGTGATTGTGAGATAATTGTGTTCATGAATGACCGTCCGGGTAATTAAACGTTCATCTGTAGAAACATTGCAACATTCAGATCTCACTCCAACTCAAGCTGTATTCAAACTGCACTAACTAGCTGTCATTACGTAGAAGTTTGGCAAAATTTCGAACAACTTAAGATTATCTTCAAATGAAAAAACAAAGACATCGACAGATACCCTATCACGTAAATGTATTTTGTATGTAAATATGCTGTGAACATGTGCATATTAAAATATTAAAATATTTTTCAATCTTCAGTGCGAGAATAGATGTTGTTTCCTCAAAGTTTGTACGTGTGCCTGCTGCATACATTATACAGTTGTCCCTATATAACATTAAGTCAGTTTGTCTGTGACCCGTGGAGGTCCCAGGGTAAAATAGGTCTTCAGCAACCCATGCTTGCCATACATGGCGACTATGCTTGTCGTAATAGGCGACGAACGGGATCTGGTGGTCAGGCTCGCTGACGTGGTTGACACATATCATCGGTTCCCAATTACGCAGATGGATGCTCATGCTGTTGGTCACTGGATCGTGTGGTCCAGACTTGATTTACAGACTGTTGCCATATAGCTTTAATAAGAGGGCTGGCAACATGATGGAGTAGAGGCCCCTTTTAACCGACACGTGTCAGCTGACAGACTAGAATTTCTGATATACAACATGCTTTCTGACCTTTAAAAGTTAATTAACTGAACGAGTTCTGATATTTAATCACCAATGAATGCATGTAATCTTAAACCCCAAATGGTGTGGCGGACGTTTTTGATATTGATACGTTTCATTGTGACGTCATCGCGGCATGTGCGATATTTATATGAATTACATGACTATTGTATAAATGTGGCGTTAACACACATCAGGGAATGTCGTGCTTCTCTATATTCTTAAAAAATAATGAATTCGATTTCGTATTGCTTTTCAAGAATGGAGACTAACGAATATTTTGCCCTACTTAAAACACAACCGTGAAGATCATTGTCAAGAGTGATCTTCATCAACCCATGCTTGTAAGAGGCGATCGGGTGGTCAACCTCGCTTACTTGCCAGTCACGGGATTATCTGGTCCAAACTCGATTATTCCCAGAGGCGAAGTTAAACAATAAATAAACCCAAATAATTAAAACACATCCCTACTTTCATACTTTGACAACACACTGTATCATGGAAAAACTACATCGGAACTCTTTGTATCGTATAATTACATTGTGTGAGTTTCTCTTACGTGTTGCTCTGTCTGCAGGTGATTTTTACAACGTGCGGTGCAAAGCTCTCCACATTTCGGGGGGCTCTAATCTGGTATGTTATCAGTCGCTCACACGTTGTAAATACATGCTGATCTCAGCTTCAATATACAGATAGCCAAACAAGGATTCCTATCCTTACCTGCTTTTTTTCTTTTTCTTTCTGGCGTCAATGGTTTACCTCACTGGTTCATGAACGTAAGTGTAGGTAACCTGCAGTAACACAATTGTATATGCTATTATATATTTGTATATGCTATTATATATATATAGGCACACACATATGCACGTGATTACATGGATAGTTGCATGCATGTAGGGTTCAAAAGTAAACAAACGTTTTCCCATAGACTTCCACAGTAATGTCATCTGTTCTTAATACAAATGACCAAGGTCTCCTTTCACACAGCACTCAAGTGATCGTAAGTCACTAAGGGAGCCTTGGAGCAATATTAAAGAATGAGAACTAAGGTGAACTTTAGGTACGGTTGCTTCGTGAAAGGAGTCCCTGACCATTAATAGCCATTACACATTAATAGCCATTACACATTAATAGCCATTACACATTAATAGCCATTACGCATTAATAGCCATTACACATATGCACGGTATGGCCATAGAGCCACAACAAATGCTCGTGGTCAACCAGTTTCCTTCTCGAGTACAGGAAGTGGAACACACCAACCTTAGTTCCGCACCAAATGGCACCTACTTGACTACATTTCTGCAACACATTCGGCACAAGCAGCACTAAAGATTTGAAAAAATGGGATCAGTTTTAATCACTTCAAAAGTCTTACTCAAAATCATCCCGTCACAGCTGTCAGATGATTCAAGTGCACTGAAGGCTACAAAAACTGCTTGTTAAACTGTGGAATCTGATTTGGTGGAGCAGAAACTATAACTTAGACTAACGCTTAGTCCATCAATAAATATAATATTGATGGAAACAAATAAACCCATTTAAACTGAAAATGAGCCCCAGTGACATGGGAGATTCAGACCTTAGTCTGAGGAAATTTAAACTTGCTTCATTTATGGCTTTTGCATTGGACTAGGCAGTAGGAAAACAATGTATTTTGCATTGAGCTAGGCAATAGAGAAATAACGTGTTTTGCATTGGACTAGGCAGTAGGAAAACAATGTATTTTGCATTGAGCTAGGCAATAGAGAAATAACGTGTTTTGCATTGGACTAGGCAGTAGGAAAACAATGTATTTTGCATTGAGCTAGGCAATAGAGAAATAACGTGTTTTGCATTGGACTAGGCAGTAGGAAAACAATGTATTTTGCATTGAGCTAGACAATAGAGAAATAACGTGTTTTGCATTGGACTAGGCAGTAGGAAAACAATGTATTTTGCATTGAGCTAGGCAATAGAGAAATAACGTGTTTTGCATTGGACTAGGCAGTAGGAAAACAATGTATTTTGCATTGAGCTAGGCAATAGAGAAATAACGTGTTTTGCATTGGACTAGGCAGTAGGAAAACAATGTATTTTGCATTGAGCTAGGCAATAGAGAAATAACGTGTTTTGCATTGGGCTAGGCAGTAGGAAAACAATGTATTTTGCATTGAGCTAGGCAATAGAGAAATAACGTGTTTTGCATTGGACTAGGCAGTAGGAAAACAATGTATTTTGCATTGAGCTAGGCAATAGAGAAATAACGTGTTTTGCATTGGACTAGGCAGTAGGAAAACAATGTATTTTGCATTGAGCTAGGCAATAGAGAAATAACGTGTTTTGCATTGGACTAGGCAGTAGAGAAACAATGTTTTGCATTGGGCTAGGCAGTAGGGGAATGATGTGTTTTGCATTGAGCTAGGCAGTAGGGAAATAATGTGGTTCAGGGACAGTGAGACAGGCTACCTAAAGCTGTACAGATAATGTGATGCGTATTTATATGGTGTACATAGGCAAACAAAATACGCTGTTACTGTATTTTGCAGCATATGTGTATCTTTTTTATAATCTGTCGAAATTATCCAGGACAAATATTTTCATGACACGGTGTATCTACTTTGAATTTCGCGCTTTTTAGACGCCCTACGCCCATCAACGCGTTCACTGATTGCGTGCGTCTTGTCCCTTCTGACGAAACAGTCAACACAATTGCACCCACCCGACAGCCCCCCGACCCCTCCCCCACTGACGCACACAGAAGAGTCCCACCCCATCGACCTATATCGACCTATCCGCTATACCCCGACAACTCAAGGTCACCGTGCCCTGTACCCGTCGCCTGGGTCAGTGACCACGGACGACCTACTAACAAGTACTCGGAAATGTGTACCCCTCTCTATACCGCGTCTCTCGGTAGCGCGGCAACACCTACGCGGTTTCGACCTCGGTTAACCCTCTCAGAGCCATTGCCGTTGCCAGGGCATGTGCTTTGTAAGTTGCAGACGTATGGACTTGTTGTTATCTTGTTTTGTGTAGCGTACAGCTCCGGAAAAACAGCATAGAAACATCTCCAGACGATGATAATTATTCAGTGCTAGTGCTAAAGTTGAGATTGTTTAATTTAGCACTGCGCCAAGATTGGTCGAGTGAGTGAAGTGAGTTTTTGACAGTTTTTATGAAGATTGTATTTAAATAACCGTGCAGCGACAAGTATGTTTTAGATAACCGTAACCATGAGATAACCATGTTTAAATTAACCACAAATGTGAGATAATCATATTATGGACAATCGTTAAGATGAAATAATTAAGTTATAAAAAACAAGGAACGCGAGAAAATTGTGTTTTAGATACCAACAAGCTGAGATAATCATGTCTTAGACAACCTGTGAAGCTGAGATATTTGTTTTAGTTAACATCGAAGGTGAGAAAATTATTTTAGCGCCAACAGTTCAGATATGATAAATCGTAACCACAAATACATGCGAAGCGAAGTCAAATGTTCGGCTGTACAAACTTTGAGATTTCCTTCTACACTGTCAGCTCACATCCACGGGTAAATCTGACTGAATTATTGCCTCCCATAGTGGATATATTGTTCAATTTACCGGATAGATGTATTTTTGGACTGAACAAAGTCATACAATGTTGACTTGCAAGATAGATACATTGTTTAACTAGCCAGAGGCATAGATTGTTTGACTTGCAGGATTTGATATATCGTTGAACTGGCCCCAGGCACATATTGTTTGACATGCATAATAGGATAATTGTTTTAACTGGCCCAACGTATATACATGTATTGGTTGACTTGCACTATTTAATACATTTTTAACTGGCCCGAAGAATATACTGTTTGACTGGCAGGATTTAAGACATTGTTTAACTAGTCCGAGGCATATTTTGTTCGACTTGCATGATTTACTAGTAGTACATTGTTTAACTGACCCGAGGCATGTATTTTTTACTTGCACGATTTAATGCATCGTTTAACTGGCCCGAGGTATATATTGTTTGACTTGCAAGATCTAATACATTGCTTACCTGGCCCAAGACATCTATTGTTTGACTTTCTGGATAGATACATTGTTTTTGTTTGACTTGCGGCATATATTGTTGATATTTTTGGATGCATTTTTCATAGCCCGGGGCATATGTTGTTTGACTTGCAGGGTGGATACACTGTTTGACTGACCAAGTAGATATATGCTTTGACTGGCCTTGGTCATCTACTGTTTGACCTGCCGGGCGGAATCATTGTGGATATGTTGTTTCACGTAGTATCAATGAATAATGATAGGATTCTCATGATTAGCAACAATTCTTGTGACTCGGTGCAATTTCTTCCGGCAGGCGAAAAAACTGTTTTCGCAAAACACCCCGGCGTGTCAAAGGAGTGTTTTCTTCTACCAAACCTTTAACCAGAGGGCTGGAACACACGGCCTGTTTTACTAACAGATGAGCCTAACGAGCTTTGTGACATTTGGTAATTCACTGCGCGTTACCACGTGCAACAGCTTTATAAATGTACAAACGTTCTCAAACAGATCGTCCACTTACCGCGTCTGTATATCTAAGTCCGCCACTCAACATGTGGATGTGTGCTCGTGTTAAGGAGGTCGCTATTTCGGGGTTCAGTCTGTTTTAAATTTGAAAATGTATCCGCCAATCAGTCCCTTTTAAAACGTCTAAGTAAGATAATGCACAGTTTAACTTGACGTAAGGTCACCTTGACCTAAGTTTGATCTTTCAAGAATTAAAAACACTTCTCGGCACGTAAATGGCACTGACACATTGCTAAATCAAATGACTGCACACAAGCTGTTTGACCTACGCAAGTAGTATATGTGATGCTTTTGTGGTCTAAGTGCATTATATTTTATGCTTATTTTTGTGTTGAGTGAGTGAGTGAGTGAATGAGTTTAGTTTTATGCCACACTCAGCAATATTCCAGCTATATGGCGGCAGTCTGTGGACCACACAATCCAGTGATCAACAACATGAGCATCTATCTGCGCAATCGGGAACCGATGGCATGTGTCAATCAAGTCAGCGAGCCTGACCACCTGATCCCGTTAGCTGCCTCTTACGACAAGCACAGTCGCCTTTTGTGGTAAGAATGGTTTGCTGAAGGCCTATTCTACCCCGGGACCTTCCCGTGTCATTTTTATGTTGAAATATGGGAACCTTGGTCATTGATTTGATGATCCTATTTTTATAAAAAAAAGTTTCATAAGCTGAGCTGGAAAAGAATGTATGCCACTTTCGGGGTTTTTTTTCATACAATTGAAACTTCAAATAATTATGTTCGATTATGTCGTTAAACCATCACTCATGCGCGCCAAAATATATAAAAATTAATCTTCGGCTGAATAAGTTTGTGTAAATAATAACTGGTTAATGAAGACTTTGGAAGAAATGAATTTGCAACAACACGACCCTTACCATTTATTAAATTTAAAGGAAATGTATTGATTTTCCAAGATGTCTAAGATGCCCTTCAGCATTTCTGTATTATGTCAATTTTAGAATGTAAAAAGGTTATAACTTGTCTGTTAAAGTATTGATTCAAATTAAATTTGAAAAAGGGAAAACATGTAGTTTTCTTTAAAAGCTGACTAAGCACAATTCAGAGAATTTTTAGCATCGATAAATAATTTCATTTCTCAACTCTGAGGTACCATCGAGTCGGACCTATCTACAGCATCACACTATTCTGGGTGAAACTGTTTTGTCAGGGTTGAAAGACTTATGTCTTAGCAAAGCTTTGTGGTCGACATATGTAGGGTATGTCAAAAATTGACGCACCGGTGTCATAAACGATGCAATTCCTTGTGCTTATATTCGTCATGTGTTACGTGTTATTTTGAACAATTGCCTTGGCTTTGCGTGTGTTTATGGCGGTTGAAACTGCCCCCAGAGTTACTGTCATCTGTGTTAGATATTAGTTCATAAACACATGCCAGTGGAGCCGAAGGAATGTCAGTTCATGTCTTGACATTCAACTAATGCCATCTTCAAACTGCATTAAGGACGGTACGGTAGCCTAGTGGTTAAAGAGTCCACTCGTCACGCTGAAAACCCGGGTTCGATTCTCCTCATGGGTACAATGTATGTTGCATGTCGTGATATTTCCGGAACATTGCTTAAAGCCGCGTAAAACAATAATCACCTACTTCTCAGTGGTGCACTATGGGAATGTTTATAGGGTCTTATAGTTGAATGTGGGTTGTTAGGGGATTTTAAAGACCCGATGGCCTCGTAGAGTTACCTGTAATTCTAAAACCAAACATCGCCCTGTAAGTAGAAATCCCTTGTCTGATATCACCCCTGTGAGCACAATGTTGACTGGGTCTACATTAAGGCGATTGTGCAGTTGAAAAAAGTAAATATGTAGGTTCCATAGGTGAATTTCAGTGGATTACTTGTTACGTGAATTATTTGCCTACGCGATGGTAAAGCTTTTCGTACAGTTTCTCATAAGAAGACAGATGAATGCTATTGAATTACTGTGTTATTGCTGTCAAAACTTTGTATTTAACAATGAATCATTCACAAATCGATTCAAGTTCATAGTTCATAATCTCCTTCAATTGCTTGATACATTACAATACAATGAATGCACATCCTATGGCCATGTGCTTCAACCGTGTCTTTACTCATAATGTGCTTCAAGCTCATCCATTACATGTGCGGCAACTGTTATCTCGCTCGTCATGTGTTTAACAGTTACCTCGCCCTGTGTTTTAACAGTTACCTCGCCCTGTGCTTTAACATTTACCTAACCATGTTTTGTAACAGTTACTTCGCCATGTGTTTAACTTTTACCTAACCATGTGTTTTAACAGTTACCTCGCCCTGTGTTTTAACAGTTACCTCGCCCTGTGCTTTAACATTTACCTAACCATGTGTTTTAACAGTTACCTCGCCCTGTGCTTTAACATTTACCTAACCATGTGTTTTAACAGTTACCTCGCCCTGTGTTTTAACATTTACCTAACCATGTGTTTTAACAGTTACCTCGCCCTGTGCTTTAACATTTACCTAACCATGTTTTGTAACAGTTACTTCGCCATGTGTTTAACATTTACCTAACCATGTGTTTTAACAGTTACCTCGCCCTGTGTTTTAACAGTTACCTCGCCCTGTGCTTTAACATTTACCTAACCATGTGTTTTAACAGTTACCTCGCCCTGTGCTTTAACATTTACCTAACCATGTTTTGTAACAGTTACTTCGCCATGTGTTTAACATTTACCTAACCATGTGTTTTAACAGTTACCTCGCCCTGTGCTTTAACATTTACCTAACCATGTGTTTTAACAGTTACCTCGCCCTGTGCTTTAACATTTACCTAACCATGTTTTGTAACAGTTACTTCGCCATGTGTTTAACATTTACCTAACCATGTGTTTTAACAGTTACCTCGTCATGTGTTTTAACATTTACCCAACCGCGTGTTTTAACATTTACCTCGCCCTGTGTTTTAACTTTTACCGTTGTGCCAAACCCGTGTAGCTATTCGGTTATATTAAGTTACGAAAACCTGACCCGTACGGGCTTCCTCATTTCCTTTGTCTAACAATCTCACTGAGTTTAAGACCGTCTAAGATGTTTCCAAGTATATAATTGTTGGTCCCGTAGTTTTGTCCAGTAATTGAATCTAACCGTCACCAAGATTTACTGTACAAACTGTATTTTCCATGAGAAAGGTCTTTTTAGGTACATTTCTGTATAATTAAACACATACACATTTGGTACACCTGTACCCGAAGTCCGGGTGATACCGGCAAGCTTTTGTTACATGAGTATCAGTGTATATGACAGCACTACTGTAGATATTTTATGTACATCGTTTGAATAACGAACCCGTTGCCAGGACGTTATTCGTCATTCGAAAGACGGATAACAAAACACGAACGCTCAGCAAGTACGGTATGGCATATTTGTTACCTCATATTAATTTTGATAAAATTGATGGCCATGCATTGAATAGCAAACCCAGTCCTGATCCATTTTTTTCATCATTCATAGGTTCTGAATAATTAAAACTTCATGCACATTTGGCACACCTGTGAATGGTTCCCGCAACATTATATTTCATTGAGTTTTGTCTGTATATGACAACACTACTATTGTTATTCCATGTAAAGCATTTGAATAACGAACCAGCTGCCAGCACGTTATTCCTTATTCGAAAGACTAAACACGAACCCGCTGTTAACCTCAGGCTGCTAATTACATTTATGTGAGCAGCTAAGATATATTTTAATACACACCACATACAATTTGTGAATGTTTCGATTGTACAAAGCAAATTCAGTACACAGACAGCAACTGTTAACACTGAAGGACATTTTGAATGCTTCCTTCCGTAGTCATTACACCCTACACCATAGTCATTTCAGCGAGCGTTGACTGTGTGATTCAAGTCATTGCCCAGTAAAACGGTAGGTCCACTTATTAAGTATAAATTACAATAAACAGCGATTGCAGAGATAACTTTAAACAGTTTTATATTATATGTATTGTTTTCCTTCTTGATCTAAACTAATCCAAAATCTGTAGAATAATACATGTATATGTCAGAATAAATAGATCTGTTCTTTAGGAAAATGCTATGAGAAAATTATACAGAAACATGTTTAAATAATGTACTGAATAGTTTAATAAGCTAATAATTCATTTTCGAACCTGATGACCATATTTCCATAACACACAAAGAGCATTTGTACTAAAAACTTACAAACACATTTGGGATAAAGATAAGAAGACGAGAATGCAGTTAATAGTTTATGTAATTTGTGCATATGAATATATTTCGTATACATTTAACGCCATAATGATTCAATTATGCATTTCACGAAATAATGATTCAATATACAATATAATGACGTCCTGAAAATATCGCAAGGAAAGTGTTAAACGTATTTAAGTGTACTTACGCCGTTTAAGCTTGAACATAGATGAACGAAATTCGACACACGAATATGTATTGTTATCACTTTCAACATTAATTCAGTTCATGTGTGTGGATTCATGTGCGCATGGGGGCCGTTCAGGTCGGTACCTGGAGACACCTACTCTTGCAGCCGTCGGATTTTTGCGTGGAGAAGTCTTCGCTATTTCCCCTGCAATGCGTTTGCAAGTGTCTGAGGACGATGGTGACGTTTACGGACGCGTCGATCAAGTTTGCCCCAGATATTCAGATCAGAGGAAGTTCAAGGGAGGACATTGACATTTGCATTGACGAAATAGGCGCACGATCCGTGTGGGGTCGAGCATTGTCGTGTTCGAATAGCTCCTAATGGCGGTTAAGGTCGCAAGGTTTGGTCCTTGAATCACCTCTAACCCCGTTCAACCGCGTAGGACACCTCTCCCCACACCATGACGCTCTCCAAATCTGTCCAGCTCTTGAGCGTAGTTCGTGTCGACGTCGATCCCTCGTTGCAGGAGGAAACGCGATTCATAGTTGAAGCAAACGCGTCGCCAGTGCCCAGGTTCCATGTCTATATCCTGTTGCACCACTGGACACGCCGTTGTCGATGTAATCGTGTAAGGACAGGTCCGGCTTACAGTCGATATCCACGAAATCCCACGTTTGTTCCTTCCTGGTTTTTTGTTTGTTTGTTTTCTTGTTTCTTTCTTTCTTTGTTTGTTTGGGTTTTTTTGTTTTTGTTTTTTGTTTTTTTTGGGTTTTTTTTGTTTTTGTTTGTTTTGTTTTGTTTTTGTTTTTGTTTTTTTGTTTGTTTGTTTGTTTGTTGTTGTTTTTTTTTTTGGGGGGGGGGCTTGTTGTTTTTTATGTTCCAAAATATGATGTATGTTTCGATTGTTTAAAATGATAGGTCAAAATTTATTATAGTTTTCTATATGGTCCATGCTTCTATCCCGTTGCACCACTGGACGTGTCGTTGTCGATGTAATCGTGTCAGGACAGGTCCGGCTTACAGTCGATATCCACGAAATCCCACGTTTGTTCCTTCCTGGCTTTTTGTTTGTTTGTTTGTTTGGGGTTTTCTTGTTTGTTTGTTTGTTTTTGTTTGTTTATTGTTTTGGGGGTTCTTTTGTTTTGTTTTTGTTTTTGTTGTTTTGTTTTGTTTTTTTGGGGTGTGTGTGTGTTTTTTTATGTTCCAAAATATGATGTATGTTTCGATTGTTTAAAATGATAGGTCAAAATATATTACAGTTTTCTATATGGTCCATACTTCGTCTGCTGATAAACCTACGCGCTCCTATGCTGAACCGCAATCATTCCTGTGAAACAAGATTAGTTAAATGATCGTCAGCAACGGGTCTGTTTATCATACATGATATGTGGTTATATTATTCATTGATTTAAATGCCCATAGATCTATCCTCCCAAAGTCGAACAGCTTTTGTCAGGAGAGTACGAAATGATGTCAGTGAAATCAACAATAAGGATTACGACAATAGTGACTCACAACGCTTTCGAATCCTACCTCGGGTTGTCCCCCTTGGTTTCCCTGGTAACTGTGTAATATACTTTAACTGACCTCCATTGCTTATACTTGTTTAAACGTCAGCATCACGGTCTGTGCAAGGGATGTTTTTAACGCGGGGATATTTTATTAGTCACAATTAACGCAGAGACATGTGGATTAAAATACCAGAAGGCAGTTTTTACGTTTCAGATTTCTTACAGATGTAATACTATCCCAAAATAACAGTTTTGGACAGTTTTGTCTGACGTCATGTATGTGTGAGGGATGTTAGCGGGAACTTCCAGCGTGCGTGTAAAGGCAAATGCTCTGTATAGAAAACAGTTGTCAGAGATTGATGGCATACTCAGAAATATACGTTCACTGACCAGCAGAACGATAAATCATTTCATTTTACTGTCTTGACATACTTTGCTTGCATGAGGGACAAGGCCAAGGGGACATGGGGCTAGGTGGGGCTAGCGTGAGTGAGTCTGATTTTATGCCCACACTCAGCAATATTCCAGGGGCCTGTAAATAGTTAATCCAGTGATCAACAGCATGAACATCGATCTGCACAATTGGGAAAAGGGCGACACGTGTCAACCAAGTCTGTGAGCCCGACCCTCCGATCCCGTTACTCGCCTCTTAAATCAAGCATAGTCTCCTTTTTGTGGCAAGCATGTATTGCTGAAGATCTATTCTACACCGGATCTTCACACTTATCGGCTAGCGAATACAAGAGGTCAATGTTTGTCCATAAACGGTCTTGTAGCCTAGTAAGAATATTTGTTCAGGTTTGTTAATTGTTCCTTGCAACTGTGCCTTCCAGTTGAAGAAATGTTTGTGGTGTCCGTTCCTCAAAGAGATTTTAGCTCAATGCTTTAAGGCATAATCAGGAGTGTCTCTGCGCTGGACGACGATCTCGGATTAGGTTTTCAGCAACACATGCTTGCCACAAGAGTCAGCTATACTTATCGTAAGAAACTACGAACGGGATCGGGTGGTCAGGTTCTCTGACTTGGTTGACACATGTCACCGTATCCCAATTGCGTAGATCGATGCTCTTGCTGTTGATCACTGTATTGTCTGATTGTGTGATTATTTACAGACCTCCGCCTCCGTTTTTGTTTATGATCATGAGTGAAAAGGTACAATCTCACAACTCTCCGTCTCAAGCAACACCTAGCATTTAGGATTACGCTTTCTGAATCAAGTACCGATTCTGTTACTTTTATTGGGTTGTCAAAGCCAGGATTCGAACCCACGCTATCGGAGTCATGCACCTAGTCACCTAGAGTGGGTTAAACGGCTGAGTTTGTGGCCCGGCGAACAAGTGTGAGACTCTGAGGGTGTGGGTTCAAATCCCGGATGGGTCTCAACCTAACAAAAGAACTAGAGTCTGTACGTTATTGAGAAAGTACAATCCTAAACATAACGTGTTGCATTTGATTACTTTATAAATGACATTGTGTATTCATCTCTGTCTCTCGAGCATGAAACACGCACATCACACATAACATCATAACAGACCCACTAGTGTTCATAATGACTTAATGGTTTTGTTATTGTCGAATACTGCCTAATGTGGCGTAAATCCTCATGCACAAATAATGCACTTCCAAATGCTATGCATTCATAATGCATCATAAGTCCTGGAAATTTTAGAATGCAGTGATAAATTATACATATGTCTGATGCTAATGGTCGAGATGAAACCAAGCGAAACATATCAAGAGGGATATCAGAGTACAATCTGGAACAACAGTTATCCCTATCTGTTTGGTTTTATTTCTGTTGCATTTGTAATTAGTAGACGTCGTAAGAGGCGACTAACGGGATCGGGTGTATCAGGCTTGCTGACTTGCTGACACATGTCATCGGTTTCCAGTTGAGCAAATCGATTCTTATGATCTACTGATCACTGGATTGTCTGGTCCAAACTCGATTATTTACAGAGCGCCGCCGATGGAATATTGCTGAGTGCGGCGTAAAACTAAACTCACTCCCGGTAATTAGTTCTCAAAGTGTAGTTGGGGTTAGATCCAATTCCGAATTAACACGTCCCAAACAGCTTTCATTTTTAACATATGCACATTACCTCTAAAGTCAAGGTCATTTAAACAGCCGTTGCACTGTTGTCGGGCACTTTATACTGACTCCGAGCCGACCGGTCATTGTTTTACCCATTACCCTCCGCCAGGCAGGGACCAACAACTACCGTTTTTAAAAGTCTTTTGGTATGACACGGCCTGGGCTATCCTGGTAGTCTGCGTAGACGCCTCTTTACGCCCAGTATGTCGTATACTTTCGACACATTACTCAGCTTACTAATATTTGATTTGTCGTCCTGCAAATGATTATGCGAAAAGATGAGGATGATGTGGACTAACGTCTTGTCTCCGAATGTATAAAAAGTTGGATAGTTACAAGTAATCCAGTTTCAATGGACAAGGGGCCCGATAAGATGGTAGATTCAGAACGTGAGGAAATCTACACGGGCTGCATTTATTCAGGGAGACTATATATATATATATATATATATATATAGAGAGAGAGAGAGAGAGAGAGAGAGAGAGAGAGAGAGAGAGAGAGAGAGTGTAGATTGTCCCTGACTTATTGCTTAGGCAGTTAATGCAAGACAATAGGAAAACAGCGAGGCTCAGGGACTGAGAGAGAGATTGGGATGATGGTACCGGCTTAGATTAGTCACAGGTACGTTATTATCGGGAACGCCGCCAAATAGCTGGAATGCTCCTGAGTGCGGCATAAAATTAAACTCACTCACTATTATTGGGAATGTAAGGACACATGTACTGAGTAACCTTATTGTATTTGCCTTGTCTGTTTCTTTTTTACGTCAACATTACTCAATGCTTTGAACACCCAAATGTAGATGGTCAATGTTTGTTAACTGGTTCTGAAAACAACGTTAAGAAACAAGGTCACGCATAGCTGTATCTGGCAAATCTTTACAGAAACAGTCAGACATGGCACTTTAGGACCAGTGTACGTTCATTGATCCCGTTAGAACCCTTTCTGGGTTCTAACCCTGATCTTCACGGGTAGCATGTTCCAACGAAGCAAGTGTTGATTTCATTGGCATGCATTTCAGTGAGATTCCTTTTCAGTTTAAATGCACATATTTGTTTCTCTTAGAGAGACATACAAAGACTAGTCTGATGCTTTGTGCTATAGGCCTACGGTGTAACTGCGGACATGAGACGGCCATTGATCGCTTTGGAGCCTTTATATCCAATGACGTCATACATATCACGAACTGTTATCAACAGTCATCGGGGTTATTTAACAAGTTTAATTTGGTTGACGTCATTTGAAAGTTTTCGGTGAAAGGGACGCTAATCTTGACCCCAAAAATGTGCAAGATATTCCACCGAATTTTCTTTCAACATTCCAATAGAAATGATTAGCACTTCACTTGGCCAAATGTCGAGATGAAGTTTTGTTCATGGGGCCAGGAATCTTATACGTTGAGGATAGCCATGCGAATCTGTCGTTTTCTGTCAAGTTAACGGATTATCAGTTTTCTAAATTTTAACGTTTGTCACAAAAACAAACAATCTTTGATCTTCAGAACAAAATCGAATGCGCCGCATTTTTTAGTGTGGCCGCTGAAGATTGGCACGTGACCCTTTTCGGGGACTGTTTGTCATAAGCAACAATTTGACAGATATTGACGACCGGAGTGGGAAGATAAATTTCTATGTCACACATCCGCCCGTATAGAATCAGATACAGTTTAATTTTTTACAACAGGATGTCTTTTAATTGTTTGGTTGGGTTGATAAACGAACAAATAGTTGTCTATACTCCTGATATTTTAGCAAATGCCCACTGAAGCAAAAAAGATGTTTCTCTCACTTACATGTTCTATCTTAGGCGTATTCTTTAAAATAATTATCCTCTAAGTACCTCTAAGTTTTATTGCTTGTCTGAGACTTATTCCTTTAAATATTATTTTAACAGGAACTACCTATGAGGTCTGTGTTCTGTCTAGGACTTACGTTTCCAAACCATTTTTCAACCAGTACCACCCATGACTTACATTGACTTAAGATCCGGGGTGAAATTGGTTTTCTGCAATCGACAACTTCCTGGAGAGTTCTTGGAAAGTTCCTGGTCAGACCAGATCAGCTCCACCCTGTTCCTCACAAGAACGGATTAAGGCTCCTAGAGCGTTAATCGTTGCAAGGGGGTGGGTTGTTGGAACCACTGGAATACCTCTCGCAGACTTATGTGAACAGGAATCAGAGTAATGCTGACTGCGTAAAATGCCATGCTACCATACTGATTCTAAAAACTGAAACATTTCTGAAATTCCGTTGTAGGACAGGTTCCAAGAAAAGCGTTTGGGGTTTGTTGTTGGAGTTTGCACTTGTAGCTGGAGACGACTACCAGGATCCGGTGGCAAGACACTGTGATGTGACTATAGCATGTCGTGATATACCACTCATAATGTCTACGGTCTCACTGGATTGTCTGGTCCAGACATGATTATTTACAGACCGTTGCATATGTGTGGAATATTGGCAAGTGCTGCGTTACACGTGTAAGTGAGTGGGTTTAGTTTTACGCCGCACTCAGCAATCGTGCAGCTACATGGCATCGGCCTGTATAAAATCGAGTCTGGATCGGGCAATCCAGTGATCAGCAGCAAGAGCGTCGACCTACGCAGTTGTAAACCGATGACAACCAAGTCTGTCACCCTGACCATCGGATCCCGTTAGTTGCCTCTCACGACAAGCATGGGTAACTGAAGGCCTATATTCTAACACGCGGGTAGCGTTAAAAAACAAACAAACAAACAATCACGGATAATGAAGGGACAATACGGATTACTATACTGCCACTGATTTCCTTTTCACTGATCCCATTTATGTAAAGGGATTTTATTTGTAGCCACATTTTCATTTCTGCTTTAACCTGCAGGATATATAATCTAGCCACCTAAGGTTGGACACAAATGGGATGAAATACAACTCTCATGTGATGTTGATATATATGATATGAACGATATTACATACATCCTATCAATATCATCCTGATAACATCTGTACGTTTTAGAACAACAGTTTACAATGTATGCTTTCATTATGGCGGCACTTTGGAATAACCATCGAACATCTGGATCGCTTTTTAAAATTTTCTCTATAATTTCAATTTTTACAGTATTTGAAAGTCAATATTTCTCGTATATGATATATTTAAAGCTTTTCGTTTCAATTATTGATTTCGTCGACAGAATAATTTTAATGCCAATTGATAATGATATGTATCAAGGAAATTTAACTTTCACTTAGCGCTATATAATTTTTTTAGAATCTGTCATGAAACGATCATAATTTTTGCATTTTATCTTTTTCATGCAATGTTTATGCACCAGGTGAAACATTTACAAGGAGCCCTGTAAAGAAATGGTAACAGTTGTTAACATATATATCGGCAATATCCATGCATGTCTCACAATCCCTCGATTTCACTAATTTCCATTCCAAGTCTCAACGCTAAAGACCGAAATAAGGCCAGTCTAGACCTTCTCAAGTGAGTTTCACATCTCACTTGGGCAACCTTTTTTGTTTTAAAAGGAACTTTTGTTTCTACCAAATTATTTATATTCCAAGATTTAGCGTTTGTCTAGTGACTACTGTGTATCGCTTTCATACTTGTACTTAAGTTAGATTTTGCGCGTGCTATTTTGGATAATGACGTAAGCCATCCTTGATTAATTCTGTTTAACTCAGGTATTTTAGTAAACCAAGTATAGTGTGATATCTGGTGACGCGAATTTAAATAATCGAAGACAAAACGTTTATTTTTACATTCTGAAATTAAAGTGGCACAAGCCAGGCATTTTTATCATTTCGTGATGACACACAAACTAAACTGGCTAATCAAATCAAACTTCATTTAATATCCACTTTATCCAAAAACGTCACCCCCCCCCCCCCCCCCCCCCCCACCCCCCACCCCCAGTTAACATGGCAGTTGAGTAGCCTTGTGGTTAAAGCGTTCGCTCGTCACGACAAAGGCCCAGGTTCAATTCTGACACGGTACAATCCGCCAGGCCAGTTTCTTGTGTCTCCCGTCTTGATGTTGGTAAAAACGGCGTATCTCTGCACTCGCTCACCCCAACTATTATCTCAAGCCATTATCGGGATAAGGAAGTAAGTATCTGAAGGTACACCTTCAATGGTAGAGAAAACTGTCCTTTTTAATTTTCTGTGTCAACCAACAATGGCTGTTATTTCCTCAACACGCTGGAATGTATCAGATACATAACTCGATACGGACAGATGTGAGAACTTGCCGGGTCACCGAGACATTGTAATAGGTGTGGTGTTTAAATTTGTCATTTTAACTTTTTAAAAAAATATCCGGGTATTTGCGTGTATGTCTGTGTCAGAGTAACATGACGATCGTATGACAGTCATGTATACCGAGGACGCACGCACTATTGTTTTTTGTAACATGGTATCGTGTTTACATACTGACAGGCGGTGATTTATTGAACAGGGTTTTTTCAGGTGTGTTGATTATTACTGGAGCGAGAATTTATGATGTTTATCTTTACAGCTTGTTCGGTGTCGTAGGTTAGTGAGACCTAGGCCAGGAATCACAACATAATCATACCACATAATCATACCACATAATCATACCACATAACCATAACACATAATCATACCACATAATCATACCACATAATCATACCACATAAACATAACACATAATCATAACACATAATCATAATACTTATTCATGACACATAATCATAACACTTAATCATAACACATAATCATAACACTTAATCATAACACATAATCATAACACAATTACAGTTGTAATTTTGTGTTAGAGTATAGGAGTTAGGATGAGCACTTGTTTGTACATATGTTGTCAGTTCTGCGTGGACAACACGTTGAGACTAAAGTCAGAGTAAAGTTCACGATCAATCGCTTATCCTGTTATCAGCAATGTACGTGTATACTTCGTTTCAAAAGGTTAGACTCAGTACTGTAAAGATAGACATTTACATCAGGCAACTGTTCTAAACTACATTTGGCCATATTCCGTACTGTTGAAAGGTACTGTTTACGCAGAAACTGATGTTTGTCAGCATAAATATGTGTCGTCGCAACGTTGAAAAGATTCTTGTCATAAGTTCAATAAATGATGACGATCAGTGAAAATTGGTGAGTTAACAAAATTTCCCACCTGAACGCAGCTGTTCACATGCACGAAATTTGCACATGCTTTTCAGCAATTTGATGCATGATCCTCTTGCAATTCATCTATGTAACGTTTGCAATTGGTTCCCCCAAGTTAGCGGAGATATGAATCGTCGATGAAACAACAGGTATATGCATAACATATAGTGAGTGTTTTAAGTGACTCTAAACTTTTGAATACAAATACGTGCCTTTAGCTTTCCCTGGATCCGTCTGCGTGTGTGCGTGCGAGCGTGCGTGAGAGAGAGTGAGTGAGTGATTGTGATTTACGTCGTTATTATCTAGCTACTGTCCAGCAATATCGTTGAGATTTTGTTAAGTGACCATGGAAATTCGGATGAAAATGAGTGTGCAACTCCCCCTAACCCCACCCCGCCCCATTTTCTCAGTAGTCCGCACCCCTCTTACTCAAAAAGCTGGACCAACCACTGTAAAAGAAGTGGGCTCCACACAGTGCACCAATGTGTGAGATCCAACAAGGGTCTTTGAACATACACTTTAACTACTGGGCTACCCTACTGCCCCTGAATGGAAGACGCACCAAAGAAAGGATGCATGGTCTTGTTCTGTTATGTCCCTATTTGCTGATGGTCATTGGTGCAGATTGAACAGTGTTCGTGCTTCCATGGACATGTTTGTCATGTCCATACTCGCACGGTATTACAGAGGGGTGGTGCTGGTGTGGCGTAAAACAACATGCTCTCACTATCATATTGTTAGCCGATGTTCACATACTATTGGCAATGTCGCTTTGAAGAAGTGTCCAGACTCGAAGGGGCGGTAGGGTAGCTCACTTTTTAAAGCGTCCGCTGAATATATGTCGTAAAAACACTCACTCACTCACTCACTCACTCACTCAGCATTCGAGTGCGTTTTATCACTGCCTCTCGTCACGTCTTGTGTTACGGCTTTATCGATTTCACGAGACCATAACTGAAGACGAAAAAGAAATGTCCCTTCCTTCCTGCGAACTAAGTCTCTCTCACAAGCCAAACTGTAATGACGCTTAGATCCGGGGGATGTGAAAAAGGGTATATACATGATATCCTAAACAACAGTGTAAATTCTTTGTTTTCCGCCTCTCGTTGTATGAAACAAATACCGACATGCAAGCGGAACTGGGTTAGACAAAACCTGATCTGTGAAACGGGATCTATACTGCGCGCGTAAGGAAAACAGCCAGCAGGTGACACACAATATCTGTTGACATTTCATGAATAGTTTTTAAAAAATACTCCTTGTATGAAATTCCGTGACTATTCATCGTATAGTTATTTGGCACGGCTACATGAGCGAAAGTTTGACGAGTGTTTGGCGTGATTGTATGGTCTGCGACAAGAAACAAGCCAGGGTGTGAATCCCCCAAATCCGAGCTGGTCGACATGGCAACGGCCGGGGTGGTTCTAAAGTTTGGTCAGTGTGTTATTGTATCTGACGCCAGTTTCTGTTGCTCATGCCGTCATTCACAACCGAAATGAGATTTAAACTACGTCCAACGACCCAACGAACTGTCCGCCATATTATCCATTCTCTGGGAGTGGGCGTTCCTTGGTGCCCAGTAAATTTCATTTTCGAATAAAATATGTTTAAAACAAAACAAAACGTTTCTTTCCAGTTATATGCAGAATAATTTTGCAGTTTACATGTATCAAGGTGGGTATTTCACTAAAACTGGGTCTGGATGAACTGACTCTTGATAATGCGATCTTGTACAATGTAACCTTCTTTGTCTGGAAAATACGTTTATCCGGTTAAAGTCTGTTAGGGCCTCAAGTTGCGTAGCACAGTGGTAAAATGTTCACTCGTCACGCCTGGGCTGGACACCAAATGAGTTCAATATGGCAAACCCATTTCTATGTCTCATGACCTGATATTGCTGGAATATTGTTGAAAGCGGTGTTTAAACATTACTCCCCTCTCGTTCGCTTTGGCCTGTACAAAACGGACTTTCGGTAATCAATCTACCACTGCCATTTCATATCTTGACGATGAAAGGCTTCGGGGTAGCTTAGTGGTTAAAGCGTTCGCTCTTTACGCAGTAAGTGTGGTTCGATTCCCCTCATGGGATTAACGTGCGAAGCCCATCTCTGGAGTACCCAGCCGTGATATTGCTGGAATACTGTTCATAGCGGCGTAAAACCATACTCACTCACTCACTCATGATGGTGACAGTTTGGCCGCTCTTGTCCAGTTTAACGGGGTGTCATTATATTAAGGATCCTTAAGATATTCCCAGAAGTGTAAGAACTGTGTCAAGATGACGTTGTACGCGTTGTGTTGTTTTATACAACGTTGATACCGTTCACGGAGACGTCATTGACCCATGTGGCCATCGTCCCCTTTGGATAATATCGGACTTCACGTCAACAACTACCCAGTGACTTTAAAATCAACATGACACCAAATTTTTTAAGGCATCCTTAGTGTTACTCTACATTCTGAATGCAAAATCATTTAGTGATAATTAATAACCCAGCTGGGTCAGTGACCCCATGTACCTTAACATTTTCCTGAAATGTCTTGACATTTTAAACAAGACGATTGAAATGAGTTATCCTTTTGTAATGACGGTAGAAATATTTTACACAATGTTGAACAGAAATACCTGTCCTCTGCGTACATATGTCAGGCTGATTTAGTTTCGTAATCTGTCCGTTTGATCTGCATCACATTGCATTGTGTCATCTGGCCTGTAAGGTGAAGGTTTGGGCGCCTGAACAGTTCATATACTCATGCGCTGTAATTTGCCGAGTTGCCTCTCTTAGCTGGGCTAGGAAAATATGAGTCTGGGTTCGACCCCAGCTTATGTTTCTAGTTTTGTCAGCGTCGTACCCGTGATTGTGGGTTTTAGCGAGGTAGAACGAGTGTAAAATCTGCATTACTGCGGGTTTTCCTCACACATTAACCAGGCACTTTGTGATATATCATATATTACGATTATCATCCCCACTGGTAACCAACCAACCAAACCATCACCATCACCATTATCATTATCTTCATCATCAAGGGTACCCGTGAGTTAAAATATTGGCCTTCAGTAACCCATGCTTGTCGTAAGAGGCGACTAACAGGACCGGGTGACCAGGTTCGTTGGCTTGTTTGACAGATGTCATCGGTTCCCAGTTGCGCAGATCGATGCTTTTGCTGTTGATCACTGGATTGTCTGATCCAGACTAGATTATTTACAGACCGGCGCCATAGAGGTGGAATAATGCTGAGTGCAGGGTAAAACTAAACTCACTCACTCACTAATCATGAAGGGGCAGTGTTCACGCTGAAGACCCGTGTTCGTTTCCCCGACAACAACAACAACAAAAACAACATTTTTCTTCATCATCCTCGCTCCGTTTAGGTCGGCATTCTTGTTAAAGACCGAGTATGTTTTGTTATTCCTAAGTACACATCACAAATCCACACAGCCGCACCCACACCCCACTCCACCCTCACCTCTGTGGGTGTTATGATTGCCTGCGATGGCAGATACGACAACAGCCTCGCCCGACACATCTCCACGTTGTTCTTATGTTTGACGTCACTTCATCCAAGCACGTTCCAAGCACGTGTTTACCGTCTAGATCTTTACGACAATGGCAGAGTGCTGCGTCTGGCGGAATGTCTTGTTTTAATGTATCTTGTGTGATGAGCATAAATATCAGTCTTTGCATACATAATGCTAGCCTATATCCGTCCCATCAGATACGCCAGAAACACAGGGAAAGTGCGTTGAACGCAGTATTTGTGTTGATGATGTAACCACGACAAGGACATATGGTTCCCAGTAGCCTCAAACTATATCAAGATCATCAATACTAAAAGGTTTTCATTCCCTTATGTTTGGTCGTAGAAAGTTAGACGATAAAGGTTATCGTCCGTAATGCGGGGGTTGGAGATTAGTCAGGGTTACGCTATCGACGTTTCATAAATACCATTTATGATATTTATTCAGATAAGCCCAGCTTAAACAATTTGTTGTCAATATGGTGATTTTAGAAGGGCTTACCAGTGTTTTGAAAGACAGCCATTCCAAAGGTTTTTCCTACAATATGACAGCGTTAGATGTGGAAGGTGAGCTTCTGTGCCCTTCTACTCATGCATCATGGGGAGGAGCACGAGGAATGGGATTCATAGATTGTACATTTATACCTAACTCGGGTGGATCAAGCGCTAGAACCACTAGGCCACCGCAAGCCACATAATGGCCTAAGGATAGTATGTTTTGAAAGGGGTAGCTGAAAACACTAGTTGTTAATACCTTTGGTGAGTGCTATATGTAAAGGTTGAGAGAGTATAAAGAGGAAGAGTGTTGTACTTAAAAATAGAATTGTACGTTATGAGGAGTAGACATTGTACCGTATGAAGAAAAGGAACTGAAGGAAGAATTGTGTTTCATGAAAAGGAAGAATTGTGTCTTATGTAGAGTAAGAATGGAACATGAAGAGAAAGAATTGTACCCTATGAAGATTACGAATTGCACAATATGCAGAGGAGGGTGGAACTTTATGAAGAGTAACGACTGTACCTTATGAAGAGCAAGAATTGTACCCTATGAAGAGAACCGATTGTATCACATGAATAGAAAAATTGTACCTTTTGAAGAATATGGCTTGTAGCTTACAAAGATTAAGAATTTGTTGGGTTTTCTTTCTGACGAGGATGAATTCTACCCGGAAGTGTTTCTGACAATCTTTTCCTCGTTCCTGTTTACTCACAGCAGGACCAGATAGTATTGCAAGCCACAGTGTACCTAAAGGGCCGAGATGTCCTGAAATATGTTTCCTTCTGTTGTTATGTTATACAATATGCTGACGTACAAGAGAAACGTACTGAAAAAGTTTAATCCAAAATTTATAATGCGTTATATGATTATGACCTGTAGGCCGCAATCAAAATACTTATCAATATATAAACGTACTTTCCTTTGTTCGTCAGTATATGTAGTTTTCAAATGTGGTTCGGTTGTGTTGGAATTGTGTTTCAATTGTGTTGGAGTTGTTTTGTTGTAGAAAGGGTTTGATAATATAATTTCGGATCTATACGGCAGTGTGTGGGTGAGTAAGGGGATGTTAACATTTGTAGTGCTGAATGGAAAGAACGGCGGGGATTTGTCATACAGTCTACAGCATGGGTCGATTTTTGAGGGTGATGAAAACATGCACGGTGCCCCAATAGCGTCATTGTTCAAAAGTTCTATATGGTGTGGAAGGAAGTGTATTTATTGCTGATCAACGGTCACTTCATCATGAGGAGGGGTTATGTCCTATTCTGCACCGCCAGTGTTGTGTCCCTCGCCTTCACCACCAGACTTGTGTCCCTTGCCTGCACCACCAGAGTTGTGATCCTGGCCAACACCACCAGAGTTGTGTCCCTTTCCTGTACCACTAGGGTTATCTCCCTTGTCCTCACCACCACAGTTGTGACTCTTTCCTTCATTTGGGATCGAATCCAACAAACTTCTGGCTTCTCCATATTCGCACCATATTCGCTTCAATTGGTGTGTCTTACATGTACTCTCACACAGACACCTATATAACGGAAATACTATTTCATGACATCTAACTTGTTTGTTCATTCACCTTCGAAGGTGTCTCTCCTTTGCTGTCGTGATCCTGGACATTTGTAGTTATCATTAATAATATCAAACTGGCCATAACGACATCGGGTCTGGTTTAAAAACAATATTTGATATGGAACCCAGAGCATGGAAATCTTCATCTCCTTGTCCACAAGGACACCTGTACATGTGGCAGCCTCGAGGTCCGCCATTGTTCTCTACGACAGTATAGATCTCTGAGGTGTGTTATTCCACGATAACAGCATTGATACTCATTGTAAGAGCACTTACCATCGGTTCATATGAGAAAGCCGGAACACTTGCAGCAGTAGTTGCTTGAGGTCTGCAAGTTGGGTTACTCTAGTGTAATATTGCTCAGTTGCTGTTGTGCTAGAGGCATATACAATATACAGGACAAAACTGGATTCGTGCGGACAGATCGGCATTTTGTCTGAAACTGGGACCGGCGTCACTGTTTTTTCATTTTGTCGGTCCGACTTTTGATGAATTTTCACACCCTAAGGCGCAAGATTATTGTCTGTGGAGAGTATTGGGTCTTTGGGTGTGACATGGGATAATATGTATTATAGCATAGCTACCGGCGACCTTTGTTCTTTCGAAACAGCTATTTCTTTAGGGAAAAAAACCCAAAAAGCTTTCTTTACAATTAGCAGGGACGCAGCTGTCTAGATTATGAACATCCATTATTCTTCCATTCTTGTGAGAAATACACCAGAAGTAGAATGTACTATACGAATCCGTCAGTAATGCAGTAAAACACGATTATATCGAACACTCTTGTAACGAAGTGACGGATATGACGAAATGTTGGGTTTTGCATTTCTTTTTTTCTTTTTCTTGTCAGTCTGAATATTTTATTGTTGTTGCTTGTGACAAAATACGGTTGTAACAAATTAAAATGTGCCTTATAATCGGAGCGTGCTCTACCTGTGTATTGAATCACAATCAGAAAGTGGTGATATCAGGTGCTTGCGAAAAGGTTGTGTCGCCATTTCTAAATTTTCTTTATTAGAAAAATACGGGTCGTTTCGTCAGTATTGCGGTCACGACGTCGTTTCAAGGACTAAGTGATGGATGTTGAGGGTGCCGACGATGCTGACGATGATATTCGCATGAGGATGGTACAGTCCAATGTGATAGCAATGCTCATTATTAATGATGTTGTTAGATTAGACATTGATGATGATGATGATGATGATGATGATGATGATGATGATGATGATGATCCGGAGGCGGAGTGAGAGTGAAGAGTAATACTGATTATAAAAAAGTCTTTGGGGAGAACGTGATGATGATTTAGTGATGTATCACTATAGCGCATTGTTCAGAATGATGGAGACAAAAAGCTTTGACGTATTTTGGAATGAAATGAAGTTTTGCAGTTTTAACACAGATCGATAAAGCCTCGAGACGCACAGAGGTGAAAAATAACAATATAACGCTGATTGCGAACGTTTTCCTACTTTTATCTTGAAATGTATTTTGTTTCCTCTAAATGCGGAGCAAATGCCAATCTCTCTCACTTTGGTCATTTATATCTCGGGGGAAACAATCTTTTTTTCTAATTTAGCAGAAAACGAGTTTCGGCTTGTGGTAATGTATCGCCGTCTATTGGTTGGCGTGTTATTGATTGTAGTCTTCGTGACCTTTTAGGTGAGGTGACAAGAAGTGTTGGGCAGGGGTGTACATGGGGGTACTGACACTCGATACTGACACTCGCCGCTCTGTCACACAGACACTCGCTACTGACACTGTCACACAGTCATTCGCCACTTGGACTGTCACATAGACATTCGCCACTGGAACTGTTACACAGACACTCACCGCCACTGGGTCTACCACAGAGACACTCGCCACGCACGCTCTCACTCAGACACTGGCAACTGGGACTGTCACACAGACACTGGCCACTGACACCGTCACACAGACATTCGCCACTGAATCAGTCACACAGACGCGCCTTGCGACGGTCACACAGACATTCACCACTGGAACTGTTACACAGACACTCACCGCCACTGGGTCTACCACAGAGACACTCGCCACGCACGCTCTCACTCAGACACTGGCAACTGGGACTGTCACATAGACACTGGCCACTGACACCGTCACACAAACATTCGCCACTGAATCAGTCACACAGACGCGCCTTGCGACGGTCACACAGACATTCACCACTGGAACTGTTACACAGACACTCACCGCCACTGGGTCTACCACAGAGACACTCGCCACGCACGCTCTCACTCAGACACTGGCAACTGGGACTGTCACATAGACACTGGCCACTGACACCGTCACACAAACATTCGCCACTGAATCAGTCACACAGACGCGCCTTGCGACGGTCACACAGACATTCACCACTGGAACTGTCACACAGACACTGGCCACTGACACCGTCACACAGACATTCGCCACTGAATAAGTCACACAGACGCGCCTTGCGACGGTCACACAGACATTCACCACTGGAACTGTCACACAGACACTGGCCACTGACACCGTCACACAGACATTCGCCACTGAATCAGTCACACAGACGCGCCTTGCGACGGTCACACAGACATTCACCACTGGAACTGTCACACAGACACTCACCGCCACTGGGTCTGTCACACAGACATTCACCACTGGGACTGTCACACAGTTACGAATTCATACGTTTAACCAGGGAGATTGTATATAGATTACCCCTGGTTTAGCCACAATTTGAACACGAAATTTAAACATGCTTTGGTCAACATGTATATGAATAGGTACTGTCCTTATGATCTTAAGACTTACACATGAAACAGAGAAGCCAGGAAAGCCCGTGGAAGTACTGGCAGTTGATTGAAATACAGACAGATGCGGAATCACAGATGGAAATACAGACAGATACAGAATCACAGAGCCGAAAAACGGACAGATACGAAGCCACACGGAACTACAGACAGGAAATCAGAGAGACAGAAATGCAGACAGATACGGAACTACAGAAACGGAAATACAGACAGGTACGGAAATACAGACAGATACAGAAACACAGAGACGGAAATACAGACAGAGACGGAATAACGTAGACGGAAATACAGACAGAGACGGAATAACGTAGACGGAAATACGGACAGACACGAAACCACACGGAACTACGGACAGATACGTAATCAGAGAGACATAAATACGGACAGATACGGAATCACCGAGACGGAAATACAGACAGATACGGAATCACCGAGACGGAAATACACACAGATACGGAACCACAGAGACGGAACTACAGACAGATACTGAACTACAGACAGATACGGAATAACGGAGACGGAACTACAAACAGATACAGAACCACAGATACGGAACTACAGACAGATGCGGAACCACAGAGACGGAAATACAGACAGATACGGAACTACAGACAGATACGGAAATACAGACAGAAATACTGATCGATACTGATATGTAGACGTATACCGAGATGTAGAAATGTTTAGAAATACACAGACGGAAGTACACACATTTGAGGAAATATACACAGAAACGGAATTACAGATTCTGGATTACAGACAGATACGGAAATACTGAAAGATACAGAAATTCAGACATATGGACGTATACAGTTACGGAAATGCGATATTCAAATATGATTCCATATGGAAGACTCACATCTGGACCCAGATGTTCCAAAGCAATAGTCAAAAGTGTGTTTTGCATGAAAAATCAGATCACAGCAATATACTCCGAAATTCATAACAAAATCCATCCAACTTAGGAAAACATCACTTCGACCGAGATGTTAACTCGTACATTGAATTGAATGTTCTGAATTCTTAATAGATTTCTGTAATGACAAGCAGATGTAATGAACTAGCAGTGCAGACACAAATCAGACGCACGTGATGCAGATATAAGACATCAGGGGGGCTTTGAAAGATTTAACAGGTTAAATAGACATGTATTTCCTATGCCTCTCCAAGCGGTCTCAAAAGGCTGATGCTGAGCCTAGACTGTCTAAATGACAACAGTGTACTATTTACTATCTGTGGTGGGAGGGAGTGTGCCTCCTCTATGTATGTCCATGAATGTCTTACAGTCCCTTAGAAAGTCACGGTGCCCCTTGTATGTCCATTAACATGGAGATAGATACTCTCAACAGGCGGTCAGTGGTGAATATCGTGACATGAAGCCCACGTCCTTCCCAATCTGCCACACACATCCTACTCCCACAGAGTAAGATGTAGCAGGCATGATTTATTAATAAAGCCTGTTGAACTAAAGGCAGGTATGTATCTCCAGCTACAGTGACAGCATGTATGATATTTATCGGCTTTTAACAACGCGGACTTGTCTAGAGCAGGGCGACCCGACCTGTGTGAATATCTGTGTCACAGGGGCAAGCATACTCAGCTCCGCCGGCGCGATAGGCGTTTAAGAGGTAAAATGATACAACAGGCACTATACCATTAAAACGCAGATCGCTCTCTTGTCTGATTAGGAAATGGGTGTTATGAGACTGGGGCTTAATTGACCCAAGGGGTGGGGCTAGAGGATGCGGGAAGGGGAGGGGAGGTAAACGGCCCGCCCCACAGTTTGGCTGTGGCAGAACGGGGCGTTTGTTAACACCAGAGAAGTGAGAGCTCGATGAGACAGGAGATTATTATGCAATGTTTGTTTATGAACGTTATGTTTATGTCCTGGGAAGATATATGAGCCTGGCGTCTTGAAAGATGAGAATATTATTAGGAATTAATGTAGCTCTATTACTCGAATGACTGCTGCGATTGCACGAATCACATGCGCGGTATAGTAATAGTACACTTACAGACTTGTCTTGTATCTCCGGACAAAGGAGCACACAGGCTGCATTATCTGAATCTCATAACAATATAATTATGTAATCATAACAAGATATTTGTTTGATTAAGAGCGGAAGAGTAGCTCGGTGGTTAGAGCGTCTGCTCCTGAGGACGAACATGCGGAGCTGACTAACATCTAATCTCTGAAATTAACATATTTTACAGAAGAAAATAATGTTTAAACTATGTTAATAAAATACAATAAAGAGAAACACAGAATCTCTGGAAATCCACACTTGCCACACATTCTAGACTTACACGGTGCGTGCTATTGGGTATATTTGTTTCACGGTCTATATGGCAAGCTACAGAAATGTGTTTTGATTTGATTTGTTTTGTTTTTTGTGGGTTTTTTTCTTTTTCTTTTTGTTTTTTGTTTTGGTGGTGGGGTGGTGGTTCTTTGCTCTTTTGTATTTTGATAGTTGTTTATGTATTCTTTAACTTGGATTACAAGAATGTGCTTTCTAGTACTGGTCAGGAATAATTCTCATCTTGTCACTTTGTAAAACATTATTACATACCATGACATGCACAGTCATATGTTTTGCCAAAATGAAAATGAAAACACCCATTCAGTCCTCTGCAGGTACCGAGCAGGTAGAAGGACAGTCTGTCTGTAGAGATTCATCTAATTACAGGACACCCGTGAAGATCCGGGTAGAGCCGGGGTCACACCTGTCGTTTATCGTTCCGTATCCGTCACACGCTTCTGTGTTCGCGTTGTGACATGTCCGTATTTACTTAACAACACCAGCACATGTTTCCGACCCGGAAACTGGCGTCTATCGATTGATAAGTTGATAATGTGCTTGCAGATGACATTCGTATTTTGGAGCATAATCAGACAAAAGGAAGTAAAAAAATAGACACAATTATAGGGACACGATATTTGTTGAACAGGACAATATGAATACCGGGATAGTTATAAACGCTAGAACTTGATGGACAGCGATCTCGTGTATATTTCAGAACCAGCTTCTCCATTATCACAAGAGCATCATAATACAAAACATAGCGTCTGATGATCATCATGAGGTGAGCAGTGCTACATGCATAATCTATGCATCATATGCATCCTGTATTATGCTTTTCAGAATAAAATTGCAGAATGAAAAACAATTTTTTCAATGACATATTTTTCTGACTGATGTGGGTATGATATGACATGTCAACAATGGTATGACGTCATTTAGTCATGATGTGAAACTGTTGTTGCACATGATCGTCAGTTAAATAACTACAAAACATGATTGCCACACACTGTACATATGTTTTCGCACTGTATGATATCAAATACACAAAAATGTAATATCTTTGAAACAGTACTACAAATAGCATCAGGAATAAATAAGTTTCGTCTTAAAAAGTATTTTATAAACACAATAACATGATTCATCGTAAATTAACGTTTCTTCATATAAATATGACTCCTTTTTAGAACATGCAAGTTCAAGCAAAGGTGTTCATCTGAGTCTATATAATTTAACATCACTACTGGAATTATATTTAGCAAATTCGGTTTCAAAATACAGATAGGTGGAAAACATCCGGGTAAAAAACTGCCTCCCAATACCCATGCAGGTCCAAAGAGGCGACTAACGGAATTCGTAGATCTATTTAATGTGACTACAACGGCGTAAGGCTTTAAATGTACAAGATGGCAGCAGATTGTCTGGTCCAGGCTCGGATAAATTCCGACTGTCGTCATGAGCTGGAATAAATCCGAGTTTGGCGATAAACAACAAACATCAATGCTTATGAAGACAAAAAAAGAAACCATCACGCTTCCAACCGATAAAAATATTATGACGAAGTCTTATAAGATCCACCTTGTTTTAACCATCTCTCGCCATGATCTGTAGACTGTTTCTGACATTTTGTGTTTACGTAAAATTCAGCTAACCAATATCATATACCCTGTGTTGTCAAGCAACAACTTTGACATTTAAAATACAGAGAGTTTATTATCTGCAAAAAAAACCGGCCCATACTTTTTAGGATTATGTCTAAGTAATATGTTGATATTATCCCTCCATATTCATTGCCGAGATGAGACTTGCACTAAATATCAGTCAGTTGAGTTTGAAAACACATCAGTCATAAGAAGGTGAATTGATTTTATCGTAAATTTAAACTTGCAAAACTAGACGTGACGTGAAACGAGACGCCACCTGGCCTTCAGGATTTTAGCCTTGATATAGCAACGCGAACGCGCGTGTGTTCTGTTCATTACGCAAGCAACTGAACACACGTGCTTATCGGTTTTATAATACTAGCCAATTGAGAAACTCTGGCACGTACCCTACTCAAACACAGTAATACTGACTCCGCGTGGTACGTCATTTAACGTAGAGAGTGGTGACCGGCAAGGACTTTGAAGCACATCCTGCTCTCAGTGAGCAACAAACAGGTAATGGTTAAAGGCTGGTAAGCCATCTTGTCCATACATGTATATGCAGAGTAAGTGAGTGTGATTTACCCGCAATATTCCAGCCATATCACACCGAAAAGACCAGAAATGGGCTTCACACATTGTAGCTGTGTGGGGAATGAAACCAAGGTCTTTGCCGTAGCGAGCGAACGTTTTAACCACTAGGCTACCCCACCCACAACTAGACGGTAAATAATCGTTCCATGCATGTTGACAGCTTGGAAAAAACATGAATGTCACTACAGACATTCAATGGGACTACCGATAGTCTAAGTTCACAGAACTGTAAGCTGTAATACACATTCGAACGCTCCCTATGTTTCCGATTTACATATACATGCGTGATTTGACAGTTTTAGAGACCAAATTATTCTCACAGCCCTGTGTATGTATAGTTACAGGTGGATCCATGAAACTTCAGGGCTTATTGGGGTGGGAGTGGAGGTCTCTCTCTCTCTCTCTCTCTCTCTCTCTCTCTCTCTCTCTCTCTCTCTCTCTCTGTGTGTGTGTGTGTGTGTGTGTGTGTGTGTAGTTGTGGGGTGGGGGATGGGGGGTGGGGGGCTTGTCGTCCCCACTGAACCAACCACCCAACCTCCACCACCCCACCTCATCCCCTCACCCCCACCCCATCATTCTGTGAAGTGTAGAATACGATAAATTAAAATGTTCAGATAATACGGAGGCACTATATTTTTACTGAATACGAAATAACCTTTTACCCTTTATTTATTCTAGGATATTTGCTCTGTCCCTTTAAATTCACGGACATATTATAAGCTATTTAAAACGATCGTCCTGCTTTTAATGCCACAATATGAAGATCGGACCCGTATGTTCAGGGATGTATGCTCTCGACTTGTATAGAAATATCATTACCCACAGAATGTTCGGTAAGAAGGCCATGTTAACATAATGTACCACTGGAGTTTGTATTGTAACTCCAAGTGCGCCGCATAAAAACGAAATTACACTGTACGTCATACTCGATCCGGGCTGATATTAAAATAGAGAGAACCTTAACGCGAATATCATTTCTTACGAATACATCCGTTTCAGTCGAATGCAGGTCATTTTAAATTACCTCAAATATAGTTTGAAGACTGACTTAATGTCTAAAATAATAGATATTTTATTTGTAGGCTAGTTATACGAGAGTATGTTTCGTACGACCTTGATCAAATATTGACGGGAATAATTTAATCTCATCTTAATAATTCACTCGCAATATGGAACACAACGTTGTTTGAACAGGGCGTTTTAAAGTATTTGCAAAGATTATATTGTGCTACTCTTAAATGTTTAAGTTGTAATTTACGATTGGTAAACACTTCTCCTCGCGATACACAAGTAGGTGTAATCTTGTCAATTGCAAGAGTTCATATTTAATATTCCGCCATGTCAATAGATAAATCTATTGCTGTATTTCTACTGTAGGAGGGGCGCGTCCTCGCTGTGGCTACGCGATCAACGCCGTGGTTGTTTATCCGTCCATGTGTATAGGTCTACAAATAGTTTAAACTGGTTGGTGTCAATTATCACGTATTCCCCTATTTACTTTGTCGGCTGCACACATAGGCAACTCAGACACTCTTGAAACTGGTTTTTAATAAAGCACATATTTATTCCTGTACGGGTACATTTCATGCATTTGTAAATTTGCTTGAAAAGGTTCTCTTTAATATTCTCTCTTTTTGAGAGTATATTTGGAAGCGAGGGTGTGTAAAATCTAGGATCTGGTAAGCAGGCCATTCGACTTTTTGTATGAAAGAAAGCACGCGCTTGTACCAAGATGGTTAGATTGTTGTGCTTGTTGTGCACCGTCATTCTCCAACACTATTCCGGCTGTGTGTCGGAAGTCTGAACGTTATCAAGTCTGAGTAACATAATCCAGGCATTGGCACCTTGAATGTGCACCAACCATGTCTGCGAACTTGACCATCCGATCCCGTTGTCCGTGTCCAACGACACGCGTCGGTTGCTGAAGATCAGTTCTAACAACAAAGTTCTTCACGTCCGACGTCCCAAACACCCCCACGTCACTCACTCGTAATACACATTCGAACGCTCCCTATGTTTCCGATTTACATGCGTGATTTGACAGTTTTAGAGACCAGATCATTCTCATAGCCCTGTGTATGTATAGTTACAGGTGGATCCATGAAACTTCAGGGCTTATTGGGGTGGGGGTGGAGGTTTCTCTCTCTCCCCCCCTCTCTCTCCCTCTATCCCTCTCTCTCACTCTCTCTCTCTCTCTCTCTCTCTGTCTCTCTCTGTCTGTGCACTTAAAACCCCACGAATCCGTTGATCGGATGGTGGCCTCACGAATACGTGCAAACATCTAGTTGCGGGTACAGCAACATACAATAAACTTGGACAAAGTACTGTGACTCTGTGTCCCAGTCCACCCAGCTGTTAATGAGTACCTCGTTAGGATGAGCCACAAATAGCTCGGTGCGCCTAGTGACTGCAAGAGTTGTATACTCCCCAGGGAGCCGAAATTGATAATACGGTGTGCTGTTGAAAATAACAGCGCCTTGAGCATGCACTAATTAATGCGTGGATATGTTCGCTATACAAATATCCTATACCCTTTCCTGTATATGCTCCCGAACTTCACTGGCTATTCCCGGTCCAGATAGGAATATTTACATGTCGAACTTGATACCTCTATTGATTAAGTAGAATCATGTTTGACTCAATGAAACAAAACGTTACTGATATGACGTATACACACCAGTGTTACGTGTCCCATTCCGCGAAGTATATGACATGGTAACTGGTTTGGGGTGGGGTTTTTTTTCAGATAAAGTTTTGAACCTTTCCAATCTTAATTGTGGCATCGTGATAGTTGCTACGTAACATTGCACTCATGCAGCGCGTATCAGTCCCATCACTGTGTCTGACCACCTAGTCCCGTTAGTCTCCTCGACAAGCACAGGGTGATGATGACCAGTTCTCACCCACATCTGTGTAATGAGAGAAGCTGGATAATTACATGAAAACCGAATTGATAATGGAACAGATTACATGTTAAACACGATGCTGAATTTGAATATGTATGAGCCATCTAAAGTGAAACGTCAAATTTCACCGTATGGTTATCAAAAGGAATATGGCAGTAGATCCCGCGGTCCCTGGCGAAATATTTCGCCACCGGCAACACGTGCAGATGCATTAGCAGCAGATGGCTGTGACCCTCTCAATCTCAAGTCTGACGTCACGATGTATCAAACCGTAATGATAAGATCTATTAACAATAATTAACGTCCCTTTAGCAACTTATGTAAATGTGCTTACGCATGATCTTGCTTCAATAGCACCGTGCTTGTGTAGCCGGTCAGTACGACATATAATTCAAGTTAATGTGTTCCAATTGCAATTCTCCAATGAATACATATTTAAATTGAGGGAGAATGTGAAATGCCCAATTGATATTTTTATATTTCATTCTTTTATTCTATTTTATTCTATTTTATAGGAGCTGGTGTGGGGCAACGGGAGAGGTGGTGGAGGGGAAAAGGGTGGGGGTGGGGGGTGGATGGGGTCTTTTTCTTTCAAAATGATACATCTATTGCCACGTGTCTGTCTGTCAGTGTCAGGGTGGGAGGACTTCGTCATGCCCAAGGAACAGGTTATACCATTCAATGACTCATCATACTTCAAACGGGTTTGTAAGTTGAACTGAAGAAGAGAGAATGTATTACTTTAGGGATTGAGCGTTTTATCTATGGGTATTATCTTTAAAGAGGTCAGTTTGGTTATTTTGAGATTATGAATATGACTAGTGTCGGACCAAGAGAGATGGTGCGTGTTGTTTTACGCTACAGCATTATCCTAGCGGGGTAACCAGAACTGGGCTTCTCCTCGCGTAGCACATGTGCCCATGAAAGGAATCGAACCCAGACCTGACGAGCGAATGCCTTAACCACAACACTACCCCACTCACCAGGGTTGCATGGACGCGAGTGAATGTGGTCAGGAACATTATACTGACTGCTCAGTTGTATAAGTCCTAGTTCGTTTGACAGAGTTGTGTCCTTTAGTTAAGCTAGAATCTGATAATCGTACATGGAAGTTTATATTCGCCAACTAGACCATGAACCAGTGAAAAAGTATTCATTCTATTCGAATCTTATTTACGAATGCAATTAGACAAGCATTGCAGGTCGCGACCTGTTTATTACCCGGCATATCTTAATGCTGTGAGGAGCTTGGTGCGATGGCCATCAAGAGAGAAAACTCTCTCTGAAAATGGCATTCACCCTTCTTGAAGTCCCATATGTGTACATCCCTCATGGTTTTCATCAAGATCATTGATCCTCTTGTCGAGACAACACATAAAGATGGCATAACTTTAAAACTGGTGGTCTTGCTTGTCCACAGATACGCACAATACATGCTGTCAGTTAATTATTTCTGTAGACGGGACCAAGTTTAATAGAACCGGGGGACTCGTCTGATGTATTTTGTCTAAGAAATATGGGACTACCGAGAGGAAAATGGCTGGTGTCTCGGTGGCGTAACGCTACCACGACCTAGCCGGAAATAAGCCCATCAGAGCAGGTCAATACTTGAACGTATGATTTTATGGAAAGAATATTTTTGCAACATTGATAACATTATATCTGCGGATAGGTCTCTTTTGCTTCCAGATAATTATATTTGAAGTGTTTATTCCCGGCAGATGCGCTCCTTCTCTGAAAGTAAAAGATCAAATTTTCATTGACCGATTCTGGCGAGGAAAGAAGGCCAGGAGGAATTTCAAGACAGGCGGTGGATTGAAATCAGAAAAGCGACACTGAAATAATTGCAGGGAAATGAATCGTGAACTTCATTCTTATAAAACAAGGCCAGCAGATATTTAACACCGATCTCGTTAGACCCCTTTTCCAACATGGAAATGTTACTGGCAAACAAGTCTACAACCCGGACATTCACGACCAAAGCTAGGTGAAGTTTTTGTACTTACAATTATCAGAGTATGTTGTTATAACTATATCATTCTATCATAAGATATTACTATTGCGCACATATACAGGCAACTACTTCATGGCCTTGTATAGGGTCGGTTGGGTAGCCTAGTGGTTAAGGCGTTCGCTCGTCATGCTGAAAACTCGGGTTCAATTCCATACATGGTTACAATGTGTGAAGCTCATTTCTGTGTGTCCCCTAATGGGATATTGCTAGAATAGTGCTTGAAAGTGGCTTAAAACCAGACTCCCCCACTCTTTTTCATGTATGATACGCCTGGGTCGGTGCTTTTTATTTAATGGCTTGATAACTGAATTACGTCATATCTCACATGTGAATAGGCCGGGCCTAGATTTTCGAAGCTCCCTTAGCGCTAAGACACCGTAAGTATCATACAATAACATTAACTGACTACCTTTGCGCTAAGACATTGTAAGTACCATACAATAACATTAACAGACTACCTTAGCGCTAAGACATCGTAAGTACCATACAATAACATTAACTGACTACATTAGCGCTAAGACTTCGTAAGTACCATACAATAACATTAACTGACTACATTAGCGCTAAGAGAGCTTCGAAAATCTAGGCCCTGAGCTGTGCATTAACCGGAATACTGTTAAAAAGCGGCAGTAAAGCATAACGTACTATTGAAAAAGCACACAACCAGTTGTGACACATATGCTTCATAGAACTGGAGTCCATTTGTATAGCCTTTCGTTTACTGGCGTGAAAGGTTCATATCACAACAATATAAGTATTTTATATAATCAAAGATTAAGAAATTCTGTTTAAACGCTTCAATTCGTTGGAATTTATGTATATGTTATGTTCCCTAAAATGCTTGTCGTAAGAGGCGACTGACGGGACTGGGTGCTAAGACTCTCTAATCTAGTTAACACATGTCATCGTATCCCAGTTAAGTAGATCGATGCTTGTGACGTCGATCCCTGGATCGTCTGGTCCAGACTGGATTTTTGACAGACCGTCGACATGTAGCTGCAAATTGCGGCCTTAAACAACAAACATACTCCTTCCTTGAAAGCTGTATCCGTAGCAATTCTTTTATTTACTTTTTAAAAAATGTAATTTGACATATCTCCATGGAATTCTTGGTAATGACAGAAAAATCTATCCTTTGTGTGGGTATGTTGTTAATTAAAGACATTTCAGTTTAATGCTCATATTTAGATTTATTCTGTCTATATGATAAATATTCATACATGCATGTTTCGTTTGGAACACAGATGTGCAGCAGCGTAAATATGTCGATACGTGTATCACGATCCGTGTTTAAAATTACAACAAAATTTTAAATAAAATTGACAAAACTAATTACAAGTGCCGAGATTTCGTTGTATTTTGATTATGCTCATATTATACATGGATGTTTTTCAGTGAATCAATATGAAATAGATATCAGAGTCATCGGGTTGATGAGGTAGAATAGTGGATAAAGTGTTCGCTCATCACGCCGTAAACCCGGGTTCGATTCCCCACATAGGTACAACGTGTGAAGCTCTTTCCTGATACCTCCGCCATGATATTGCCAGAATATTCCTGAAAGCGGTGTGAAACTAAACTCACTCACTCACTCACCCAACACGACGAGTGGAAAGAGTAAGAAAAACACGCAGAGACACGTCACATCAAATTCAAGGCCTAATGAATGAAGGGATGTATAAATGCATAACCTATCTTTTCCCCCAGATAGGTCGGGATATCTTAAAACACCATGTTTTTGTAACTATGTAATTATGTAACAGAATACGTAACAGATACGCGAACATATACAGAATACAGGAACATTTTGCCCAATATTATTAGATACGGGTTTTAACCTTCAGGTGTTAGTAAGATTGTTGGCACATGTTATTGAAGAGATTCTTTAATTTATACAAATACTTTACCCATAATTTTGATATTTTGATTCAGGATCCAATCCTAATTACATACTTCAATTCTTCTCTCGGACATGTAGAATGTACAGTGTACAGTGGTAAGCTTTTAAGGCACCTGTCTATATCACGCCAGGTTTCGATCGCCGGTGGAGGCACCTAGGAACCTCGGTTCGGGTCCCGAGGTGAGCACATTTGTGTAGTATCCTTGGACACAATACTTAAACCACCCACATTGTCTCAGTTCACCCACCTGTAAAATGGGTACCGTGAGGATGTGCTGACAATGTGAGTGTCATTACGCCTAACAGGCAGGGTGGCTGTATGATCGTAGGGGATTGATAAAGTTTCGGAAAGTACGATAATATCTTATGACCGGGGATGGTAATGTGTGTAGCTCCGTGGGCAAGCAATGTGGCTGGATATGAGCGACATATAAGCAGACTCTTACTATTACTGTTAGTACCTGAAGAAAAACAGGGAATTATGGTTATTATGGTACGATTTCAAAGACAGTCGTTTGCGGGTTGAGGAAATGAACGACGTCACTTAAGGCCTTATAAGCATGGTAGGCACGTGAAGGACATTTGGAAACATGTTTATCCACCTGTACAGAAGCTATATCCAACGTAACTCTATGTGTTGCTCGTATCATATGCTTCTCTGATTTTTAAATGAAGAAGAACTGACGTATTTGTGACGCGTGCCACCGATGACGCAACAAACACTCACCGTTCCGCAAACAGCTGGTGGTATACCTATCTCCTCGTGATTCAGAAATACTTGTTCATGATGCAGACAAAAGCGTGTAATGATAGAATTTTGAGACGTCTAGTGACTTCTAGTCTAGTGCGTATATTAATTTATGCGACTTCATTAGCTGTCACAGAAAATGGCCACACTCCCCTGAGCCTTTTTACCCGTTGGGCCTTTTTCTGAAAAAAAAATTCCGTCGCTGGTGTATCTGCTTTTCTGAGTCTTCGTATATTCTCTAAAACTGATACTTATAAGTTGTAAGCGAAACTTACTTTAGTCCAACCGTTTAAATTTAAACTTACTATGAGGTTAGGTGCCTACTGTCTTGGCAACGCCCATGCTTAAATATTAGTTCATTTTAATTCGACCTGGCATCAATCGAATTCACAGTTATGCGTTATTATAAGCGGATAAAATATTCTCACCAGGAAATTGAAATCAGTACCCTATGTGGAGTTATCTTCCTTAAACTTAGACCCTGTTACTCAACTTTTAGATGCTTACATTTATGTCAGTATTTGAAGAACGACGGCACCTTTCTAAAATTTGTACCATAACATTTTTTAGCGCGTCGACCGAACCAAACCCTAACCTGTTACTATGACACTTGTCCAGAGTTTGAATATGTCTTACCAAGTGACCACTTCGGTCCCGTCTCGGACTTTCTGATTGGTCAAACATGTTGGGTGATTGGCTGAAAAGGATAGGTTAATTACACTTCCAAGAGTACTGTTATTCAGTGACGTTGCAAATGCCACGTTAACAACTTATGTGTTTTCGTGACATACATGTATATGCACCTGCTAGTTTATATATGTGTTAACGACCCAACTGCCTCGTAGATATCTCATACCATTATTTTTAATAATGGAAAAGGATGCGTCTCTATGGCAACGCAATGCCCTTGGATCACGTCCCCTTTCAGTGATGATATAATTCAGGCACAAAATGATACATGTTGTCTCGCACAACTATAGGGTTGTTGTGCCTCGGTGTGATGACAGGAGATGTCACATTGTGTTCGGTAACAATGTTTACATATATTTTGATAGCGAAACAATAGTCATCGAGACGGGCAACTTGACCCGTTTTACAACTCCTGTCAACAGCTATGCAGCTGACATTCCCCTCGTCATATTCATGTCTACAAGCCTTACTGTCAATATCACAACACGCAACCAGCAACTCTAAATATTAGCATCTCTCTGTCAGATTAATCCCCAGACAATATTATCTGCTTCCGAGTCTGTCACCGACTAAACAAACCTTAAAAAGATCGTCTTCAGAATTTGATTACAAGACGATTTCGTTTCAGATAATGCCATAGAGTCTCATGTGAAGTATTTGCCGTTATCCCGTCGTTCAAGGATAAGCTCTCAAAACGTGATGCGTGTTTGATATTTAATTGCATTTCTCAATTATACAATTCAAATTATGTTTGAAGACAGAGAGTTAGATCATGAATGCCATTCATATTTGGAGAGCTTTGTTCCTAGTTTGTTTTTATATTCTACAAAGTTGCTAATTGTGTGTAATTTAATACAGTAATGGTTTTATTGACAACGACTAAAATAAAATTCTTGCGCAGAAATTCAACACCCCAAGACATGATTATTATTCTGTTACATTTGCACTCTATTTTCGTTCTCTGCTCCTTGAGGTGTGTACCCAAACTGTCTGTTTTTATGTGTTCGGCGGCGGGGTAGCCCAGTGGTTACAGCGATAGCTCGTCATACCGGATTCGAGTCTCCACATGGGTACAATGTGTGAAGCCCATTCTGGCGTTTCCCGCCCTGATGTTGCTAGAATATTGCTAAAAGTGACGTAAGACTAAACTCACTCACTCACTCACTCACTCACTCACTCTCACTCACTCACTCACTCACTCACTCACTACCTCTATATGTGTTCTTGTTATTTCAAAGGTTGTTATGGAAACCCGTTACAACGAACAGAAATACTTTCTTTAGAGCTGAAAAAGTAGGTCCGGGTTAGACCTGGTCTTCAGCAACCCTCACTTCTCTTTTCCCATGAAGATCCCTGTCATCGTTTGTTTTCTCCTTGCCCTCACCGACCCTTGAAGACCCGGGATAAAACTGATCTTCAGGAAACCATGGTTACAAGAGTGGACTTTGGAACTACACTGACTTGCTTGATATATGCCATCCTATTCCATTGCGTTGATCGATGCTCATGCTGTCAGTCACCGGATTGTCAGGACCGGACCGGATTGTGTACTGCACTCCGTCATATAGCGGAGTGTCGGGATAATATCCAAAATACATATGAACTCGAATCTCGAAATAGGATTATGTGTATACAGGTTCTTGTATGTAACAATTATCAGTCCCAGATTAAACAAATAAGTAAACAAACAGACACATTTTTTTTTAAAGTACAATATGATGTTGTTGTTGCCAGTGTGTCGGTTATTTATCATAGTAAACAGTATATAAACACTGATATTGTTGCGGTAACAATAAGGCTGCCATGTGATCCGATCTGTGTCTCTTCATTAAGAATACATCCACGACTGAATATCCCCAGTGTGTCAGTGCTTTGCTATTGTGGCATTCGTATCTGTCTTCTCTCGGGTTTCATTTTGACGTATGTCGTTATGTTTGGTAGTGTAGGAAGACAGCAGACATTATATTTGCCGTTATAACACCCTTCAACCATCGAAAGGATAGCCCGTTATCCGTTAGTGTAAGATTTGCGGACAGGTAGTATCATTGAATGGGAGCATCATGTTTGAGTGAGTTACCTGTCTGGAGACGTTAGCGACAATCTGGGTCTACCCTTAACACGTTATGGCTTAGATAGAAAAAAATCCAAAAGTGAATAAATGTGTGGAACCTCTAGATGATATGAGGGGGGTGAGGTACCTAGTGGTTAAAGCATTCTCTCATCACTTCGAACACCGGGGTTCGATTCTCCACGTGGGTGTAATGTGTGAAATTAATGTTACAATTTAAAGCCCATTTCTGGTGCCACCGCTTTGGTATTGAGGAAACACCCTTAAAACCACTCACTCACTCTAGAGGATCTGAATGAATTAGTTAAGCTTTCTGTACGGAACTGTCTAAAATAAACAAGGCCTGTAAGTTGGTCTGCGGTAAACCTAACGCCATGTTTGAATGAACATCATGAAAACCGGTATGTTGCTAACTAACCGAGGATAATAACCATGGCAATCAGTAGCAGATCCTGACACCACTATCGGACGTAACTCTTCACAACGAATCATACAACCTCAGGTTAGAGGAACTGTGTTTGAGAACGATAGCGTTGTTTAGCTGTAGATCCGTGAAGATCGGGTTTTTCAGTAACACATGCTTGTCGTAAGAGGCGATTGATGGGATCCGGTGGTATACTTTTAATCACTGGATTGTCTGCTCCTGTCTCGATTGCTGAGTGCGGCATTAAACTGCAATCAATCACTCAAAGTCTGGATCTGTAGGTTTTGTGGAACTGCTGGTATATACAGTGTATGTGTGTTATAGAGGTGAGGAGCTAGGGTACACAAAGTACAACTCCACTGGGAGATAACCCGGGCAATGTTCAGGTCACGCTGACCGTAGGACAAATTAATGTCACTGTGACAATATGACATAAATCGGTGACTTCATTAAAAATCTACGTGACCGAATATTGAGCAATTTGTAGATCGACGTAATGTTGAAGCCGCTTTCCTTCGTTGATACTCGTCATCATAATACAAGCATTGGTTTACTGGGTCCTTTTCAAACCATAATCCCCAGAGCGTTGAATCCAAGGTTCAACCGAATACATCATTGCTCCCATGCACCTGCTGTGCTGTCATCTGTTAAACGATGGGGTGCTACACACTATCACAGGTCGAAGTGTCCTTACTCTTCAATACATAGCATAGGGTTAACGTGGATTCCCAGTGTCTGATATATGTATTGTATGTGTGATTAAACAGTGTTCTGTTTGCATAAGAATCTATACATGCACTTTGGGCTTGGACTCCAGACTCGCCGAATAGTCAGAGTTGCTTAAAAATAATATTCACTCAAGCCACTGAGAATAGAAAGAACTGCCCGTAAACAGACCTAAAACATGAATAGTGAATTTCTATGTATATACAAAGTTATAACGTGACCAGAGCGAAACAAATGTCGACTTGGAAAGAATACAGACAAATATTTATTTTTAAAATGGCAATAGACTCCTTAAAAGGAATTTCAACGTATTTTTATTAAAATCTCCACGTCCGTGGACAATCCAGTCTATGCGTGAATATATCTAATAGTCTTATTTACAGCAGATATATGTTTATGTCTCAAACGATCCGTGAAGATTCGGGTTAGAACCGGTCTTCAGTAAACTGTGCTCTGATTAAGAGGCGACGGCGACTATCGGAATCAGATCGGCACATGTCATCGTATCCCAGCTAAGTAGACAGATACTCATGCTGTTGATCAGTGGATTGTTTGTTCCAGACTCGATTATTTGAAGACCTACGCCATATAGCTGCAATGTTTCTGAGTGCAGGGTAAAACTAAACTCACTCACTTACTTAAATAGCTGAATGAAAACCCCGAAAAAGATATCATATTCAGACCATTTCCTACTCATAAATAATTCAGCCATGACTATAGACTACTTATTTAATGATAAACACAAAAAGTACACAGCAATGAAGCGACATCGTGCAGTACTGCACCCAATCACCGCCAGTACCGTTATTAGCCAATCAGGAAACAGGACTCCTCTGGTAGGCGTGGCCTCAGTTTTTTCAGTTAATGGTAACATAAACGCAAACATATTGCTCGTTTAGCTAATCAAATGCCTCGGAATCAATTTTAGTTATTTATTTGAGTTTGTGAACAAACAGTTCTCAGATACAAGTCTAATATCATATATTCTGAGGTGTTTCATCTGTTTCAGGACGCATCAACTTGGACGGCAAGGAGCCTACAGGCATTACTCGTCCTTTTACACAAAAGTCAACTTGACATCACCGGAGCTGAAAAGTAAGTTAATCTATTCTGACTATATCAGTGCGTCTAGGCAGACAATGTAGGTATTATTCAAGTCGCCCGTCCTTCACGTGTACAGACACAGCAGACATAATGATTCCCCCCTAAAAGAAAAAAAAACAAACATCGAAAACATGTGAATTATCTATTCAATCGATTTCTGCAATGCCGGCACGACAAGATGAAATAGGAGGATATGAACGATGGTTGGGCGGTCTGTGGGTCATTTGGTGTCACACCAGACATAACTCCGAGCCTGTGCCGTCTCCGGTGAAAAGTCTTCGTCGTAGGTTAATCTTGCCTAAAAGCTGTAACGCTACTAAGACAATATTTACAGAACAACATCGAGAGTGATCGGTGAGGACTTGTATCTCTATAGTTTAACACTACAGTCGGCACTATTCCAGATAAATGAGTGAGATAATAGCAATATCACTCGGGGGACACCAGAAAATGGTTTAACGTATTGTACCCATGTGGGGACAGAACCCGGTCTTCGGCGTGACGAGGGAACACTTTAACCACTGGGCTAAATGAATCGCGCCCAGACAAACCTATGATTGATATACTGACCAGCGATAAACGCATTACGTTTAAACGCAGATAGCCTGGGTTGATATGGACCAGCTCGATTCCTCACGTGTCATTTACCTATGTATTGAGTTTGCGTTTGAACCTAACTGTAATTGAGATTTTCCGACCTCGATGTAAATTATAGTTACCACCAAATCCAGTGGTGAAGAAAAGAGATAGAACGATAACACGTTGCCTAATCTCTGCAGAGTTCCGGGTTTGATTCCTCATACTGGGTCACTTTGAAATACTCACTTTACGTTAACAAACTTTCACGCTGGCACACGAAGCCCAAACTTAACACGTTGGATCCGTGTTATGAAACAACGCAGAACGTAGGGTTCCGAACGTACATTAAAACACAAGGGCACCCAAATACACTAGCATGTTAGAGCCTTAACTTTATATTCAAAAGTACAAATGCTCCTTAAAATCATTTTATAACGTCCTTGGAAGTGAGTGAATATGTAAATACGTCACTTTAGTCTAGGGATACCGCAGTGAAAGATTCCAGGAATAGGTGATATACAACTTAACTTCATACGCTGTTCAAACCAGGTTCAAACCACGAGGCCACCGTACTGTCCATTTAAAGATAGTGATGGTAAAGAAGACAATAATGCGGATACATATATTTCTTTGTTTCTTGGATATAACGAAGGGTGACCGAACCGAACTACGAAGAACCCACACCTTTAACAGTCTGCATGTAGTAGGGCCAATATTTCCAAGGCGTTTGAACCCGTTATGAAACGGGCAACATGTCCTATGAGGCTATCTGGAACCACTGATAAGTCGACGGTTCAGCATGAACGGACAGAACAGGTAAAGGATCTCCAACAGCTGTCTGTGTGGACATCCTTTCAGTGGTGAAGATCGCACTTCATTACCTTCTCTAGATCAACAGTGCAGTTTGAAAGGGCAGGAAAAGGCGTCGAGGATCATCCAAGATCGGATGGTTAGTAGGTACAGTAAAAGGTCAATAGTACCTACGATCCGGGATGACTGACCTTCCAACACACGTCAGGGGGTCAGAGGACCGCATTTCTCTGGAAGGAGCTGAAGAATAAACTGGACGTAGTGAAAGTCCAACACGCTATGTCCCTAGGCTTCTGGCTTCTGGCTCCTGATCTCAAACATATGGTTCACATTGCTTGTGAGGCTTTACATCGTTTTGATGCAATTTCGCCTGCAGATTGTACCGAGAGATCTGATACCATGGATGAGACAAGGGTTTGCGGTCATCCATAAAATGAACAGTTGAAGCGGTTGAAATATCTGACAACCCCTTATCCTCCTCTTCCTCCTCCTTCCCCTGCTCCTCCTCCTCCCTCCCCTGTTCCACCTTCTCCTCCTGCTCCCGGTCCTCCTTCTCCTGCCCTCCTCCTGCTCCTCCTCCACTCCTCCTCCTTCTCCTCCTTCTCTCCTCCTCCTTCGCCTGCTCCACCTACTCCGGCTTCTCCTCCAGCTTCTCTTCCTCTTGCTCCTCCTCCTGCTCCTGCTCTTCTCCTCCTCCTGCTCCTCCACATTCTCCTCCTCCTCCTTTATTCCTGTTCCTCCTCCTGCTCTTCCTCCTCCAACTTCTCCTCCTGCTCCTCCTCCTCCTCCTGGTCCTCCTCCACCTCCTCCTCCTTCTGCTCCTCCTGGTCCTCCTGGTCCTCCTCCTCGTCCACCTCCTCCTCCATCTTCTCCTTCTCCTCACCTCCTCCTCCTCCACCTGCTCCTCCTCCTCCTCCACTGCTCCTCCACCTTCTCCTCCTCCTGGTCCTCCTCCTCCACCTGCTCCTCCTCCTCCACCTCCTTCTCCTCCTCCACCTTCTCCTCCTCCTCCTTCTGCTCCTGCTCCTCCTCCTCCTCCACCTCCTTCTACTCCTCCTCCTTCTGTTCCTCCTCCTCCTCCACCTGCTCCTCCTCCTCCACCTCCTCCTCCTCCTTCTGCTCCTCCTCCTCCTCCTCCACCTGCTCCTCCTTCTGCTCCTCCTCCTCCTCCTTCTGCTCCTCCTCCTCCTCCTCCACCTGCTCCTCCTCCTCCTTCTGCTCCTCCTCCTCCTTCTGCTCCTCCTCCTCCTCCTCCTCCTCCTCCCCCTGCTCCTCCTCCTCCTTCTGCTCCTCCTCCTCCTGGTCCTCCTCCTCCTCCACCTCCTCCTCCTTCTGCTCCTCCTCCTCCTGGTCTCCTCCTCCTTCTGCTCCTCCTCCTCCACCTCCTTCTGCTCCTGCTCCTCCTGCTCTTCCTACTGCTCCTCCTCCTCATTATCATCATCATCGTTATCATCATCATTATCATCATCAGATGAAAGCAGTGTCTGTTCCTTCTGCTTGCCAGGAGATTGGTTTGGTTTTCTGGGATTCCAAGGAAATATTGTTGGTAGACCAAAAGACCATTAATGACAAATATTATAATAATATTATCTAAAAGCTCCTAACGGCAAACTTCACCATGTCGGGATGTGTCTTCCTGTAATGAGACAATGCACCAGTGCTCTACTCTGTCGGCCCTACTACAATGAAGGCTTGTGACCTTGAAGACATTGAAAATCATATGCATTCATAATCTTCGAAACTGGCATATATTCTACCCTGCCTGAACTTGCAGAACGATGTGTCTGACGACCATTATGCAAATGATAATTACGGCATTACGCCCTGAAGGAATTTTACACCAGTTCTGCAGCAGAGATTATACTAATAGAAACAAGTAAGGGAACACATGCAAGTGTACGTGTTCCTTTGTTCTTTTCCAGGTTTCTTCACAAAATATGTATTGTACTTTGGATGGAATTCTCGAAATGAATAAAAGAACACGTGTACTTTCTTGTGTTCACTTATTTGTCTCTATGAGTATATATACAACCATGTCAGGTGCAAAAGCAAATATGCAACAAATATTTCTACAAAGGACGTTTACAGCAAAAGCATTTAGCAACTCCCTCCATCAACGCAGTACATCAGACATTTAGAGCTTTTCAACCCCCACTACATTTAAATTGTCAATATTGTGACTAATACGGGGCTAATCCGTCGTGTCTGAGTCATTCTTAAGATTCCAGCAGTGATAGACAAGGTCTTGTATCACCCACACGATAAACACAAGCCAAAATGCTTTTATGAATTTAAATGTTAAAATCGTGATCCTTTGAAACGTTAATATCGTGGTCTTTGTTGTTCTGTGTCTGACGGAACAAATATTTCTCTCGACTTCAATGAAAAAAGTGCAGACTGATTCAAATCTGACTTCTTTCCGCGCACTGTATAACCTCAGTGTTTCAAATGGTTTGACCTATCATCTTCAGTTAACAGGTGTTTTGTATTTCCACTCTTCAGTCTGGAAACAACTGGACCAATCACCCTCGATTATCCAGTGTTTTGTATTTCCATGTTCCAATTTTAAAGACAACAGGACCGACCACCCTCGATTGTAGTGCTTTATATTGCCATGCTTCAATGTTATGAACAACTGGGCCGATTACCCTCGATTATCCAGCGCTTTGTAGTTCCATGCTCCATTTTAAAGACAACGGGACCGATAACCCTTGATTATCCAGTGCTTTGTATTGCCAGGCTTCAATGTTATAAACAACTGGGCCGATTACACTCGACTATCCAGTGCTTAGTTTATCCAAGTTGCAGTGTTAAAACAACTGGACTGACCATCCTCGATTATCCAGGGTTTTGTATTTCCATGCTTCAATGTTAATATCAACTGGACCGATCATCCTCGATTATCCAGGGTTTTGTATTTTCAAATTTTACGTGTTGAAAACAACTAGTTCACCCTTTTTCTCGCTCCATGATTCAACCTTAAAACCAATTGGATCGTTCACCCTTTATTATCAAGTGTTTTGTATCCTCATGCTTCAGTGTTAAAACAGAAGCCTAGACTCAGTTATGGTCCTATATGAAGGTACTGCTTACAGATTACACATGTCAGAATGACCGTAAGAATATTCCAACCTACTGATAATTGTAGATGCTTTTCTAATTTTCTACGCAGGAATCTTTGAACTCTTCAGCAATTTTGGATCAGAATGGCTACAAGTCTTGCGAAGGCGAACTCCATGGTCATATGATTTGTCAAGGTCAAGCATTCCCACGGACTTAGATATAGTCTTTATACAGTCTCTTTCTCTGTACAATGTCCTATGCAGTTCAAACATACCTATTTGCCTGTTTTCAAATCGTAAATCATCATAACGTGAATGAATTATCACTATAGGCGATTCAGAACGCGCTAGGCACTTGTTCCCTCAACTGATAACTGACGGTGTGAATTTAAACTACCAAGATTAGTCACAAAATCGCAGGTACTGTGTATTGAACTGTGGTGAGCGACGTTCCAGTAGGGTTTAAATACTTTACAAACAATGCTCTACACCCATTCCCACCCCCACACACCCCTATCCCCCCATCCCTAACGTTGTATTTTATCACCTTTATCGTGCAACTTAGCGGGGGATATCCGTGGCTGGCCCGGTGTGTTTAACTTCAAGATTTGACGTAACCCTAACACCAGCCACCCTCACCCGCCCCCAAGAGAGTCTCTACTGTTAAAATCAGTACTGTTGCAACAAGACTTCAAAACATCACTGACGTTTTGTTAGACTAAAAACTTAGTCTCTCTCTCTCCATATATATATATATACGTTAGGATCTGGCGAACCTGTGGTTGATACAATGAACACCTTTTGACTCAACGACGTGAATCAGCTTGACTGTCGGATTCATGTCTGATGTCTCCAGCTATCGATGCTCATGCTGTTGATCACTGGATTGTCTGGTCGTTTATTTAAAGACATACGCCATATAACTGGAATATTGCTGATTGTTGCGTTAAGCAACAAACCTGAGACGAACAAGCAGCGAGAAAAACGAACGTTTTAATTTCCAGGCTTATCTTCCACCAACAGCCTATCATTTTGTTTTAAATTTTAGATATAGAGAGCATCTCCATTTATGCTTGGGTATTGTTTTTTTAAAAACTATGTTATGAGCGTTGTATTTAATTCTTGAAATGTTGTTGACTGTCTACGGAGAAGGGTATGTAACGTGTACAATTCTATAAGCATCTATTTGAAGTAACATCCAGCTTCAATTTCGCCTTTCTCTTCGGGGAAAATGTCAGCATCTACAAGAAAAACGTTTTTATTTTAAATATCATCCGTCGAAATCCATTTTGCCCTTTTCGTTTACAGTTACATCTCGGTGTTTGATGTGATGTCTTCGTCAAACACGTGGTGTTCCTACAACGTTTGTTGTAACGTTTGTTGTTTCATGTGGCGTGGTGCTCCAAACAGTAGTTATTGGGATAGTTTGTTATCACCATGGTTTACTATAGTCCTGTCGCTGTTTGAAGGGGGCGGTATTGTAGCCGAGTGGTAAAAGCATTCACTTGGGTTCGATTTCCCATATGGGTACAATGAGTGAACTCCATTTCTGGTGTTCCCCGATATTGCTGTAATATTGCCAAAAGCGGCGTAAAACCAAACTCACTCACTCTACACATATTGACTTCTTATGCAGCAAGTGGTCAGGACAGAAAGACGTTCGTGATATCCGCCAGTTCGTTATTTAAGCGTGTTCGTTACAGACGAAGTTTACTGTACTCCTGCAATTAGCATTTTACCGACTTACTCATGGGGTACTCATTTACCTCTATGAAATACTGGCTAAGAAATCACCCCGTTCGAGATCCCGGTCAACCTAAAGCAACAGACAGCCAACGTGACACCTGAGCCAACATGATCCACCAATCAGCCAACATGATACAAAAGTCAGTATGATACACCAGCCAACATGATACACCAGCCAACATGATACACTAAACAACCAACATAATACACCAAACAACCAACATGAAACACCAGTCAACATGACACACCAAACAAGACACAAAACAGCCAACATGACACACCAAACAGCCAACATGATATACCAAACAGGCAGCATGTTACACCAAACAGCCAACATGACACGCCAAACAACACACCAAACAGGTAACATGATACACCAAACAACCAGCATAATACACCATTCAACCAACATGACACACCATACAACCAACATAATACACCAAACAGCCAACTTGACACGCCAAATAATCAGCATGATACACCAATCAGCCAATATGATACACCAAACAGCCAACAGGATACACCATTCAGTGAACATGACACACCAATCAGTAAACATGACGCACCAAACAGGCAGCATGATACACCAATCAGCCAGCATGGCACATCAAACAGACAGCATGACACACCAATCAGCCAGCATGATAAAGCAAACAGGCAGCATAATGCACCAATCAGCCAATATGATACACCAATCAGTGAACATGACAAACCAATCAGTAAATATGACTCACCAAACACGCAGCATGATACACCAATCAGCTAGCATGACAAATTAAACAGGCAACAGGATACACCGAACAGGCAGCATGATACACCAAACACGCAGCATGACACACCAATCAGCCAGCAGCACGATACACCAACCAGCCAGCATGACACATCAAACAGGCAGCATGATACACCGAACAGACAGCATGATAAAGCAAACAGGCAGCATAATACACCAATCAGTCAGCATGACACATCAAACAGGCAGCATGATACACCGAACAGGCAGCATGATACACCAATCAGCCAGCATGATACACCAAACAGGCAGCATGATACACCAATCAGCCAGCATGACACATCAAACAGGCAGCATGATACACCGAACAGGCAGCATGATACACCGAACAGGCAGCATGATACACCAAATAGGCAGCATGACACACCAATCAGCCAGCAGCACGATACACCAATCAGCCAGTATGACACATCAAACAGGCAGCATGATACACCGAACAGGCAGCATGACACATCAAACAGGCAGCATGATACACCAATCAGCCAGCATGACACATCAAACAGGCAGCATGATACACCAAACAGGCAGCATGACACATCAAACAGGCAGCACGATACACCGAACAGGCAGCATGACACATCAAACAGGCAGCATGATACACCGAACAGGCAGCATGACACATCAAACAGGCAGCACGATACACCAATCAGCCAGCATGACACATCAAACAGGCAGCATGATACACCAAACAGGCAGCATGACACATCAAACAGGCAACATGATACACCGAACAGGCAGCATGACACATCGAACAGGCAGCATGACACATCAAACAGGCAGCATGACACATCAAACAGGCAGCATGACACATCAAACAGGCAGCACGATACACCGAACAGGCAGCATGACACATCAAACAGGCAGCATGATACACCGAACAGGCAGCATGACACATCAAACAGGCAGCACGATACACCAATCAGCCAGCATGACACATCAAACAGGCAGCATGATACACCGAACAGGCAGCATGACACATTAAACAGGCAGCACGATACACCAATCAGCCAGCATGACACATCAAACAGGCAGCATGATACACCAAACAGGCAGCATGACACATCAAACAGGCAGCACGATACACCGAACAGGCAGCATGATAAAGCAAACAGGCAGCATAATACACCAATCAGCCAGCATGACACATCAAACAGGCAGCATGACACACCAAACAGGCAGCATGACGCACCAAACAGGCAGCATGATACACCAATCAGCCAACTCTGTATGTTCGATGCATATTCCGGCGTTGGCAACATCTGGAACATTTTTGAAGCGACGTAAAACAATACACTCGATTCCCACTCCCGACACCAGTGACAGCAGCAGCCACGCCAACGTACAACAGTCAATTATCCACCCACAAAACGATCACGCTGGCATAGGTACGGGTGGCAAATCGTTCTTGTACCCTAGATTCGGCGTTCGTTGAATGGAGGAGACTGTTCAAAGGACATTTCGCTAAAGGTTACCATTCTCACTTGCCGAAAGCATAATTTGATGGCGATGGTGGGCAGTCGGCTTCGTGCCCTTGCTTGATTGTTGTTTAACGTTGCACTCCGCTATATTCCAGCTATTATGGCGATGGTCTGTAAATAATCGAATCTGGATCAGGCAATCCTGTGATTAACAGCATGAGCATCGATCTATGCATCGATCTCTTCCACAGTTTAATTCACCTAAGGAATTATAATATATGAGCTAATATCTGTCTCCCCGAGTCAGTCCCCAAACATCGTCTCCAATACCCGTCCTGGTTTTGCGTTTGAGACGACCTACCTGTTTCTTTTCATAATTATAGTGAGACTCCATGGTAGCTACATCCTTAATAGTTTTAGCATGCAAGTTATTATCTTGGACGCCAGCTATCATTTATATTGAAGCCAAGTCTAATTTTTTTTAAAAATCTAAAAAGGTGTCCTTGTATTACAATATCATCACACACTAATTTGTATAAAGTCTTGGTCTGTTCCAAATAAGTCGCTTTGGACTTGGAGAAAATCGGCATTGCTTATTTCTGCACTAACATCACCTAGGTAAAATCTTTGTAGTACGCCTCCTATCTCCTCTCGACGTATTTTAACAGATATTTCACACTTTCACATGTCTTCTACATGAATTGTAGAGATAAATGTGAAAAAATGTGGGGTAAAAGTTTTTGTCCCTATTTCCGGCAGTAATTTAAGATAGTCGTAAACGCCATACAGTAAGATTAACGTACGACTCTCTTAATTATACGAGCTTCGAAAATGTAGGCCCCGTTCCGCAAAGCGACCTTAGCGCTACGAGTGTCGTAACTCTGTGTTGAATATTGCAGTTCAATTAAATATATTCTTGTTATAAACATACATACAAACTGTATTAAATCTGCTTTCAATTAAGACCTGTCTTTTGAGTGCTACATTTTGACAGAAACTTTAAGCGGTACATTGAATTTAGAACCCAAAGTGAAATGACATCTTCAAAAGGACGCTAACTTGAAAAGTTCGGTTATACTGTCGAATTGGGTATAGTTATGAATTGCTTATACGATCTGGGTATCGTACCCGTGCACCCCACGTGGAATATAAATATCAGTGCGCGGAAGTCTGGATACTGCAAACTGGTTCAAACTACTTCCGGTAGCCATGACATGTTATCAAATCACGCCACGCTCATCATCCGTAATCGGTGTTATCCTGCCTGCGTGTTGCTCGTGCACGTGAAAGTCGAGCGACCGTTGGGTATATGCAACCCTGCTGGGAGGTTATCAACAGGTGCATATTCTGAAGCTGTGCATGCGATAGATTAGTCTTCTCAGAAATGATTATGGAATTACGCTGGCCGTGTTAACAACGTATATTGGTCCAGCGTCCCGCGGTAATACTGTTATCATAAAGCGCTAACTTCCCATGCGTTAGTGGAAGTGATTATCAGAACATATGTCTCTTGGATATAATAAATTAGCATCTTGTTCAGATGCCTAGTCAGGGTGCAACTTCACCTGCGAAGACATGTTTTGTAATAATCATATGAAATTATCTCATTATTGTTTGGGGAGCACCTCCGCCCGCCCAACTCCCTCCCTCTCTCTACACACACGCACGCACACACACACATGACCTCACGCTCACGCACGAACGAACGCACTTACGGCCGCTCGCACACACGTACACAAACTCTATGATCCCGCACTGTATGTGGCTATCCGACATCTAGCCAGTGTCACTGTCCCTGAACTACTTTATTTCCCTACACCCTAGCCTTCAATGCAGAGTTAAAGCCCTAAATGAAGCAAGTCTAGGTACCGGAATGTCTGGTTTCAATCGAGCTCCTTTTTAATTTAAATCGGTTTATTTGTTACAGTCAAAACTACATATACTCTGAGACTAATCTTAAGTGTGTCAGGCATCGCAAGAAATGTTAAACATGGACTGATGCAAGAATTACATATTTTCCGTATTATTTACAGGCCGCCGCCAGATAGCTGGAACATTGCTGAGTGCGGCGTAAAACTAAACTCACTCACACACATTTTCAGTTTCCACACACAGCAAACGCAGCACGAAGAAATGAGTGCACACCCATACCCACTGTCGCGGTTGGCGACTAGCGTTAACAACGTCATTCTTACCAATCGATACGTCATTATTACCATATGTGCGTGCATAGTACTATTTTTATATGTCGACAGTACAACAGAATTACATCGGAGACAGAAAACATGACTGTTTTTCCAGCTGTGAAATCCGTGGATACGAACACGAAAGAGTCATACCTAGTCATACAATGGGCTGAACTGTAGTGCCACCTGACCCAGTCTCTAAATGCAAAATTTATCCTGTTTCTCAGGTATGTCTTTACACTGTGGAAGACTTGTTAAGGTAACGAAATAGAATAACTGTCTTTACAGATTGGAGAACGGTCGTTTTATTCTACGTTACTAACATTATAAATACTTAGATTCGTCTGTTATAAATACAAGGGAATATGGTATTGTCAGCAGCTAAGCACGTCTTAAGCAAATTACGAAATCACAGGCGAGTTTATCGAGATAAGTGCGCGCTCCCAGCGGATGTAGAGATTCAAGGGTGGATAACCCTTGACAGTAGCCTTATCACGCTTGCAGTTGCTGCAGTTTGGTGGTTGATAACCTACCCTCGGACACCTCTCCATTAACAACAAGATCGTAGTTAAGGAAAGCGATCAAACCTTCGCTGATATTTATATCCGCTCAAGGATAGTCTTATAAGGGAACACCAGTGTCTGGGAAATATATCAGATATCTACCAGTGACATGTAGCGGTGTTCAGGATTGATGTATGCCAAAGGTCTCCACGCAATTCTCGGTGGTTCTCTGGTTTGTTGTTTGCACTGCCCGACTCCGACGTATTCACAATGGTGTGTTTAATCTCCAGTCACCAGACCAGGTCCTGTGGGTATCAGTACTGTACTGTATACACTGTACCAACCAGGTCAAAGTTATTGCGTAGTCGACGTTACACAGTCAGGCAACAGTCATGTAACGGTTAGACTGTTTGAGTCATGTTACAGTTAGGCTGTTACAGTCTGGTCACAGTGAGACTGTTATAGACAGGTCACAGTTCGGCTGTTACAACTAGGTCACTGTTAGGCAAGTACAATCAGGTCACACCATGGCTGTTACAGACAGATCATAGTGCTGATTTTATAGACAGTTAGGACACATTTAGACTGCTACAGTCAGATCACAGTTAGACGTCTACAGTCAGGTCACAGGCTGTTACAGTGAGGTCACGGTTAGGCCGTTACAGTCAGGCCACAATTACACTGTTACAGTCAGGTCACAATTACACTGTTACAGTCAGGTCACAGATAGGCTGTAACAGTCAGGTCACAATTAGACTGTTACAGACAGTTCACAATTACACTGTTACAGTCAGGTCACAGTCAGGCTGTTACAGTCAGGTCACAGATAGGCTGTAACAGTCAGGTCACAATTAGACTGTTACATTCAGGTCATAATTGGACTGTTATAGTCAGGTCACAGTTAGGCTGTTACAGTCAGATTACACTTAGACTGTTACGGTCAGGACACAGTCAGGCTGTTACAGTCAGGTCACAGATAGGCTGTTACGGTCAGGTCACAATTAGACTGTTACAGTCAGGCCACAATTAGACTGTTACAGTCAGATCACAATTAGACTGTTACAGTCAGGACACAGTCAGGCTGTTACGGTCAGGTCGCAATTAGACTGTTACAGTCAGGTCACAGTTAGGCTGTTACAGTCAAATGACCGATTGTTATGGCCAGGTCACAGTTTGACAATTGCATTCAGGCCACAGTTAAACAGCTACAACTGGGGCAGAGTTGGGTTACAGTTTGGCTATTACACTCATTTTTACAGCTAGGAAAATTTTGGTAACATGATATATAAGTAAACCACAATATGAACTAATATATGTCAATTTTTAAGCCTTCACAAACCTTCACAAAGACATGTACAGAGGTTTAGCATTACTCATAATATGAAAGCGATATCAGCATTTAACATTCCCAATATTGTATCAAAGAAGTACGTGAAGCTGTCACGTTTTCAAATGACCCTTTTTCTTCAAACTCACCTGTTGTAATGAAATATTTGAATATTGTCGTTAATATATTACAGTTTTACATTTTAGCCGTCGACGAACCGAACCCTACCTTACATTTATTATTATTTATTTGAAATTTAAAAAAAATAACCACCTGCTGTGAGTGCCTCCAACAAATTTCCATTTCTGTTTTATACCGTTTCAGATTGAGAACCTGTCGAAACGTGGTAGGAATCATAAAAGTGCAACTTCATTTCTGAACCTGTTTTCATAGAACCCCTTGGGGTGTTGGGTAGGGTTCGGTTTGTTGACTGAAAATGTGAAATTGTAACATGGTTCTAAACCATTTGGAATTATTGCTGATGGTCCGTAAATTACATACTGCCATTACAACCTCCAAACTGCGTTATACAGAACAACGCCAAATACCAACAATGGAAAGAATATTGTACAGTCTCTCCACCGACTCATTTGCAAGACTAAATGATTCGGTTAAACAGTCTAAACCAAATATTTAAACAATTATCTTAACGAAAACTAATGAAAGTAACTGCAAGCGTGTTGTTTATTACAATTCTCAATGTACGTACAGTGTTAAGATTTTAGTTATTTTTTGTCTAGTGCATTCTGTCTTTTTGCCTGGTTCTAGTTCTTGTGTAAGTTCTTGTGTGTTCTGTTTGTATTTGTAATACTGAGGTATTCACAAAAGGAAAGCTTTACTTGTTTACCAAACCAAATTCTAAACCTGGATTTATTGCTGACGATGCGTAATATAGACGCTTTATACGTTTTAATATCCGTAACTTAAGATATTTTCAGTTCAAACTGAAACTTATGGCAAAGCATATAATGCATTGCGATGCCTTATAAATTCTTTTCAAAGTTCATTAGATTTTTAGCAGATTTTAAAAATACTATTTTATTTTTAATGTTTGCTTTTTGCTAATAGCTACAGGAATTAACTTTTGCTTAGTTTGTAGGGGTAGGGGTGGGGGTGGGGGTGGGGGTGGGGGTATGGTTACGTCGGGACCAGGCAATCAAGTGATCAACAGCATGCGCATTGGTCCACCCATCTGGGATACGATGACGTGTGTCAACCAAGTCAGCGAGTCCGATCACCCGATCCTGTTAGTTGACCTCTTGCATGGATTACCGCGGATCTCCATGAGCTGCTTGTCATGGAGCCAGTTTTAAGTTGGGGATATGTTTCTGCTTGCATATTGATACACACAATAATTACATGCATGTAATCATGCTGCATTGTGACATTTGTATGTAGAACATTGTAGGTAATTAATTGTTGGGTTCAGACGCCCAGCGTGGCTCTTATACACAACATGTGTCACCCAAACTGAGCTCCTTCTCAGTTTTGTTGGTGTGTGTTTGGGGGGCAATGGAAAATAATGCATTACTGTAAATTGTGTATTGTATAATTGCGCACGGCGAGTCAGAGGCCTGTATAATGTTGTTATATACCATTACTTAATTAACCATTCGCAATCCAATATGAACTGAAGTCATGGAAGAATATGTTATCAGAGACCATATACCGGTATATGGTCTCTGGTGTTATCAACTTCAGTGAATTGCTGCTTTTACCGAACTTTGATTTGAATTGCTATGTTATGAGGTAGCATCTTTGTCTCTCTCCTCTCTCTCTCCCTCTCTCTGTCTCTGTCTCTCTCCCTGTCTCTGTCTATCTCTCCCACTCTCTCCCTCTCACTCACTCTCACTCTCTCTCGCGCGCGCTTTACTGATTGTGAAAGTACACCTTTCCACAATAGTTATTTTTCCTGTCAAGATGATATATAATCAAAGACTATAAGCATTAGTCTATCATGCAGACATACGCACACGCGCATACTAGCGCACGCACTTTGTCATCCAGACCACTGAGAGCATATTAGCATGGTAAGTCCGAACTTGACAGTGTGATGGGTCAGTCAGTCAGTCAGTCAGTCACATGTAATACTTCCTCCAGTCTGGACGAAGCACCGCCTAGTATGGTGGGCGGTGGTAATTACCCCGTCACTCGGTGCGGTGTCCATGTATCGTGGAGTATCCCATACTGAATGATCTCATCGTATGTTGGAGTTATATCATTTGTAAACACGGTGTAGGCAGCAGTGTTAGTTTCATGATTTGAGTATGTTCATGCTCTTCATTGGATGTGTTCTCGAGGGATCGGTGGGCGAGCCTGTCAGTCCACCGACCTGGGATCGGTGGGAGAGCCTGTCAATCTATCAGCCCACCCATCTGGGATCGGTGGGCGAGCCTATCACTCTATCAGTCCACTGACCTGGGATCGGTGGGCGAGCCTGTCAGTCTATCAGTCCACCCACCTCGGATCGGTGGGAGAGCCTGTCAGTCTGCCAGTCAACCCACCTGGGATCGGTGGGCGAACCTTTCAGTCTATCAGTCCACCCACCTGGGATCGGTGGGCGAGCCTGTCAGTCTATCAGTCCACTGACCTGGGATCGGTGGGCGTGCCTGTCAGTCTGTCAGTCCACCGACCTGGGATAGGTGGGCGAGCCTGTCGGTCTATCAGTCCACCGACCTGAGATTGGTTGGCGAGCCTGTCACTCTGTCAGTCCACCCACCTGGGATCGATGGGAGAGCCTGTCAGTCTGTCAGTCCACCGACCTGGGATAGGTGGGCGAGCCTGTCAGTCTATCAGTCCACCGACCTGAGATTGGTGGGCGAGCCTGTCAGTCTGTCAGTCCACCCACCTGGGATCGGTGGACGAGCCTGTCAGTCCATCAGTCCACCCACCTGAGATTGGTGGGCGAGCCTGTCAATCTGTCAGTCCCTGACCTGGGATTAGTGGGTCAGCGTTCAATGCTTGTGTGACGTGTTTATGCGTGGACTGGTTGTAGGATATGCATACACGTGGATTGTTTGTAGGATGTGTGTACACATGGAGTTGTTGTACGATGTGTATACAAAGCGACTTATTTGAAACAGACCATGGCTTAATGCAAATTAGTGACATTGTATTACAAATGGCACTTTGTACACGCCCATTAAGTAATTAAACTTAGCTTAATTATAAACGATAGCCGTCGTAAAAATAATAATTTTCATGCTGAAACTATTAAGGATGTAGCTAATATGGAGTCTAACCATCACTATAAAAAACAGTTAGGAGGGGTCGTCTCAAAATCAAGTACACGACATGTCCTAACGTATAACAATATTCAGTCCTGTCAATCTTCGGGTTGTCATGCCACCCATATATTGCGAGACATTTAATACGATGCTTTTCTGTGGGTATCGGGTATCATGATCTTTCACATATCGTAACATAAACTTCAAGAAAAAAGACACGTAAGATGTTAATCAGTAGATGGGACACATTCAACACACATGAAAAAGCACAAAATATCTTTGAGATGACCCCTTGCGCTAGAAGGCAGCGCATACATTTCATGGCAGGTGAGGCGACAGTCCTCCGTCATACATGGCTGAGCGACCCATCTATGGTCTGATCTATTCTTTTCAGCTGCTATTTTTTTTTGTCCCGATTTACGAATGAACATGCTTTTTCTGGATAGCCTCTTATGCGTCCTAGTTTTGCCAAACTGAGTTATTTCGACATATCCTATTTGCAGGTGTTTAAGGGATGCAGAGTAACAGTCTAAAAACAGATCTTTTCTCTCTTTCCGACACTAAGTTTAGTATGTGTATGCACGTTGTAAGGTGTGGATGCACGTCATTTGGTTGTAGCATGCATACATACTCGTGGGTTGGTTGTAGAATGCGTGGATTGGTTGTAGGATGTGTATACACATGGATCGGTTGTAGGATGTGATAAACGTGGATTGGTTGTAGGATGTGTATACACATGGATCGGTTGTAGGATGTGATAAACGTGGATTGATTGTACGGTGTGTATACCCATGGATTGGTTGTAGGATGTGATAAACGTGGATTGATTGTAAGGTGTGTATACGCATGGATTGGTTGTAGGATGTGATAAACGTGGATTGGTTGTAAGGTGTGTATACACATGGATTGGTTGTAGGATGTGTATACATATAGAGTGGTTGTAATATAACTGGTAATCAGTCCACCGCCACCCTAATCGTATTCCACGGGGCAGTAATCTGCATAACAGCTGCAGTCGATCACGTTCACAAAAAAAGAAAAAACGCCACCTTTGCTGTCTTATTGGTCTTGAAGGATAAATGACTAAAGCGTTCGCTCGTCACGCCAAAGACCCGGGTTCGATTCACCACATGGGTGCAATAAGCCAAGGCCATTTCTAGTGTCCCCTCTTTGATATTGCTGGGATATTGCTACAAGCGGCGTAAAATCCTACTCACTCACAAACAATAACACCACCTTGGCTGCTGCCTTGATTTGCACAGTCATCATAGTGCACATGCCATGTTGCCCATATCATGTAGAGAACGTGTTTTGTCACGTTTTCACTAAAGGAGAATGTCAGTTGCTATTACGTTTAAAATCAGTGGTAGAATGGAATACGTTAAGTTCACGGTATTGTTACCGCTTGTGCGTTTCTTTTTATGTGAAGTATATAAGTTGCGTAGAGTGGTAGTCAGACATGCATGGTTTCTATACGACATTCGTGTGACAATGTCAGCCATACTCAGACATTCCCCTAGATACTCCCGCCCACACACGGTGAGTCAGACGTCCAGACAGTCTCAGTGACACGCGTGTAGCTGCAACACGTGCACACGCACGTGCATTTGTATACCTTATCACGATACACTTAACATGAAGTCGAAAACTATTAAGACTGCATGCTAAATAAACAGGGCGTCATCACGTCTGCTCGAGACCTTTAGTTGAACTGGCGAACCTTTTCATTCACTTGTGGTTCAGGCAAATGAATCTTTTAATTGATGATGTCAAAACATGCACAACAATGGTGAAAGTGGGCAACGCGAAACGAAACATGTTTAACGCGATGTTGTTCCGTTTAACTTTATTCAGCTGTCTGCAACGGTTCTGTATCAAAATGCTCCAGTTTACGACTTATTCCGTCGAGGCAAGATTCTGAATCATACAGTTAATATAGGGAGCAATAACATTAGATAAATTCCCAGTGAAAAAAACTCTCCTATTTACGAAGTGATCGTGTGGAGAAGACCTAAACGAAAAAGATGGGGTGGGGATATTTCCACGTAACAGTTTGCCGGCGCGCGCGTGCTTTCTGAGCCGTGACGCCATCCGCAACTGAAGCATGAAATGTCTGGTTGCGGAATAATACGACATACTGACGTGAGGCGTATGCACAGTTTGCCGGTAAACTCGGTCCGTGTTACCCTAGGCCCTTTCCTCGCCGCAGTCGAGTCGTCAAAAGCAACAGACAGCACGAACTACGGTTAACCGTTCGGGGCACAAATCGTGCAAAACACTGACGCGCTGCTGGGCGTTAATCTTGAACTGTCTTCCTGTTATGGCTTTGATTTTTAGAGAAATGTCGGTCAACAGTTTCTGAGGGATATATCTTATACGCCATATGCTTTGAAGTAATGATTTGGCTTTATGTGGCGGAAAGATATCGAGTTGAACGATAAGCAAGGTGCGTGGACATGTAGTTTCGTTATCATTAGTTATATATTCATTTACAAATTCACAATATAAATGTTTGGACCATTTTACGATAGAGTGGGTTTTGTTTGACTACTAGTTAGAATGACATATTTGTTATGCACTTGCATGTTTTTGTATTTTATTGGGCTTCACACATTGTATTCATGTGGGAATTCGAACCCGGATCTTCGGCGTGACGCCAGTCTTTGGATATTTGGAGGTGGAAGCAAAGTTTTCACGCAAATACAATGTTTAATCAGATATCGATTGTATCATAGACATTAAACATGACTGACGTTTCGTATAGATATCTCCAGAAGATGCATGGAAAGTTGCATGGATGGATGCATATAAAAACCATATGCCTTTGACCAGGTTACGCTTTCAACCGTACTTCGATCGGTAGCTTGTCGTAAGAGGCGACTAACGATGTGTCATCATATCTCGATTGCGTAGAGACCCGTGAAGGTCATGGGTAGAATCGGCCTTCAGCAACCCACGCTTGCCATAAAAGGCGACTATGCTTGTCGTACGAGGCAACTAACGGGATCGGGTGGTCAGGTTCGCTGACTTGGTTGACACATGTCATCGGTTACCAATTGCGCAGATCAATGCAACCTTTATTAAATACGTTTATATGCACACGTACACTTCGGGTATGGGCAGCTCGACTGAGGTGCGTTTTACCCAGAGAGTTTCTAGTACTCAGGGTTAGAAGATCCGGGTAAGAAATGATTTTCACTAACTCATGCGTGTCGTAAGAGGCGACAGACGGGATCGGACGGTGACTTGATCGACACATGTAATCTTTTCACAATTGCGCAGATCAATGCTCAGTGTCATTTATATCGAATGGTGATGATGTTGATCTACCCATGTTGGGTATATGTATATCCCTGTGTTGTGTATACGTTTATATCGCATGCTGATTATATCCATATACCCATGTTGGGCATATTTATATCTTTGTGTTGAGTAAACTAACAATGTTGAGTATATGTATGTCCCAGCAATGAGTTTGATATAGCCGTGTGGTATACAGTTATGAGTGAGTGAGTCTAGTTTTTACTCCGCTTTTACCCGTGTGAGGAATTGAATACGGGCTTCGGCGTGACAATCGAAGCTTTAACCACTATGCTATAAGCCACTGTATACAGTTGTGAACTTGCTGAGAATACATGCATTTCCATCCTCATATTGAATATGCTGCTATTTCATATGGTGAGTATACTGATATACTCAAGTTGTGGTAGACGTGAGATGTCAGACTCGAGACGGAGCATGCTTGGGCTTGTGTGTGTATGAGGTAATTCACTAGTATGCATGTTTTTAGTGTGTGTGTGTGTGTGTGTGTGTGTGTGTGAGTGAGTGAGTGAGTTGTTAATTTAGTTAAATGATAACAACCCGTGGCAACCTGCCTCACATACGTACGTATAAATCTATAAAACCATGTCCATGAATGTGTATAATACATATGATACCGTTAGAAAACTGTTTACAGGTCGCATCTCAAAGCAGATACTGGAAAAATATTCCATATATCCATACCACCATCAGGATCACAATGAAACAACATTCCGCTACGCACTAGGTAAAGCTATATGTTCATGGTTGCTTTAGTGTGGATATCAAACAAGTGCACAGCCTTTGTAACCGACAACAATACATCTGAATATGCATGGACAGATTTACATTTACAAATACCAGTAAACAAATTATTCCGTACTTGACAGTACACCATCAGCTTCCGGTGGGATATGTCATTTCAGAATATCGGGGCGTTTTCTGTACACCGCAGCGCTCGTAACCTCGACAGAGCCTTTACACCTACATTAAAGTTTCATCAGCAAATGTCTGTATGCGATGCTAAGTCCGTTACAGAAGAGGTGCTTACTCCGCTTAATCGATGTGCAAAGCTGAAGACAAGTCAAGTGACATTTTGATCGGTCTAGGAACACTGCGACATTGTACAGGCGTCTACATGCAATGTCTTCATTATTTCGGCATGCAATATTGCCATATTCTTCATAATCGATTCCTCTCTCGCTGACGGAAGGCTTCGGATAATAATCTCGTAACCTCAGACCTCGTCTACGTTTACAGTGTAATCGAAATACATACCTTTCACGATCAGTGGACGAAAAAACATTGTGTATATTTGGGTCAAATTCGCTGAAAATCGAGATGAATTAATAGGATTGTTTAGTGTGGTTATGAACATCTCCGATTTAGCTGTAGCGGTACATGTGGGAGGCGGAGTGTAAACTATTAGTCTGTCTGTCGGCGGAATGTAGGTAAGGATGGTGGAAGACATGACGGAGTCAGCTTATGGCAACTGTCGGTGTGACTAAGATTGCCGTGTCTGTGAAACTTGACACAATGCTTCCGTCGAGACGTCGGGAAACGCTCTCGTTTAACCTTTAGCTTAGTGAAAAAGTTGAACACGTCCAAAACACTGCAGTATGATAAAAAGTCGAAATGTGTTTCAATTTGCAGGGCGCTCTGCTTGTCGTCATGGCCCGTAGAGTGACTTTCATACAAATTTCAGATGAAAGGTTGTTTCGCCGGCCATTAATATTTCATGGTTGTATATTAATTTCATAACCTGTTGTTCCATTTACATTCTTACACAGCGCTGAAAATAATTGAATTGAGACAGGCGGACGCAAACGCCTATGAATCAATATACTACACGATGAAAATATTTGACTTCAAAGATACTTATTTGTACATATTTATCAGACTGACAAACAAAACGGACAGGTCCATACTTGCATTTATTAAGCTATAACAATGTTTATCTTCGCGGTGGTTAAAAATCGGTAATTCCCCGATTTTCAAGCCCGTGGGAGACATTGGAACTGCAGACCGACCGACGTTAATTTGGAAGCCAGTCGCCGACTTAAAAGCTACAGGGCAGTGTACGACAAACAGACGAGCACATCATTGCATTTATTGATTAGATACTGACACTGTGTCATTCGAATGCCGAGTTTTATCTGTTCGCCTCCTTTATCAAATGCGAATTTTGCCTGAACCGTCTATCCATAGGCGGCGAACTTCAACATGTGACCGGCGAGGTTGATAGATGCGCAGACAAGTTTGTGCGCACTTTACACTGGAGTAATGGCGGATGCGAGTGGAGTGCACTAGGTTGTTATTTCTGCATGTATGAGCACCAAACACCATTTAGAGAATTTATGCATCATACGTCCATGTAGGGAGACCGTGTGTGCGCCGCGTCATGGTACTTTCTTGTGGACACTTGGGTAAGTTATTGCTAATTATGTTGTTAAAAAATGAATCGAGGTTTTTTTTGCATTCTACTTCCGGCCTGAAAATCAACTTCCTCCGAATTCAACGACTAATGTTATTTTCTATGCTTTTCTCTGTTTCAGTTCTGTTGACGCATCACATCTCAGTCGTGAATGGTAAGTACGCTTCTTATATTTTGTCTCTTGTCTCCAAATGTGTTTGAACACATGACGTAACATTACCACCCGTGCGACATGCAATAGAACCTATTACGTACTCCTCTCGGCGCATAGTTAGCGGTTAGCTATATTAAGCGCACTTACGTAATGCTCCCTCAAGAGGAGGAACAGAACCAGTCGCTGGATATGTGCGCTCGATAATTCAACGACAGAATTAGCTGTCCGTTTGATTAGATTAAACAGCTTTTAGTCAGTGAGTCCGAGCGTATATTAAGCTATCTGGACTTTTTTTGTTGTTGAAAATGACGCAGGAAGCTTGTGGCCTGTCAAGGTTTAGGGATTTTGCGGCAAGTGTGCATGTGTTATGACTAGGCAGATAAGGCCTTACATGTGAGATTGTTTTGGGCTGTATCATGCGAGGTGATATCTTCAGACAAGACTGTGAACCAGTGCCCTCGCTTGACCTCCCAGCCTTGAGACCTGTCACACTGACAGTCTCTCAACATATGTGGCATGACCTTGTTTGGGAGATTAAAGCTAAACGTTTAAGTACCTGAATACCTCACTATTAGGTACTGTCTGTGGACATCCTCATTATAACATCCTGAATATCTGCTATGCTTCTCTAATAATTTTATTTCACATGTATGTCATAGGAGAAATAGTTTTTTGAATTTTGCAGTATTATTCTGGGGATCTGGTTGATTAGATAACCTTGTCTGTTCTTCAAAAGCCTTATAAAGGGATCTTCAGTGCATTAATTAGCATAGTGTGGAGGGCAACAGCTACAACATTACACCCTTGCAGAATGTCCTCTTTTGAAAATGACTTCCAATATTTATCATGTTTAGGATGTAGAAAAATAGCAAGGTTTTGGACAGGTCTGTTTCTGCTTTGTCGATACAGGTTATGCAATCTCTTGAAATATTTCTGTTGCTCATTCATGTGTTCAAATTTGAGATGATGGATATTAAATTGGAAACTATGACTGTTGACATAACCTGGGTGTTGACTATGAATCGTATGATCATGTTATATTTCACTTACAGCACAGTTTATTCAAGTAAATATCACAGTTTAGCGTGAGATATGGCAATGGGAAAACTGCCTTTGGTGTTACTGTTCACAGTTTGAAAAATGTACAGATGTGTTCCAAATTTATAACAATACATTTAAATTTAACAGCAATACATTCAAATTTATAGCAATACATTATTAGCTACTTTGTATTTATTGTTTCATGGCACCTCTGATGCCCATTGAGTCATTTAATGGTTTTATAAGAAAGTTCATATGAAACAACTCTGTCTTGTGGTTTAATCAACATTTTGAAAGGATCTCTTTGATGTGTGTGACTTGATGAATGTGATGTATAAGTTATACATAATATTTTGGGGATGTAGATTCAAGTATGGCATTAGGCTTAAAAAGGTATCTACATCCACAAGTTTTCAAGTTCTTATGATGGAGTTAAAACTTTCTACCATGCTCTGTGAAGGAGTTAAAACCTTGTATCAGGTTCTTATGAATAAGTTAAAACTTTGTATCAGGCTCTTATGAATAAGTTAAAACCTTGTAGCAAGCTCTTATGAATAAGTTAAAACTTTGTATCAGGTTCTTATGAATAAGTTAAAACCTTGCAACAGGCTTTAATGGTGTAGTAAAACCTTGCAACAGGCTTTAATGGTGTAGTAAAAGTAAAACCTTGCAACAGGCTTTAATGGTGTAGTAAAACCTTGGTATCAGGCTCTTATGATGAAGTTTCAGGAAATTAAATGAAATGCAAACCTTTTAAAATGAAGTCGGACTTCTGTTTGTTAAAAAATGCATCTGGTTGTCTGTGTACCAGGACTAAACATTTGGTGATCATAGTATACTTGTAACTATCTCCAAAGGGGCATCTCTTATTTTTGTGGCAACTGTACAGCATTTAAAATATATGAATGGTAAGTGTTAATTTAAAAAGGACATCCCAAGTCAAGAAAACTCTCATGTGTCCATAGACCAAGAAGCTTGGATATTTGAAAAAAATATTTTCTTACCGGCTTTGATCCATAAGATGTCCTAGTTCTCATATGACTCAACAATGTAACTATATGTGATGTGAATTCCCACGGCAGCTCTGAGTATAATAGCTGCTTTTGTGTGTAATTATATGGTTCGTTACATAGTTTTAATTCCGATGTACTTAGAAATTTGCCTGGCTTACTTGCTGCTGTGACAGTTGCTTTGTGTACATTGGGGATAGCCAGGTGGTTAAGGTGCTTGCTCATCATAGGTACCTGGGTTCAGATCCCATGAGTTCAGTGTTTAAAGCCCATTGTTTATGGCCTTTGCATAATAACCTGTGAGACTGAGAGTCTGGGTTACTATTGGTCTTCAGCAACCCATGCTAGTTGTAAGAGGCAACTCACATGATCAGGGCCTCATTTCACAAAGCTCTCGTAAGGCTAAGGTCTCGTAACTTTTCTCGTAGCATCTGTACCTGGCATACTGTAACATAGGAGGTGCAAAGGCTACGGGAAAAGTTACGAGACCTTAGCCTTACGAGAGTTTTGTGAAACGGGGCCCAGGTGGTTAGACTGCCTTAATTTGTTGATACTTCATCATATCCCAGTTATGTAGATTGATGCTCATACTGTTGGTCCAGACTCGATTGGTGTGAGTGCAACATTGGACAACTATGATGCCCACTATTGATGCCCATGATGTCAATCAGTGGATTATCTGGTCCAAACTTAATTTTTACAGACAATGGTATCATACCTTTTAACAGTTGTGTAGTGTGGCAAGAAATAGACTCTAATCGGGAAACAAACTATAGTGTGTATATATTTTCGGTCTAAATGAAATTTATAGCTGTTAAATTACAGTGTTAAGTGGCTGGAGTTATGTGTGTTTTTTGTTTTTTTGTTCTCATGATATTGTAATATATTCCCAAAACATTGGGATTAAAGTAGTCTTGTAGAGCGAGGATTTGAAACATATAGTATGACATTAGAAAATGTCACATTCTCATTAGGTATTCATGGTATATACAACTCTGAATTTAAACATTGAATAAAGATAATGTCACCAAAGGTTTCATGTGTGTCTGATGTGCTTGAATTTAAATAATGGATGCAGAAAAAAATATATATTGTGTCCTAAAGAATACTCAGTAATTTTTTTTTGGGGGGGGGTAGCATAGTGGTTAAGGCGTTCGCTCGTCGTACTGAAGACCCGGGTTCGATTCCCCACATGGGTACAATGTGTGAAACCCATTTTATGATGTCCCCCTCCGTGATATTGCTGGAATATTGCTAAAAGCGGCGTAAAACTTAACTCACTCACTCACTCACTCAATAATGTTCATTAATAAACTGTTAATAAACTAAGGATTGAAATTTATTAAAAGGTTGGGTTTCTTAACATTTTAGAGACTTGAATGGCCAGTTATGCTACAGTATTGTGGTACTATTTTTGTTCAACACAGTTGATGTGTATATAGACCCTGAACAAAACAAAGTAGTGATTGATTATATAAATGACCAACGGTATCAGCTGGTCAGGCTCGCTGACTTGGTTGACACATCATCAGTCCCCACATGTGCAGATTGATGCTCCTTTTGTTGATCACTGGATTGTCTGGTCCAGACTCAATTATTTACAGACCGCAGCCATATAGCTGGAATATTGCTGTGTACTAGGTAAAACTAGACTAACTCACTCACACTCACTCTTACACTCAGTGCCCCTGTAATGGTGGTAAAAGCAATGTCATGGCAGCTGAATGAAAGTTGCCTTGAATTATCTCAAATTGCTTGGTGTCAACATGCCGAATGTAGGGATTATACAAGAAAAATATACGTTCTCCATTTAAGTGATTTATTGAAATTTCATTGCACTATTTGTATGGCAAACATGCATAAAAACAAATGCACCCACGGCGGAAACATAGTTGGTGATAGCTGTATGTTCAAGTTAAAATGTCCATGTAGGTTGTGTAACCTGACCTGCAAGCACTCTTGTTGTAAAAGAGACACTATTCATAGCTCTCATTCTAGTTGTGGTGAACACCTACTGCCATTATGATAGTTATCACTAGCCGTTACTTTGGCTGGCTTGAGTTACGTCTACAGACTGCTCAATAGTCACAACATGGCTATGGCTACACATGCAACCTAGCATGATCGCTACGATTGTTTGAGGCTAGTAGGAAAAAAACCTGGAGTTTCACGATCTTGCTTCGTGTCTGATGTGCGCTCCTTTCATAAACTGATATGGTAAGTATTGATTGGCAGCGATTATGAGACATGGCTGTCAACCCTTGTGCAATAGCTGGTGTGAAACTGGGCAATTGCCACTCCTGTCGGGTTCATCTGCATGTAGTGATCACCTCATGTCCTCGTAGATCTCTTCAGGATGAAAGGTTCTGTTTATTTCAGAAAATTCATTTATTTCAGGAATTGTTGCAGTGTCAGTGTTACAATCAGCCCAACTGATTTCTTGATATGTGTTATCTTGCTTCATATATCCATTAATATTTAACATGATTCTCTGCATGCATTGAAATTATGCTCTGGTTTGTTGCCTTAAATCATCAGTATTCATGTTTTCATACCAGTGAAGGTCAGGGTGAGAAGTGATCTTCAGTAACCCTTGCTTGTAAGAGGTGACTGATAGGATCAAGAGGTCGGGCCGCCTGACCTGGTCCACACATGTCATTGGTTCCCAGATGCACATATTGATGCTCAAACTGTTGATCACTGGATTGTCTGGTCCAGACTCCATTGTTTACAGACCACTGCCACATTGGTGGAATGTTGCTATGTGTGGTGTGAAACTAAACTCACAAGAGAAAAATGATTAAGGGTTTTTCATGGTATGTCATTGAAAGAGCTCTTTTAAAAACTTCGATAGGTAAATACATTTCTATTATTTCAATTTTGCTAATCATTTTTGTCTGTAATTTGATCTCAGCAGAGATAATTATGAGAAAATACTGATACTATTTGTGTCTACAGTGCGGAAACTTGTAAGATCTACCAAAATAATGATACTGTTATTATACATTCAGATCAATAAATGTTGAATTTTCTCACAACATCTGTTTCCATGATGTACTTTGTTGACTGTAATCATCTTTGTCATGTCTATCACAACTATATTATGTATGATATTTGAAACCTATGCCCATAGATAGTTGTTGTAGACATTTATTACCCAAGCCAGACCTATTAATGACAAGTTATTGTGTATAGTTCCTGTATTGCTTGTGAGTTACAATGCAATTATGATCCACTGAAATGAAATCCAGTTCTGATCCATTAGAATGAATTTATTGATTTTAGTTTTACCTAGAACCTTTCAAAACTTCTGTCATCCTGAATTGGGCTACATAGTAGATATTTCTGTCACAGTGCTTCAAAGACTGTTGTGACCTCGGTTACCATGACATCAGAATATGACATCACAGAAGTCGCTGTTTTTGAAACCACTTTTTTTATTATTCTTACAGTTATTACTTCTTATATTTGACAAACAGAAAATGTTACACAATCATGAAAATCTGGCTCTGGTGTCCCATTATGTGAAATATATTAACACTTGTTGGAAGTTCTGACTCGTTGGCTTATCTTGAAATTTAATACCATTAAATTAATATGTACATATATTTGTAATAACATGCACTTAGGAGACATTCTGTATTTGAGAATGCCGTTATATTTTTGTTTTGGCTGGTCTGTGTAAAGGTCAGTAGACAGGTTTGTAACATGACTGTTTTTAGTTGTCTGTGTAGATGATATGATTAGAACTCTTGCAAGCTCCAGTATTATGTCTAGCGTCTGATACCACTGTCTGGGGTCAGATACAAATCTCTCTAGGCATGGACATTGAATAATTCATGATTGTGATCAGCTTGCCCCAGATTCAAGCAAGAAATGCATGGCTGCATATTGTTATTAGAAGAGCATGTGTTAAATCAGACGCGGAGTCTAGTACAACTGCCATTCTTTCAAGTAAGCTCTGCTGACAACAGCTGATGTATTAACATTAAAGTGAATCAAAAACTCAAAATTATTTGTTTTAAAATACACTGAAAATTAAAGACATTAAAACGAAATCTGACCCTTGTTAATATTGGTATGTTTGTGAGAAAACAACCTACACTAATCAAAAGAATTTTCAAAAAACCCACCAGGCTAGCTATTTGTGAAACATTCGAAGCCACATAAACTTCTTAAGCCCATGCTTAAGACATTGGCTATGATTAAAATTAAGAATTCTTAGGGCTACCCTGATTCTTATATTACTTCAGTTAATCAGTCATGCCAGTATAGCCATGATGGATTAACTATAATATTATGAAGGAATTATGTTTTCATTATTTTCAGTAGTATATTGTTGAACTGCTTTCATAATTGATCAAGTAACTTGATTCTACAGATGTGTTCGCAGGAAGCAACCCCTGCCATATTTGCTGAACATGACTCGATTACTTCAGCTTGCCCCTCTTACTCTTTGATGTAAATTCATTCAGTGCATGATGCATGCAAACCTCAACGATGATGTCTGAGAGGCACTGTTGGTCCAGAGTATTGGCACATGAGGCACTAAGGGATATATCAAGGTGATTAACACAATCTGGTGGTCAGACTCACTGGCTTGGTTGACATGTGTCATTGTATCCCAGTTGCGTAGATCAGTGCTCATGCTGTCGATCACTGGACTGTCGTTACTGTAGCTGGAATATTGATGTGAGCAGTGTAATACACTCACTCACTCACTCACTCACTCACTCAATCTTATTCAGTTTCAAGTCTTCAGTGAGTGTCAGCAGTAATTACTATTTTGGACTTCAACATCTCCATACTTAGTTTTATTCTCATAAACTTGTAACACCTGACATGTAATTCTCAGATAACTTGATCACGAAGAAAACAGAGGAATAATATTGTACAGAGTACATAAATACAAAGAAATGTTTGAATTGTATGCACCAAATGACACATGAAGCTTATTGCGTTGAGAGCCGTTTTGTTGAATGTTTCACTAATCATAATAACTTCAACTACAATGTTCCTGTTTAATTTACCAAATAAAGGTCTGAAAATACTGAAACCAGGGAATCAAAACTGATTGGAAGCAAATCTCAGTTTGAATAAACAGGTTTTTTTCTAATTGAACCCGAAAAATGAATTGATGGACTGCGAAAGGATGTCATGATTGTCTCATTAGGGGAATATTTAAATTGAAGTTTGACCCCTTTAACTATTTAATTGTGCAACCTTGAGGCATTTTCCTGAGAGCTGTCTTAATTATCCCACCTCGGTGATATCAGTTGATGCTTGTTACTTGTCCATGTGTTCCTTTCTGTATCGTTGCAGCAGGACGGAGAGGGGAATCGCTTGGGTTATAGTGCCAACAGAATTACGTCATGGCATTGCTGCATAATTATTCTGCGGCAGATATGAGACTTTTCTCTGAGGTTATCACAAGCTTTAATGTGTAAAGTTGGCAGTTCTTCTGCTCGCCTCTTCACTCAGGACTGACAATCTGTTCGTCTGAGCTTGGGCCCATGGGTGATGCCGAGAATGGGTTTTGTATTTTTAGGCTCCTTCTGGTGTCCTGAAATTATTAAGGAAGCTTTATGTTGGGTTGTGTCTCAGAGCATTGTCTGCGATGTATTGCCAGAGTAACAGATCCTGTTTATGGTGATGTTTGCCAGTTTTGTCATTGTTTCGCTCGATATAAATACATTGAAAACATTTAAATGTTGATTAAGTATAATATAATTGACATATATTTATGATTATCAATATCAAATTAATGCTTAAAAAATGGATGTGTAAATTATGGTAAGTTTACAATGGTTCAGATGTACAACAGGGATTTACACAAAATGTTTATTTGTGTATATGAAAAAGCAAGACTGTTGCAAAGATTTTGTTGTTTTGTGTTGTATTGCCATTAAAGTGTTACCAGTTGTAAGTATGTAGTATGTTTTTCACATTTTCATTTGATAATACAAAATTCAGTGCACTGTACAAATTATCATGTTTGTGTGATTACTTTACTGTAGCGTACAGTTATCAATATGAATTGAAAGAAATATATAAATTATGAAAGACCTTATAAAAACTCTCATCATTTGCTGTGTGACTTAATCGAAGTAAAGAGTGAGGGTTGCTTATGAAGTTTGTTTCAAGCTTGACTAGTATGATAATATTTTGAGAGTCTTACAAAATTGTTGCATCAGATACGCAGGAATCATGCGTCATGAAAACCCATCCTCGATATCTCCAGGGTATACATTCCGAAAAGTCTCCACTATACCCTGGATGCATCTACGGCTCAGCCCGATACATTTGTTACCTCCCTTGGCTGGCTTTTTAGCCTATCAGGTGTCTATGTTGGGAAGTTGAGCGAACCAATCACAACTCACTTTCGCTTTTTAAATTCTCTAACCGATTCAACTTGGCAAACAAACCATGCAGAGGTTCTCTGAAAGAGGTAGATGGACTTCTTGCATATGTTTTTAAAAGGTATCCATTTGCCTGTATGATTTCCTCAAATTGTCAGTCGCATGGTGAGCAAACCTTCGCAGTTGCAGCTGCTACCTTTGTTGACACTGGCAAGTTCGGTCATAACGGTGGCCTTGCTGATTGGCTACTGTGAGAATGCGGAGCCAGCAAAGGGAGGTAATAAAATTATCGGGCCGACCCGTAGATGCGTCCAGGGTATAGTGGAGACTTATCGGAACGTCTGCCCAGGAGATATTGAGGATGTGGAAAACCCTGCATAAATATAAATTTTGCCTCCTTCCAAATATCTGCTTTATGCACACTAATTTTTACGTTTTCTTAGACATAAATCTTTCATGAATATTTTACTCACTGACCCATGAAGATAAGGGGTAGACTAGGCCTTCAGCAACCCGTGGCTGCCACAGAAGCTTGTCGAAAGAGGCAACTAATGGGATCAGGTGGTCATTCTTGCGGACTTGGTTGACACATGCCATCATTTCCCAATTGCACATATAGATGCTCATGCTGTTGACCACTGGAATGTTTGCTCTAGACTCTATTATTTACAGACCAGCGCCATGCAGCTGGAACATTGCTGAGAGTGGCGTAAAATTAAACTAACTTTCCATTGCTTGTCAGGAATGGTCAATAGTCTAATGTAGTAGTGGGGTGGCGGGGTAGTCTAATGGTTAAAGTATCCGCTTGTCACGCCAAAGACACAGGTTTGATTCCCCACATGGGTACAGTGTGTGAAGCCCATTTCCCTGTTGTAATATTGCTGGAATATTGCAGCATAAATCTAAATTCACTTGGTAATATATAGTGTGTTATTTTTGTAAAGATTGTATATATTGATCACCACCATCAGTTCTGTTCCCATTTTGGACATATTCATATTGTAAAGATATTTTGGCTTGTCTTTCAGCTGGATTGCTTAGTTTTCTTCATGTGGGTTTTTAATCAACCTACTATATACGTATTTGGATACTGTAATGTAATTTAATCCTACTGTGTACACAGATAGCCTTATGTTCAATAGCCTCTCTTGAGACTTCTTTCAGTTACCTTACGTCTTTGCTTGATTGGTTAGATATGTAAGGTATGATACCATGCTGTGTAGTTGGTATCCTACGCTTTTGATTATATCTCGTACAGAGACATTCGATGAGCTTTCAGACTTTTCAGTCGAACATCTAGAATATGACATCAGATGAAACACAACTGGCATGGACATATTTACTGAACGAATATACTGACTAATTAGAATTTTCTTGTTATGGTATATGAAGGATTTTGAAGTGACATCACACATTATCGTGAGCATGTTAATAGTGTTCTGATACTTTAAAGAGTCTTGGAATAATGGGTAATAGAGAAATATATGACTTTGTTCTGATGGTTGGTTGGATTGTTGTCTAAGGCCACACTCAGCAATATTCCAGCTATATGGTGGCTGTCTGTAAATATACAAGTCTAGACCAGACAATCCAGTGATCAATATCAGGAGCTTGGATCTAAGTGGCGACTGACATGATTGGGTGGTCAGACCCACTGACTTGGTTGACATGTCATTGTATCCCAATTGCATAAGGTGGATGCTCATGCTCACTGGATTGTCTGGTCTGGACTTGATTATTTACAAACTGGTTAACAGGCTTGATTACTGCTGAGTGTAGCATTACACCATAAGGAAACCAATGCGCAATGCGTATGATGACAATCATTGGATTGCTTGGTCCAGACACAGATTATTTCCTTAATATAGCTTGAATATTCATGACTGTGACATTACAAAACATAAGAACAAACACTGTTGATTAGCCACTGTTTTTATGCTTTGAGATAGAAAGTGTTTTTTTATTTATAGTGCTACTATAACTTGCGATCGTTATAAATGTTACTGAAAGCACAGTTAACAACAAACAAATGTTACAGTGAGTGGATCAGTTTAGGTTTTTGCTGCTCTCAGCAATATTCCACCTATATGGCAGTAGTCTGTAAATAATTTAGACCGGACCAGACACATTCCAGTGATCAACACCATGAGCATCGATCTGCAAAATTGGGAACTGATGACATGCATGTTGTCAGTATCCGGTGTTATGGCAAAAACCAACATCCAATGTGGTCGGACACATTCAGCTGTTTAGCTGTAATGTTACAAGAATACAGCTCATAACAGTAGTAAAACAAGCTCATTTTTGAAACTTTATTGCACAGTTTTGTTCTCTCTTGAATAGATATATTGTAACAATATCAAATCAACTCTTGTATGAACTAAAAAAAAACCCAGATCATAAACAAGACATGTTTTTCTTAAGTCATCTTGTGCTGCCAAAAACATAAAAACAAAACCTTCGCAATTTCTGGAAAATACCCAGAGTTAATGAGCAAAGTTGCGATCATGTAACCTAATTTGACTTAAAGTTTACTGCTGTGGTATATAGCGTATAGTGTTTACTAGCAAACTGTTTCAGAGTCGCTAGGGAACACAGAATTCTAATTTGCAGCGTAGAACATTCTCTTCAGTTTTGTTAGAAATAACTTAATTTAGGCTGGCTAACTAATGCTGTTGTTTGCCTACTTTCAGCTAAATTGATCTTTTTAAATGGTGATGGTTTTCTTCACGCAATGATATTTTCTCTCTTTGTTGTTGCTATCTGGCATGTGTATCTATCAATACAGAGAAAGCAATTCACATTTTCATGTATCAGTGAATGAATATATGTGACATACTCCTAAATAGCAGAGCATCTAACAGGATGGGGTGGTCAGTTTTGTTGACTTGATTGACACCTTACCGTATCCCAATTGCGTAGATCGATGCTCTTGCTGTTGATCACTGGATTGTTCATTTGCAGACCTCTCCATATAGCTGGAATACTGCTGTATGAGGCATGAAAATGAACTCGCTCTTCATAGCATTTTCATGAACTAGTTTCGGTTCATCTGGATCTCTTGAAATGTAAGGAGATTGTTGTAGACATTGTTGTATCCAAAATACCTTTCACACTATACCAGTCCTTGTGCTAAATAATCTGAAGCAAAATAATTTGGTACCTTATGGCAATAAACTACGACTGTGTCTGCTGTGGTGTTCCGTAAATTCTGTGAGGGACAATTTATATGTTGGGAAGTACAGTGTAGACAAGCTGGATAGCAACTTGTTTTTGAGTACAACTTTCAATACACATTTTCAGTTTTCAGGTGCTTGTTCATGAAACAAAGTTGTCATCCATAAAGTTTGAACATCCATTGAACACATGTTGAGTTAATACAATATCTCCTTTGAGAAAATTCTAATATTTGCCTTGGTCTGTAAAAGTCCAAATCCTAGGACACGGCAGGATTGAATTTGGGTTAACTTCAGCATTAATAAGGCTGATAAGTAGATCACGGCACTTCGCAAGACCTTAGTACATTCGGTGACACTGACACTGGCACTGACTCCTACCTTTTTGATTGGTCCAATGGTTGTCAGTTAACAGAAAAGAACCAAAAATCCTTGTAGGATAAACCTTCCACTCTAACCATTAGGGGTGACTGTTGAGGGAGAACTAAGTATTGCAATAGTTTATTGTGATAGTGATAGTCTGTTGTGACCGGCTATTGTAATTATATTGCAGAAGGTTTTTTCTCCTTGAATTGTCTCATTTCCCAAATGAATTTACAGTTTATATGAAATGACAAGTTGAAATAGTTTCATTCTCATTAGGTTTGATAACTGACAAGAAACTGCAATCCCACACTGAGTAAACAGCTAAACCGTAAACTCAATAAAGCTGTTAGTCGGCACCCAAAAAAAAAAAAAAATACAATGTAACATAAATACTTAATGAAAAATAAAGTCAGTTACTAAACTATTGATGGCCACACATACTATCGATGCATCAGTAGGTTTTCGCTTCTGCTATTGATTAATTTGCAATGGAAGACCCGACAGTTGCAGTCCATCGATAGTTTATGAAATCGTTACAGAACCACAAGCCATCCCCAAATTAGCCCACTATCACAACTGTCAACATTTGTGACAGCAAACCATAGTCGGGTTGAGTTTGGGTGAATTTGGATCCAGATCTGTTTTCGAAATATATGCATGTCACCAGAATTGTGTCATTGCAAATTAGCAATGGCAATGGGAGCCGGAACCTGTTTAGTTCTAAGTAAGGTACATAGGATGCTGTATGCCTGTGGATGAGATCAAATTCAAATTTGATGGCTTGACTGAAGAAATTCTCTTTTTGTGATCTGAAGATTGATTGTATTTCTCATCAATAAAGATATGACATAAAACGTGATTAAAAAATGCCTTCTTTAAGTTGCAATCATTCCTTGTTGCAGTAATCTTTGTACTCTATAGGGACTCTCATTTTGTGACCATCTTGAAATTTTGCTTGTACGAAATGTGATGTTTTGCATCTAGGAAAGCGTAATTCGTTGAAGATCCTGAATTCTTATTTGATGTTGGATTAATGCTTAGGAGCAGTGTATGAATGTTATGTAAGAATCTAATGTAGGAATCTACACTGAAACATTTGTAATCCAGAAAGCCAGAAGCTCTTGACAAAAGGGTGTATGTTTTTGTCCTATAATGCCAGTTGTATAGTGACATCATTTTCCAGTATTTGGAACATCAGAAAAGTACTTAGGCAGTAAAACAATTTTTGACTTATTTAACATCCCAATGGGGACAAGACCCAAAGTCTCATTTCCTTCTGATCGATATGAAAATTACAAGTTAGTTCAAGATAAATGTTATTTGTTGATGTATATGCAGTAGGTTGGTAATGACTCTGGCTGAGGACAAATGTTTATGGGTTTAGCCAGACTGTCAGTGTGGGGGACATGGTAAGGGCCGAGGCCCAGGCAGTTCTGAGACTGTCTCTGATGAGCTAGTGAATTCCGCACACGATACACAGTAGTGGAACAGGGGTACTTAACAATTCATTATGGGCACTCTCTGTCTGCTTGTCTAGACCGATGAAGAAGTAAACGAAAAGAGTTTGTTGATGAAGGAACTCTCCAGCAGGATGCCAGTGCTGTGCCATGATATTCATCAGGAACTTTGGACCACAGAGGTAACCAGCTCGGTCAATAATAGGTCTTATAGCATATTTCAAAACTGTGTTTATTTAGGAGTTTGCGTCAGAACGGGTCCTCGCATGTAATTTGAAGGGATTTACTGATAATCATAAGTGGTTCAGTTTGCAGAGAATTTGCTCAAGGCATAACTCAGTCCTTTTCATGAAACAAGAAAAAATGGGAGTGTCTAATGGCTGCCATGGATTTTTTTCAAAGTGTCGAAAGTATTTACCTAACAACATGTTTTGATGTTGGGCAGTCTGAGGAAACATTGTTATCTTCCAAGTGTCATGAACTCCTCTCCGTGATTTGTTTTTATAAATTTAGGATCTGAAGTATAAGTAGACAATTTGTCTGTGGCTCTGTTTATTTATGATGAGATGTTTTTTGTTGTCTTGGCATTAATTTTCGTTATATCAAGGAATGGCTTGGAATAGGTGTATCCTATGTTTGAGTTGGACTAGAAAGCAGAAATTGCATTGAGCAATATGTAGTGCAACATTTTGTTTCAGTAAGATATGTTCATGAAAACTAACTGCCACTAGATATGCTAGATATCTAGATTACAACCGTAGATGAATTTTATTTCTATAGATTATTTTAGATATATAAACATTGTTTCTCTAGATTACATATATACATGAATTTTAGTTCTATAGGTGCATGAATTTTGTTTCATGCTGAAATTTTAGGAAACACAGGTAAAAGAAAACTTTTTAAATTGTGAGATATGGTTGATTTTTATGAGCTTTCATTGAACTGTTTTAGTACAGATAGCTTTCCGTGCAATGTGCAACATTTACCAAAGTGGGTTGGTGGGAAGGCCTACTGGCTGATACGTTCGCTTGTCAAGCTGAAGACCTATTTTTACAGGTGTTTTACAGATGGTAAAAGTGTCAGTCAACATGGAAATTTTATTAGTCCTGTCTGTATTTTACTAGTTTCAGATTAATAGATTTAATTGATTAATGCTTATTATCAGTCATTGGATTGTCTGGTCCAGCCTTGTTGTATTGTTGACAGCTGTATATTGCAGGAATATTCATGAGTGTGGTGTTGTAAAGCTTGTAAACAAGCTTGATTATTTATGTTAATTTCTTCTCTCAATATCTGCATAATAAAGAATTTAAATATAGTAGACAAACTCTTGTTTTCCTTCATACAAAGGATTGTACAATGCAACTTACAGAAATCAGAAGACCTTTGGCCCATTTTACGATAGGGTCTTACAACATGGTGTTAACCTTAGACCATTGACCCACAAGACGATATAGTCTTATGACAGGGTTTTGCCCCAAGACCATTGGCCCATTATACAATAAGGTCTTACAACAGGGTCTTACACCGGTGAAGATTTGGGATACATTAGGTCTTCAGTGACCCATGCTTTCCATAAAAGGTGACTATGCTTGTCGTAAAAGGCAACTAACAGGATCAGGTGGTTAGACTAGCTGACTTTGTTGACACATATCATCAGTTCCCACTTGTGCAGATTGATGTTCATGCTGTTGATCACTGGAGTATCTGGTCCAGACTATTATATACAGACTGCCACCATATGGCTTGAATTATTGCTGAGTGTGGTGTGAAACTAAACTCAATCACTCATAGCCCAAGAGCACTGGCACATTTTACAGTGGGGTCTTACAGCAGGTTCTCAGCCCAAGACCATTGGCCCATTTTACAATTTGGTCGTAACTATAACAATTAGCTAACCATATGAACAATGACGTATACTACAACCTGGTGATGTTACTATCCTATTGTAAGACCAATGGCTTATTGAAACACAAGGCCAGTGGCACAATTTACAACAGCTTGGTAGCACCCAAACTACCAGATACTATTTCTGACTCATCTTTCACCTTGGGTACACAATCTTGATTTTTGTGATCTTTCTAAGTTTCTTAAAGTGTACCCAGGCTACACAAGGAAGAACAAACAGAACTGGATATGGAGAGTTGCTTCTAGCTTTCAAAACTTTGAGAGGGTGGTGGGATAGGAGAGTGATAAAAGCAGTTGCTTAATTCATTAAACACCCAGGTTCTATTCCCCTCATAGGTAACCTATGTGAAGCCCATTTTTGGTGATCTTGCTTCAATAGTGTAGAAAAACAGCACACTATTTGATTCACCTGAACTTTTCAGAGTTTCATGTGTTTTGCTTTACCATTTTTGTCATGACTTCCTGTTAGCATGTTGATGAAATAAACTGCAGTGTTTAAAAACTGACAAATGACAGCGTATGATGTACAGCCACTCGGTCCAGAGAATGAATTATGAACTTTTATATCCCATATGTGAGATTTAATCACGTTTTTTCCCTTCCCTTGTTCTCGGAGTATCACTCTATATTTCTCTGTGTGATTAGATAGCCCTGTGAGAATTCATACCACCTTCTCTTGTAGGGTGATTTATAACCTACAAATTGCATTACCCCTCTCGTGTGATGATTAATTTTTTTCTAGTTTCATAGTGTGGCAGTACTGAACAGGCCCGAAGCACAACTCCTGATTTAGGCATATAATTTCTGTTGTCATGGCGCTTGGTGTGCTGTGTGTGGTGAGGGAACTAATGGTATGGAACTAGCGTCTATAGTATCTCTAACATGTAGCGTTAGTCACAGGTACTTAGGACTTGCACTATACAGTTGGCTAGCCTAATGGTTAAAGCGTTTGCATGTCATGCCAAAGACCCAAGTTCGTTTCCCCACAAGTGTGCAATATGTGAAGCCCATTTATGGCGTCCCCTCCTCTGTGATATTGATGGAATATTGCTGAAAGTGATGTTATACTTAAATCACTCATTACATTCTGAATAGAAATGACTGGTAAAGTTCAAATCAAGGCCAAAATTGAAAACTTTGCAAGAACACATATTTAGCCCATTTATCAACTACAAATGTACAAATTTTGGTACATTGCAAACAAAAATGGCTGAGTATTGGCCAGAAATATTGCTGTTGAGATGCCATGTTGAAAATAAGATTTGAATCAGATATTGCTGCAGTGTGTCCTAGGGCAGCATAAAACCTAACTTACTCACTACCGACCTTGTGATGCCCATTTCTGGTGCCCCACAATGCTTTTATACAAGCAGCATAAACCTCACTCACTCACTCACTCACTCACTCACTCACTCACTCACTCACTCACTCACTCACTCACTCACTCACTCACTCACTCACTCACTCACCAGATCCCCTAACCCCTGTGTTAAGATGACTGCCTATCCCACCTTCATGTTCATCACCACACCCTAAGTAGTCAAGATGTCTCCATGACGCCAACCCCACACAGTCTCACCACCAACAGCCCTCTAACCATCCATATCTTATCCTCATCTAAGTAGTCTCGACGCCAGCATAGCCCCCATCGTGCTTCCACCCCTTGTCTAGTCTGCAGGTGCTACAGGTTGATACTGTGGACATATATACCTCGACATCAGTGGTGGCTGATGCGGTCAATAATACATTCTTGTGGTCAGTAGCAGACTGCCATGTTCTCAGCCCGCTGTCTGGTCAGGACAGAAATAGCTGGGTCACTAGACTCACAGGATTGGCTTCTTGAAAAAGTAGGATATTCAAATGTTGATCCCGGTGAGAAGAAATCTATTGAGATATGCTGTGGAAGATATTGTAAGTAATGGTAGACTCCCAGCTATATTGGGAGATTAACAGCTTTACACCACGAAGATCATCACGCTTTGTTCTCGTCTACATCAGAACCATGCATTTCCTCTTGTAAAAATAGCCATACAAATTGTACAAACTTTTATCATGTCTGCTGTGACGTTATGAGACACTGGGGGAGCATTCATTTGAGTTGCAGCATCGGATATTTAGATTGTGTTGAGACTGTTGTTGTTTGACCCAGTCAGAATCGATCTATTTACTTACCACCTTCAAACTATCTATACCTTTCCAATTTCATTATACACTTACATAGTTTTGTTTACCTTCAGGTATTTTCCACTAAATGTTTCGTAATCATGATTCATTGTAAACAGCTTGTTAAAACTGAATATGTCAAACCATTTTTCTCCTCTGCCAACAAGCTACTCTCTTATTTTTTCACCTACCCACATAGTTCAATCTTTCAGTAATCTGAAATTCATTTAGCTTTTTCATTTGTAGGGGACAAATTCCAACAACCCATGCCTATTGTAAAAGACTAATAACGGGATTGGGTGGTCAACCTGATTGACTTGGTTGACAGATGCCGTTGGTTCCAAGTTGCACAGGTTGATGCTCATGCTGCTGATCACTGAATTATGTGGTCCAAACTTGATTTTTTACAGACACCATATACCTGGAATTTTGCTGAATGTGGCATAAAACTAAACAAAGTAACTCACTCACTCACTCACTCATCACAGTATGTTGTCACGTATCTTAACTTTGTCTTTGTCTGACACTGGCATTCATGACCCGTTAAGGTCCTGGAGTAGAATTGGCCTTCAGCAACTCATGCTTGCCATAAAAGGCGACTGTGCTTGTCGTAAGAAGCGACAAACGGGACTTGCTGACTTGGTTGACACACGTCATCAGTTCCCAGTTGCGCAGATCGATGCTCGTGTTGTTGATCACTGGATTGTCTGGTCCAGGCTTGATTATTTGCAGACTGCCACCATATACAATATAGCTGGAATATTGCTGAGTGTGGCGTAAAACTGAACTCACTGACTGACTCACTGTCTTTTATATAGATTTCGGTTGTAGGTGTTGTGACATATGGCATACAACAGCATATTTGCTAGTAATTATGACACACACATATTCCAGGACAAATCTGAATGACATAAAGTCAAGTCATATTGTGACTTTGGTATGAAAAATATTCAAAAATATTTTTTTTGGAAATTCAAGTTCATAAGATGAATTTTCTGTGTATCTGTGTGACATAAATGAAAAAATATTGGGTATGGAATTTGTTAATAATGTTATATGTTGAGCATTCTTTTGTCTGTGAAAAAAAAATGTGTCCCAAATGAACAGTTTACTTGCCTCAGTACTTTTGTAATGATACTCAGTCACCAGTGCACCAAGGGCTATAATTTCATGCTTGATTGTACTTTTTGTTTTAGCTATTTCTTCAGTTACTACATTGATCTGATGGTTTTTCCTTCCTCATAGCTAGGCAGTGAAAAAAGTTCCAATTTCAATAACAGTCCGAGCCCCTGGATTTCGTGTTTGTCATTTGTGAACAAAATAAATGAAATTGTTTCTTTGTAGTTGGTATGGAAAGATAAAAAAAATGGAAGGCAATTAATATGGTCATAAACTAGTTCCATGTGGCTGCAGTCAGCCAGTATGTGAGAGAATATTGCCACGAGATCTGCGGAACATTTTATCGGGCACAGTAGGAGATGGTGGAAAAAGTGTGGACATAAAAACACACTCAGTTAGTGTGTAGTTATAAGGGCCTGCTGGCTTGCTCTACCCAGGCAAGCTTTCTGCAGGAAACACAGAAGCATGCCATGCATACCATCGATGTAAATAGCTGGTGGAAATTTGAAAATCCTTCCAAGCAAGGTTTATTTTTATGCCATACTCTATGACAAGTTTCCCCAGAAGAAGGATCTGAGATGCCACCGACTGAATGAGAGAGAGACCTGGTTAGATTCAGTGGGCATGATTTTGGCAGTGTATGCAGTCCTATCTCACGCTTGCGCCGTATTTCCAAAGCCCCCACTAGGAGGCCCCCTTGTCCGTTTCTGGTTCCGTACCTCTGCGACGAAGCTGCCAGCTCAGAAATTATCAAGATTTGTTTCTTGAATCAAGTCCAGCGTTTCTTTCATATCTTGAGAATTTTACCTTGACTGTTTCAAGCTTGTTTAGTGTGGGCCTCATACTGTGTGTGATGTTCTTGGTTACTGGCAGACTGTGCCATCAAAGTAGCGGCAAGAGACGTGGAGATGCCAAGACTTGCATCTTGTCATGTCTGTAGTGCCGAGTATAGGAGTTGTTTGGGGCATTGTTCCCTTAGTTAACAGACCATTGTGGAGAATTGCATTTCACATGACACCTTATTATGACATCCAATTCATGTTGGCGTAATTGCTGTGAAGGTCATTTTATCATTCATGTCTTTAGAATGTAAGTGAAGTTATCGTTCCTGTCAACATAACTAATTTTGAAATGGAATATGGAACTTGTCAGATGTTTGCGACTCAAGTTTCGACAAGAGTCATAACATGTCCGTTGTCCTACAAACAGTAATACCTATGGACTGACTGCATTTTGGCACTGTTACAGATAAAACATAATTTACATCACATTCCCATTGGAGGTTGTTTTACGTTACATAACGGCATGAAATGTTTCATATCCTCATGTAAAGTTAATAGTATGTATCAATACTTGCATAGATTGTTTTATTGACAATATCCATACCCAGTGTCATAAGATGTTTTTGATAACATAAAAAGACAAAAAACACCTTCCTGTACAAGAATTGCACTCCTTTATGGCTGCCATCATATTACTGAAATATTGCTGAGTCTGCAGTGTTATACAACAAACAAACAAATATTTTCTTCACCGAAACAAGATGATGTAAAAAATAGGCTCTTTTGAGGGGTCAGAACAAGAATTTGCTAAATTCTAGATAATAGGTGCTGGTACCATATGTGCTTAGGTGAAGTCGGCATAGTATCATTTAAGCATAAATGATTGCGTCAAAGACTTGCAGGAGAGTTCGGCATCAGATTTGGCACGCTTTCCAGTTGTGTATTAGTCAACATCTGTTCTGATTTTCAAACATTTTGCATTGCTTATAAGTTAAGTCCTTCAATTCCAACCATGACAAGAATTTCTACCTGTTTGCACATTCAGATAAACATATCATAGGAAGTTGAAAGATATATGTAGCAGCCTGTAAATATACTGGACCAGACAATCCAGTGATCATTTTGATCAGTGATCCTTTCTGTTATGCTACAGTGACATGCAATCATTGCATAGGTTGTAATGGTGAGTGAGTGGGTGAGTTTATATTCATGCTGCTTTTAGCAGTATTCCAGCAATATCATCGTGGGGGATACCAGAAATAATCATCTTGTACCCATGTGGTCTTTAGCGTGACAAGCAAAAGATTAACCACATGGCCTCCACTATTGTAATAGTATTGGCCCAAAATACTTCCCAATACTGTTGTCATGGTGATGAGGTAGCCTAATGGTTAAAGCATCATGCTGAAGGCCCAGGTTCAATTCTTCACTTTTCTATATGTGTGAAGACCACTCTGGTGGGACCCGTGAAGGTCTGTGGTAGAATAGGCCTTTAGCAACCCATGCTTGCCATGCAAGTATGCTTGTAAGAGGCGACTAATGGGATCGGGTGGTCAGGCTCGCTGACTTGGTTGACACGTGTCACTGGTTCCTATTTACGCAGATTGATGCTCATGCTGTTGATCACTGGATTGTCTGGTCCAGACTCAATTATTTTGAGTATTATTTACAGTATTTAGCACTGTACTATGTTTACGTATTTCTGTGATACCCAACACTATCACAGTAGTAATGCGACAATTATTGCCTATGCAGAGGTTCAGAAATCCTGATGCCTGACACCCGAAACTAGTCAGTTTTCATTTCAGGCAGTCAAATAATGGTATCTTACTTGTCTGTAGATAATTTCTGCTTACAGTTTCAAACTAATAAAAAAACCCAATAGATTTCACATCATATCTGCTCAAAATGTAGCTACAAAATTTCACAATGATAATAAAGTAGAGTTACCTGTCTTTTCTGTTTATCAGTTCTCAGTAAATAGTCCACCAAACACTAACACCAAGTGTCATGTTGATTTATTCTTTCGTAATTTCTTCATCATAATTATGTCATAAAATTCAGGGCAAGTAGAAAATTAGTCAGGGTAAGTTACATTCTTGAAGTCACTTACCTTGTGGCAAGTGGCTTTAAAAGCATTTTTTAACCCTTCTTCTGTCAGGTGTCCTCCACCTTTAAACTGCTGCAATCTTGCTAAAATTGGCATAAAACTCACTCACTCACAATTGCCTACTTTGAGATGTGATTGTATTAATCAGTCTATCAGAAATGGGTGAAGATAGGTACTGATGTTAATGTTGATGGTGATGTTTTCAATGCCTGTGCTAAAACCAAAGGGAAGTAACTCTGATATAAAGTTTTTGTAATTGTATCCGATGGCAGATGTGAGTGTAAATGTGAGATTTCTGATGTGTAATTTGTTTTATATTATGACTTAGAAGTGGCTATTGAGACTGTACAATACTTACGAGTATCATCAACAATACTATCAACAATACTGCCAGCAATGCTGTCAACTGTACTGTCTGTTGCATTCCTACATCCTTACCAGGATAAATATATGCATTACATCAATAGTTTATTATATCCTTTCAACCCCCTTATTGGATGAGAAATATTTTAAAAGTGGTAGATTAATGATCTTATGAGAAATTCTACTCCAGGTGACTTTTGGTACATCAGAATATCGTTTTGCTTCCAAACATTGGTGGGCAGTTGCCCCTCCCTGTCTCTCCCCCTCTTCCTTTGTACAACTTATATTCACTCAGTAAGCCAGCTAATGAATTTATGATTGTAGTTTCTGTGTGCTGTGTAACCGAATTCTGTCACTGGATTTCAGTCGAGATAGTTTTCAAAACTGTTCAGCCTTCACTGGTCATGTTGTAAAGAAAGTACAGATATGTTTGCGTTACTCTGTCAAATAAGACTTCATCTGTGACTAGAGTGCACTGATAGTTGATAATAATGCTGTAGGCAGTCTGCCCAGTTGACAGAACTGCACCAAACATGTCTGACTGCATGCACTAGGGTCACTTCCACCGGACTGGTTGAGTTGGTCTATAATTGGTCTACACTTGACTCACACCACACCCATGGTGCACTGTCTGTCGGCAAGATTCATTGCCTGGGTCATGCTTCTTTTTGTAGGGTGCATTTCTCTTATGTAAATAGGGTCAATTCCGTTTGGCTGTGGGAGGTGGGGTAGCCTTGTGGTTAAAGCCTTTGCTTGTCATACCGAAGACACGGGTTTGATTCGCCACATAGATACAAAGTGTGAAGCCTGTTTCTGGTGTCCTCCGCAGTGATATTGCTGGAATATTGCTAAAAGCGGCCATGCTCACTCATTTTCATTTTCAGCAACTCATGCATGTCATAAGAGCGACTAATTGGATCAGCTGGTCAGGCTTGCTGGCTTGGTTGACACGTCATTGGTTTCCAGATGTGCAGATGTATACTCAGGCTGTTGATCACTGGATTGTCTGGTCCAGACTGATTATTTACAGACTGTTGCCACATAACGAATATTAAAGGGCGCAATATGTAACTAAACTCACGCACTCATCAAGCCGACATATAAAACCAGGTCTCTCATTCTTTAACTAGATGCTGTTTACAAAGTCTTGAAGTCCATTGCCCTTGCTACTCATTGTATGCTGAGTTTCCAGGCATGTTTATGTCAAATAAGTGAAGATCGGATTGTATTTATAAATAACAGGAACTGGCTTTTTTCATCCACATTTAAAAAAGTCAATTTAATGCTTCTAGATATAGCTTATGTAGCAAGCAGGTTTTGCACAACAGTCTTGTAGCATTGGAAGTTGACTTACACTGACAAGATTTCAACTTCTGCTTATCAGTGATCTTGTTGGATGTATGGCAAACCCGAAAGTGCCCATAAATTCAGAAGCATTATCATTGCCATCCCCTGTAGTTTATGTGAAGCGGAAACGTAGGTAATACTCTGGTATTGGAATACCAAAGTGCCATGTGTTCTATGTGTCGAGGTCTGACCTTGACGTGGGAGGATGGAAGATGTGGGGGTGTGCTGTCTGTGAGTGAATAATTCAAAAACTTCAGTTGGGAATATCAGAGAGAGACATTCGTTTAGTCCACTTCCCAGAGTCCAGTGTGTCCTAATGTCAGTCATTAAAATATTCCATATTGTGTGTAAATGATTGAGTCTGGACCAGACAATCCTGTGACCCGTATTGTGCATTGATGGCAAACTGTGAACCAAGTCACTGATTCTGACTTATGCAATACTGGGATCAACTTATTCAGACCCACTCACTTGGTTAACACATGTCTTTGCATCCATATTGCATAGATCAATGCTCATGCTGCTGATTATCTGGTCTAGGCTCAATTATTTACAGACTGCTGCAATCTAAGACTAAGCTCAAGCACTCACTCGCTATTGCGACCTCTCCTGAAACTGTAACTTTGCCTTGGGTCAAGGTGACCAGTGAAGGTCCTGGGTAGAATAGGCCTTCAGCAACCCATGCTTGCCATAAAAGGTGACTGTGCTTGTCGTAAGAGGCGACTAACGGGATTGGGTGGTCAGACTTGCTGTCTTGGTTGACATGTGTCTTAGGATCCCAATTTTGCAGATCAATGCTCATGTTGTTGATCACTGGATTGTCTAGTCCAGACTCGATTATTTACAGACTGCCGCCACATAGCTGGAATAATTGCTGAGTGTGGCGTAAAACTCAAGGCAAAAGGTCAAGGTCAAGGCAAAGGTTTTGAACAGATGACATGATGTTTTCATGTTTTGAGCTGGTAAATAAGATAAGCTATCTCTGAGTATCATGAAGCTGACAAAATATTCAAGTCGGGAACAGACGGACAGACAGACAGTTTTATTGGCCCATTGGCCCATAATACAGACAGATACATGGTCACGCATCACATAAATGGTACACACAGAGTTATATACAAACTGCTCTTGATTCTAGTTTGTACATTATATGAAAATAGACAAACGTTCTTGATCATATGAACAGTGGTAGATTGCATACTATTTATAAAGCTGTTTATGGTATGAGCTAAAAGCATGAACAAAGACCGTGCCATTAGATCTGAAGGCCTACTCTTACCTAGAGATTTTTGTGCTCCTGACATCAGCCAGTGGTTTATCTTTTCAAGAATCACTAAGTGACTACAGTGAATTCACAATATGCATGCTGCATGTCATGAATTTTGATATATCATTGTATCATGAGGGTGTGTTCTTGTTCTTGTTCAGAACATGAATCATGTTTTTGTCTGCTCCAGACTCAGCTGT